>NC_090820.1:101699045-102008310 GCF_000390325.3 Nicotiana tomentosiformis | reverse complement strand
ACAGTACAACATAAGGAAAAATACGTCTCTATGCTTGTATGTCAAGCGTGCATGTCAATGTAGTACAACATAATGAACAATCATATGCATATTCGCAGAGTATCAATCCACTTAGTACTCCCAATCACTCGACACTTGCACTCAATAGGTACCTGCGCTCACTGGGGGTATGTGCAGACTCCGGAGGGGGTCCTTCAGCGCGCTATAATCCGCACGGACAACTCACGTGCTGCATGGACAAATCACGTGCTATAATATAAATATCTGGATCCGCATAGACAACTCGCGTACTGCACGGATAACTCACATGCTATCGTATCAATATCTGGATCCGCACGTATAACTCACGTGCTGCACGGACAACTCACGTGCTATAGTATCAATAACCTCACAATGAGGCCCTTGGCCTCACTCAATCATCAATCTCTCTAGTCTCTTGGGCCCACGATGTCATAAAACTAGCCCCAAAATGATGATATGATGTGTCAATATATAGCAACAGAGACTGAGATATGATATGAAATGAATGAACATGACTGGATATGAAATTTTAATGTAAGCAAATAACTCAACAACAGTCATGACCTCAGTGGGTCCCAATAGAATAAGCATGTAGCCTAGACATGGTTTCTAACATGGATCACAACTCAATAACTCTAGTACGTAGAGATTTCATGATTGCAGCTAAGTTCAGGTAACTACACAGCATCACAGAAATAATAGAGTTACAATTAACCCGGTGCATGCCCACACGCCCGTCACCTAGTGCGTCACCTTAACAACAAACACATAACACGAAATTCAGAATTTCATACCCTTAATACTAAGTTTAAAAGTATTACTTACCTCGAACAAGCCAATTCCAATACCGAGCAAGCCAAACAATGCTCCAAAATGTCATCCCGCGCGTACCGACCTTCGAATGGCTCGAATCTAGCCAAAAGAAACTCAAATACATTAAATAAAACCCAAGGAAACAATTCCAATTGATAAAGGTCGAATCTTAATCAAAAAATCCGAAATTGACCCAAAATCCCAACCCGGGTTCGCGCCTCGGAACCCGATGAAACTCACAAAATCCGACAACCCATCCAATTATGAGTCCAACCATACTAAATTTACCAAATTCCGACATCAACTCGACTTCCAAATCTCAAATCTTATTTTCAAATCCCTAGGCCCAATTTCTCGAATTATACCTCAAATACACGTAATCTAGTCAGAATACTTAATGATAATTCAATATTATTGACTAACAATGATCATAAGTGACTTACCTCAAGTTCTCCCGTGAAATTCCTCTGACAAATCTTCCCAAACCGTGTGTTAGAATTCCAAAATGACAAAAATGTTGGACCCTTCTATTTTTGTAGCCTGCCCAGTGTTCTCGCTTCTGCGGAACATTTAACCATTTTTGCAGAGAATCTACCAATTCTGCGGTTAGCCAAGGCTCCACTACCTCCCGCTTCTGCAATTATGCTTCCGCTTCTGCGGTCTCCAGCGCACCTGCGATTCCTTGTCCGCATCTGCGATCACGCAGGTGCAGAAGTTTTTCCCTCGCACCTGCGGCCACTGCCCGCTCTCCCTTTTCTACTTTTGCGCTCCTAGGCTCGCTTCTGCGAGCTTGCACCTGCGAGTCAAGTTCTGAAGGTGCGATTGCATCAGATGGCAGAAAGCTTCCAGCTTTGTTCTAAGTCCGATTTTGATCCGTTAACCATCCGAAACTTACCAGAGGCCCCCCGGGCCTCAGCCAATTACACCAATGAGTCCTAAAACATCATACAAACTTAGTCGAGCCCTCAAATCACATCAAAAAAATGCTAAAACCATGAATCGCACCCCAATTCAAGTCTAATGAAAACTAACAAATTTTTAACTTCTACATTCGATGCCGAAACCTATCAAATCAAGTCCGATTGATCTCTAACTTTGCACACAAGTCCCAGATGACATAACGAAGCTATTCAATTTCCCGGAACCATAATCCGAACCCGATATCAAAGTAAACTCCCGGTCAAGCTTATGAACTTTCTATTTACAACTTTTGCCATTTCAAGCCAAAATCAACTGCGGACTTCCAAATAAATATCCGGACATACTCCCAAGTCCAAAATCACCATACGAAGCTATTGGAGCCATCAAAACTCTATTCCGGAGTCGTTTGCACAAAAGTCAAACTCCGATCAGCCCTTTTTATTTAAACTTCCAACATGAATTTCCTTCATCCGAACTACTCCTGAAACACCAGAAAACCAAATCCGACAATACACACTAGTCATAATACATTATCTGAAGTTATTTAGGACTTAAAATAGTTGAAATGAGCATAAATACTCAAAACGACCGGTCTGGTCGTTACATATTAAATATGAAATAGAAATTTTCTACAATCCCAAAACCGTTAGTACAAGTCACAAGCTCTACAGAGTTTACTAGAAAAATATCTAAATACAATTGTTCCAGAATAGAATCAACAATGCAGAAAAGTATCAGAAGATGACTCTGAAACCTGCGAACGCGACATCAGGTATACCTTAAGTTTCCACACAAATGTCCAATCAATTAGCAAGATTATCAACAACACTGAGGAACCTAGATCTGCACAAAAATGTGCAGAAGAGTAGCATGAGTACACCACAACGGTACCCAGTAAATATCAAGCCTAACCTCGGTAGAGTAGTGATGAGGCCAGGTCAAGACACCTACCAGACATATAAACCTATACAAAATGTTACATAAAGCTAACAAGGAAAGAATCAATGTAAGTCCAATTGCAAAATAATTTTCAATTCAAATCAACAATGAGAACAATGAGTACACGGATAGCAACGAGAAAACAATCAAGTAATTAAGCACCAACATAGTCAGAGTACAAATGATATATGAATGGGTTCAAGTAAGGAATCATATGACAAATCAATCAATTAAATTATTTATAATGCATGTATTTTAACATAAATTACTGATCACGCCCAACTATGCCTTAAAAAAAGGACTAAGCGGTCGTTGCAAATATATTCCGGTTAACAAGTCCGGAGTCGAATCCCACAGGGAATTAACCGATTAAGCACAACTACTAGACTCGCACAAATTCACGCAATCAATATTTAGAAATATTTAAATAACAAATTGGATATTTACTAATTAAATATCACATAATAAAAATGCAGTAATTAATAACTAACTACAAACAGGTTGTAGACAAGATTTGGAATGGTCTAAGGTTCTGATTTCCCCTATTATCGGAATCCTTTCCGCTATGTTTCCTATAAATTTGCCTAAGTTTTCTCTATCGATCATGAGCTCTCTGAGTGTCGTAATTCTCTCCCGAGTAACTACCATAATTTACTAGACATATTCTTCCGAATTACGCTAGCTGGCACTAAGTTACAGCTCACTCGGATCGCACCAAGGTTTTGTTATTCCTAATCCCATCTTTAAACCCTTCGTATTGATCCCTCATATACATTAGGAGTGATGTTGTTCAACAACTACCTAAATATGCACTCTCTTTCGAGTAATACACACTAAATAAGCAAAGTCGATAGAGAGCTCTTCAACCAACCATAATATAAATGTAGTTGAACAAATAGAGAAAAACTACGGTAAATCTATATTAACGTAAGAGGAAAATCATCCTCCAATAGGTTGCATCAAAACCCTAGATTAGACGTTTAGCTACTCATACTCATAGTAATAATATCCCAAGTATTATGCATAAATAAATTACAAAGTAAAGATGAAGGAATGTAGAAATCGATGATTCTCTCCCCCAACGGGTGTTCCACGAGCTATTCTTGCCTCCGGTAGCAAAAATTCCTTCAAAAGTGGTGTTTAATGTCTATTTATATGTGTAGAAAAAGACCTAAATGACATAACCCAAGTCCTATTCAAATAAGGAGACGAAATAAGCCCTCAAAATCCGGATCAGGTTCGCCTCAGACCGTGCCTCGCGAGGTAAAACGCGAGATGCATCTCGTCGCAGAGCGTGCAGCGCCAGGCATTCAGTGCGCTCATCCTCGCCTTACCCCTCGCATCGCCTGATCCCACACGAGCTCAAAGGCTCGCCTCGCCAGCTCTAACGCGAGCTCCATAGCTCGCTTTGCCAGCTTCTTCATTTTTCCTCTGCTCACTTCTTTCTTTCTTCTTTCCAATTGTTTTCGAGCATGCTTTAAACTTTAAATCTTCCTTTTTGCTTTAATTTTATCTCCAATATACATACACATAAAATAGACTCCATTACGCGCAAATAAAGTATAGTTTGGCATTAAAACACCTAAACTGTAAGGTAAATAATGTACTAAAATATGGAATTATAGCCAAACATCAATACCCCACACTTAAACGTTGCTCGTCTTCGAGCAATCAAACTACACTTATAGACACGGCCTTTTTAAGCAATTCCCTTAACTCGTCACACCAAGTATCTTTAAAATATACTAAGCACAAAGGTGTAACATCCTCACCTCAAGATTTGACTCACAAATATCATGCATTATTCATAATTCACTTACTTACTCTAACATGGAGGTCAACGACATTACTTCTCCATCATGAATCACATGCCCTCACATAACAAAAGAGATTAGTTCCACACACAATAAATTTTAAGACCGTAGGAACTCAAGATAGGAAGAATTCACTCGCTCTCAGAAATAACATTCATATGCCACAAATGATGCACCATAGGCTTGCCCGTAGTGTAATACTCTACTAATCACGCTCATTTAGTCTAGGATCAAGTAGGACTTTAACTGGTTGTAATGTAGGCTGCGGGTCGGGTATGATACATTTGGATATGAGTGATTACACCTACCTTAAGCACTTTAATACATATACTTTAACACTTGAGCCTATACTTATGTCAAACCAAAACTTCACCTTCACATCAATGTATATTACCCCATACTTCTTTAAGCACAATTACATTACTAGCCACCACCATCAAGAATTATATTTCATACAATACAACTATATATATATATATATATATATATATATATATATTTTTTTTTTCTCTTCAAAACGGCGCACCTTTCTCCTTATTCCATTTGTTCTACTCAAAAGCCAAACCACCACCCCACACTTTAACTTTTACATAATCCATCATAATTCAAGTGCTCATGAGAGGTGACAAGGTTCAAATATATGGTCAATTCAAACAAAGGGTAAGGCTTGTAATGTGTTTACCAAAGAAACATGATTATAGGCTCAAGGGGGTTAACTACGTTATATGACATTTAGGCTGGTAAACTATATATATCTGGCTAAACAAAGAAATGCCTATATCACTTCCCATACTGAACAAGACTACTATTTTGCTTTGTACACACACGGGGTAAGTTCTAGACATCAACTGTACTGTATAGAATACATACAAATCTCATACAGACATGGCACATAACTCACTCAGGATTAGTTTTATCACGACACTCTAATCAAAGCAATTAAGTGAATTTAAGAATCTACGATTTAAGGTACTTATACTATAGTCAAACACTGAACCGAAGCGTCACAACCAGAGTACTTCACTATTCTCAAGGCATAACAAAGTCGAGAGATATCGCTGTAATTCAATTCATAGCACAATGGTTTCTACTCCTAAAAATTAAAACTAACTACAACCGGTTCAACTAAAACCTTTGGAAAAGAACCACGGCACAAAGGAAAACCAAGGGGGCATTACTACACTACCTACAAGAAAATCTTTTTTTTTTCTTTAGACTTAATTCCCTCAAGAAAACTGTTTAGGAGATCCATCATCGGGAAGAGTCCAATTTTTTTACTTTTTTTTTATATCAGGCTAAGACGACACTAAATAAAAAAATAACTAAAACAAGGCTAATATTTTCAAGTTACCACCCCACCCTTATTTCATGCAATGTCCTTAGTGCATACTCAAATAGACAAAACAAGAAAAAATAACAAGTAGGGTGTATGAAAACTCCTTGATCAATCTTCGTCATCGCCTTCATCCTCGAAGGCTGCCCATTCCTCATCTTCTGCTTCCTCCTTCTCCTCCTCCTCATCATCATCATCCTCATTCGACTGCTCCGGCTCAACCTCAGATTGCTCAGGTATGTTGACATCCTCATCCTCTGGGAGTTTGTAGCCATCACCAAGCCCAACCAACTGCTGAGCATGAGCATTGAGCGGGAAATGCTCCTCTAATATGTTCCTCTCCTCTATAGTGGCCGAACGTCCCCCAATCCGAGGCTGCAAGTCCATCATCCCATATAAATGGGCCATAAAGCTATCATCGCGAGCATTGCACTTAGAACCTATCATTGATGGCATAACAATATCCTTCTTAACCCGGACGCTTGTAATATCCATTAGTCGTAGAGGCTGATCAGTGATGTGATCGAAAGCTTTCTCCTCCTCTATCTCTTCCTGTCTCAAATACTGTGTTAACATGTTTGCAAAGGGCATTCAATCAATTATCTTACTAGTTCTCACTTGAGTCATCTGGTAGCGGATCAAATGAACCACGTTCGCCCTCTGGCCAATCATGAGGACATATAGCACACACGTCCTCTCACGGCTAATAAGAGTGTCATGATTGCAAGGTAAGAGCCGTGTATTAATGAATTTTAGCCATACTTGAGCCTCTGCCCTCATTTTCTTCTTGGGGAATTTTCTATGACGATTAGTTTTCTTATCCCGAACCCACGCCGCCATAGAATTGACACCACAAAGAGTGTGTCTCAGTTCTTGATATGTAGGACGGGTGATGAAATTGTCCAAGGGTTCCTGAGGAACATCTGGAGCACCTAAGAAATTGCATACTGGTGAGGCTGAAAAATCTATCAACCTTCCCCGAATGGGCACCAGTTGCTCAGGATCCTTTGGATCAAAACCGACATAAAATTCTCAAACCAGATTGACATTGATATCCCCGGTATTTTTGAACACATAACGCAACCCAACTCATTAATACTTCTCCAGATTGCTTGGTACTTGGCTTATAGGTGACGCTCATGAATAGCAGATTCCAGATGTATATGTCTGGGCCTACAACGTTTGTACCCGTCCTTAACATGTGGAGGTATACTCTTGAGTTCAAACTCCCTTTGTCCTTGAGGTTGTGGGCGAGTGGCTGCTATAGCTGCCACTACTTGCAGTCCTTCAACTTGACTTGAAGTTGCTTCCCCCCCTTTTCTCTTCTTCGATAGAGGTGCGGAGGGAGCCTTAGCCTTAGATGGAGCAGTGGATGTGGATTTGCCTTTACCGGTGTCCTTCCTTGGAGGCATGTTTGTATCTATACAAGTGCATGAATCAGTTTAGGGTGCATTGCAAAATTCAAAACATGGTCTTGCGACCCCACACTTAAGAGTTCAACACATGATTTTCAATAATTTTCGAGGTTACTCAGACTTCACCTCATCTTTTCTTAGTATGAGAATCAAGCAATGACACATGTGTGCTTCCTCCAATTTCGAAGTATCGGGATACCAGTGAGCCACCCCACACTTAAAATTTTAAAGTGGTGCCCGGTTACATAGCACTAGTCTTACAATCCCGGAGGGCTCCAATGAGGACAACGAATGCCTTTGGAGCATTATGATAAACACTTAGCATGCACCAATGCCATGGGAGTGCTTGTAGGGATGGGGGATTGCCTCACCCTCCCAAATCAGCTTGGGATTTCTACGCTACCGCTTGTTCACACAATAACAATACTATTCCTATGGGGTTCATAGGGTTGGGACACACCAACACATTGTTACAATGAAGAACAATCCCAAAATTTGTATCCAATGGCATGCATTCACCCAATTCGAAATTGCCAAAGAATGGATATAGAAATCATACCTTAGATGTGTAAGAGGAGGTATTGCCCTTGAATTGATGTTGCAGGTGAAGGAAAGAGCAGAGAATGCTAGTCTTCAAAGGGTTTATGAGGGAGGGTTTTTGAGGCATGAGTGTGTGAGATTATTATGAGTGATGTTTGAGGCATTTAGTTTATGTTTTAAGGGAAGGGTTTTAAAAGGAACAAAACAAAAAGATTAAAAGAAAACCGAAAAAATTCTTACCTGGCGACGCAAGGCTAATAGTGCGCTATACCCCGTGCGAAGCGAGCTCCAACGCGAGCTGTGGGGCGAGCGACGCGAGACATTACACGCGTTGCACCTCACTGTAACCCATGCGAGGCGAGCTCCCACGCGAGAAATAACGATGGCGACGCGAGGCTTTCTGCCTGGCCAAGCTCGCTGGGGACCTGGCGACGTGAGGTCCAGTGCACGATCTGCCGAAATTGCCTGCAAACATGTTAGTTCATACAAACGAAAAGAAGAATTCTAATTACGCTAAAAATCAACTACGAATTGGGTTGCCTCCCAATGAGCGCCTTAGTTAACGTCACGGCATGACGAATACAATAATACAATGGGTTGCCTCCCATGAAGCGCCTGATTTAATGTCGCGGCATGACGCAGGCAATCCACTTAAGGCTCGCTCAACATTGTTGGCTCTAGCAAATGAGTCACTGATACTACTTTCATCTCATCCATGCCCAAATAATGTTTCAACCTGTGACCATTGACTCTGAACTTGCGAGAACCATCTTCTGAAGCAATCTCTACAGCTCCGGTGGGATGAATCTCTAGCACACGAAATGGTCCTGACCATCTTGACTTCAATTTGCCCGGAAACAGCCTCAATCTCGAATTGAATAATAATACCACGTCTCCCAGCTTAAAAGTTTGCTCAAGAATATTTTTTTCGTGCACTAGTTTCATTCTTTCCTTATATAACCTTGTACTCTCAAAAGCATGGTAACGAAACTCGTCAAGTTCATACAACTCTGTGACTCTACTAGTTCCAGCGGCCTCCAAGTCCAGATTTAATTCTCGTAACGCCCAAAAGGCTTTATGCTCTAACTCCACCGGCAAGTGACATGCCTTTCCAAACACCAATTTATACGGTGACATACCAATCGGAGATTTGAATGCAGTGCGGTAAGCCCATAGCGCATCATCCAATTTTCTCGCCCAACCAGTCCGAGTAGCATTTACAGTTTTGGTCAAAACACTCTTGATTTTTCTGTTTCACCTCAACTTTCCCACTTGTTTGTGGGTGATACGGAGTAGCAACTTTATGGTAAACGCCATATTTCTCCAACAACTGTGCAAAGGCTCGGTTGCAGAAGTGGTTGCCCCCATCACTGATGATAGCTCTTGGAGTGCCAAATTCGGTGAAGATGTTCTTTCTGAGGAAACCAATAACTGCCTTTGAATCATTTGTTGGAAGTGCCACGACTTCTACCCATTTCGAGACATAGTCCACCGCTACAAGTATGTACTTGTTGTTATATGAGCTGACAAATGGTCCCATAAAGTTGATTTCCCATACATCGAATACTTTCACCTCTTGAATTGGGTTCATGGGCATCTCATGTAGACGGAAAATATTCCCCGTCCGTTGGCACTCATCACAACCTTTTACCCAGAAGTGTGCATCTTTAAACAGCGTCGGCCAATAACAATCTGACTCCAACACTTTAGCCGCTGTCCTTAAAACTCCACAATGTCCTCCATACGGTAAAGCATGACATGCCTGCAAAATAGAAGATTGATCTATCTCGCGAATGTATCTACAGATCATGTTATCAAGACAAATCCTGAACAAATATGGTTCATCCCAGAAATACATGCGACAATCACAAAAAAACTTTTTCTTTTGCACAGAAGACAAGTCATAGGGAACAATACCGCTTGCCAGGTAAATTGCAATATCTTCAAATCATGGTGTACCCTCTAGGCTCGTTGCTAAGAGTTGTTCATTTGGGAAAGTCTCCATGATCTCCTCCACCTCAACCTTCTTTTCCGCTCCTTTAAGCCTGGACAAATGATCAGCAACTTGGTTTTCTGTTCCTTTTCGATCCCGGATTTCCAGGTCGAACTCTTGTAGCAGTAGCACCCATCGAATTAGGCACGACTTTGACTCCCTTTTCTCAATTAGGTACCTAAGGGCAGCATGACCAGTGTAAACAATTACCTTTGAGCCTATCAGGTATGACCTGAATTTATCAAATGCGAACACCACAACTAGCATATCCTTCTCTGTCACTGTGTAATTCAGTTGGGCACCACTCAAGGTTCAACTTGCGTAGTATATCAGATGCATGACTTCATCTTTTCATTGCCTAAGAACTGCTCCCACAACATAGTCGCTTGCATCACACATCAGCTCGAAAGGTTGCCCCCAGTCGGGGGCCACTATGATTGGTGCAATCACCAGTTTCTTCTTCAACTCCTCAAACGATACCCTGCAGTCATCAAAAAACACAAAAGGGTGATCTTTTTCAAGCAATTTACACAAGAGGTTAACAATTTTGGAGAAATCTTTTATAAACCGTCTGTAGAAACCGGCATGGCCAAGGAAACTTCTTATTGCTTTGACGGAAGTGGGTGGTGGTAGCTTTTCTGTCACATCAAACTTTGCATGATCCACCTCATTTACCTTACTTGACACTAGGTTCCCCAAGACTATACCTTCATGTACCATGAAATGGCATTTTTCCTAGTTGAGCACCAGATTAGTCTCCACACATATTTTCAGCACTCTTTTCAGATTCTTTAGGCAATCATCGAATGAGTCTCCCACCACTGAGAAATCATCCATGAAGACCTCCATTATGTCTTCCACCATATCTGTGAAGATGGCCATCATGCACTTTTGAAATGTGGCGGGTGCATTACATAGGCCGAACGACATTCTTCGGAAAGCGTAGACGCCATATGGACAGGTGAATGACATTTTTTCTCTATCTTCCAGGGCAATAGATATATGATTATACCCCGAGTATCCATCCAGAAAGCAGTAGTGAGACCTCCCAGCCAATCTATCTAACATCTGATCAATGAGCGACAATGGAAAATGGTCTTTTCGGGTGGCCTTATTCAATCTTCTGTAGTCCATACAAATTCGCCATCCTGTGACTGTTCTTATTGAGATCAACTCGTTGTTCTTGTTTTGTACCACAGTCATTCCACCTTTCTTTGGCACACATTGAACTGGGCTAATCCAATTGCTGTCAGAGAAGGGGAAAATGATTCTCGCATCTAACCACTTTATCACCTCCTTTTTCACGACTTCTTTCATGTTGGGGTTCAGCCTTCTTTGATGTTCTCTGGAAGGTTTGTGGCCGTCTTCCAGTAAAATCTTATGCATACAAAAGGCCGGGCTGATACCCTTAATGTCTACAATGGTTCAACCAATTACAGTTTTGCACTCTATTAATACCTGCAAAAGCTGTTCTTCTGGCACATCTAACAAACTAGATGAGATAATAACAAGTAAAGTTGAGTTAGGTCCTAAGAAAGCATACCTGAGATGAGGTGGTAGCGATTTCAGTTCCAACTGTGGTGGCTCTTCGATCGATGGCTTAGCTGGAGGAGTCTTTCTTTCTTCTAAATGCAAAGACTCAAATTCGAGCTCTCTTTTCCAGAACCCTTGGCCTTCAAGAGCCAGCACCCACTCTGCCAAGTCCTCTCCATTTACCTCCTCTAAGTTCATGGGACATACTGCTAGAGGGTCTTTAGCGTTCAAAGTCTCATCTTCTTCCTCCAAAATTACATCCACAGCTTCTATCAGAGAGCAATTAGCAAATTCACTTGGTCGCCGCATAAACTTCTGCACATTGAATGTTATCTCTTCATCGTTCAGTCTCATTTTTAGCTCTCCAGTTTCACAATCAATTAGAGCTCTCCCAGTGGCCAAGAATGGTCTTCCCAAAATTATAGGGATCTCCTCGTTAACCCGACAGTCCAGAATGACAAAATCTGCTGGAAACACAAATTTTCCAACCTGCACTAGTACATCATCAAGGATACCTGATGGCCTCTTCACTGTCCGGTCGGCTAGCTGTAGTAACATGAATGTGGGTATTGCTCTTCCAATGCCTAATCTTTTGTAGATAGCCAAGGGAATCAAGTGTATGCTTGCCCCAAATCACACAATGCTTTAGCAAAAGCATAACTGCCTATTGTGCATCGGATTGTGAAACTCCCTGGGTCTGACAACTTCTCAACTATGGGTCTCGTCATGACAACACTACATGTCTGGGTTAGTGTAACGGTGGCCAAGTCTTGAAAGTCGAACTTGCGAGACATCAAATCCTTCATCATTTTGGCATACCCAGGCATCTCTCTCAAGGCGTCAATCAGTGGAATGTTCACCTGGATTTGTTTCAACATCTCTATGAAATTTTTATACTACTCATCCTTCTGATATTTGGCCACTCTCTGTGGGAATGGTGCTGGAGGTCGCTTCCTTCCTGTGATTTGAGTTTTATCCTGCTTAGGCACTGCTTCTTCTGTCGTTTCTTGTGCTACCTCAGCCTCCTTCGCAACCTCTTTTTCTTTACTTGTTCTCTCTTGTGCATGTTGTATCGGCACCTCAGTTAACCTTGTTGAATCATCTACCTCAATGGGTACTGACACAAGTGTTTCAGTTTGTCGGCTTTCGCGAGCAATTTCTTGCTCTAGATCTAGGTCTCTACCATTTCTTAGACTCACTATCATAAGCTGTTTTGGGCCCTACTCTTTTGGATTGACATGTGTATCTGTAGGTAACATCCCTCGGGGGCGATTATTCAGAGCCATTGATATCTGTCCTAATTGAATCTTAATGCCTTTTATCGTTGATTCATATGCGTCCACTCTTTCTTGCATTTTTTCATTGGACCCAATCAGATGTTGCAACATTCCTTTAATTTCGGACAACCCATCATCTTGTCTCACTATTTGCTGTCGTTGAGGCTTTTGATAAGCTAGCTGCTGATTTTGCTGGTTGTACCCCTGTTGCCTTAGGTACAACACAACTTGACCTTGTGGTTGCATAGCTCTAGGATTACTGCTATTATTGTACTGCTGATGTGCTGGTCTATATTGTTGATTCTGTTGCCCCCAATTCTGACCACCTTGCCTCTGTCCTCCATAGTTGGCCACATAGTTCATATCTTCCTGATAATGCTGGTTGTCACTTTCCGCACTCCAAGAGAATACATATGGTTGGTTAATGGATGGTGTACATAAGCCCCCATTAGTCACATCAACTATGTGTACCTGCTGCTTCTGGCCTGATTCATCGATCCTTTTGGTGAGGATACTCATTTGCATCATCAGAGTGGCCATATTTTCGGCCATGGAGTTGTTTGTGTCCAAAGCCACTGAGTGAACGACATGAGTGATCATAGATTATCTTGTCATCCATCTTGAGTTTTGGGCCATTTTATCAAGTAGGATCTTGCATTCTCTGAATGATTTGGTAAAAAATGCTCCACCTGCTGAAGCATCAACATTGGCCTTTAAGTTGTCTGCCAAACCCATGTAAAACCTCTGCCCCAATATCTGATCTGGAATGCCATGATATGGACACTTAACCAGCATACCCTTGAACCTCTCCCACGTTTCTTGTAGTATTTCTGTTGGTCTCTGCCTGAAGCTCAATATCTCATCAATTTGTTTGGCAGTCATATTGGGTGGGTAGAACTTGTCCAAAAATTGCTTGACTAATTTTTCCCAAGTAGTGATGGAGTTTATGGGGAGTGAATTAAGCCAAGTTTGAGCCTCTTCTGTCACCGAGAATGGAAACAATAACGCAAGCCTCCCCCCGCGTCGCCTGCTCCCACGCGAGCTCAGAGGCTCGCCTCGCTAGCTCTAACGCGAGCTCCATAGCTCGCCTCACTAGCTTCTTCATTTTTCCGCTGCTCACTTCTTTCTTTCTTCTTTCCAACTGTTTTCGAGTACACTTTATACTTTAAATCTTCCTTTTTGCTCTAATTTCATCTCCAATGTACCTACACATAAAATAGACTCCATTATGCGCAAATAAAGTATAGTTTGACATTAAAGCACCTAAAATATAAGGTAAATAATGTACTAAAATATGGAATTATAGCCGAATATCAATTACCCGAGTTATCACTATTTAAAATCTCAATTCATGATTCACAACTTCCAATTCTTACACATGTGGTATCTTGTGCCTACACCTTCAGGATCACTTTTGCACGGCAAAATCCTCGTGCTACCATGTGTATAATTTCCGTATCAATATCAACCAAGATGACCAATGAATAATTTAAACACAAATAAATACAATTTGCAAATTAAATACAATGAAGCATCAAATGAGTCATTAAGCAATTTAGGATTTAAATAAGGTAAAATAATGGAGAGGTTGTACAAATAAAATATCAAATGAGTTTAGTTTAGAGATATATAAGATCCGATAAAATATTATAGTTATACAAAATAAGACATTCAATCAAGTTTTAACGAGATAAATATGAGATTTATTAAAGTAAAATAAAATAGCAATTTTTCACGCAAATTACACGACAATAAGATAATGAGAAGGTTGAGACATCAATTAGAGTAAAATATAATCACCATTTAATTTAGTAAATCTCCGAATAAGATATGAGTTTTATTTTTGAAAGACACACAAGTGGAACAACTTGAAAATGCTTTCATTTACCTCTTCTAAATTCTCAACAACTAAACATATCACATAGGATGCATGACTCACACAAGAATTCCATATTGTTTCATTTTTAATATATTGATGGTTAATTAATTATAATCAAAATACAATTAGGTGATGTAAGAAGAATCACAATCGGAATTAACCTTAATATCACAATAATTTCATATTTGTTTATTTGTTACGGCGTGCAACCCAATCCCATGCAATAATAAATCATATTTGTTGCGGCGTGCAACTTAATCCCACACAATAATAATCATATCTGTTGCGGCGTGCAACCCTATCCCTCTCAATATTAAATCATATATATTCCGGCATGCAACCCGATCCCTCTCAATATTAATCATATCTGTTGTGGCGTGCAACCCGATCCCTCTCAATATTAAATTATATCTATTGCGACATGCAACCCGATCCCTCTCAATATTAATTCGACCAATTTACAACCAACTACGGTATACCACAAAATCAAAAGTAATAACGAGGCTACACAAAAAGTCACAACTAATGAAAAAGGCTACACGATAGCTCACGAAATCAAATAGCAAGAAAATGACAATCCATAAGCCAATGCACAATTTATGAGCATCAATTAACAATTAAGGCGTGTAGCAGGTAAAGCATGAATTCAACGAGTAATTACGATCAACAATTGGAATATAAGGTGATCTTGACAACAAAGATGGAACATGTGCTAACAATTTCCAGTAAAGCACGTACAAACAATTCTAACAACAAAAGATATAATCATGAAACGATATTTACAATCAATTGTATAAAAGGAGCCTAACGGTCTAAACCGGGCAAATACCACATATAGGTCGTATACCCACTCGTGACCTCACGTACATGACCTTCACATAGCACGAATGACATAATAATCTCAAATCCTAAGGGGCAATTTTCCCCACACAAAGTTAGACAGGACACTTACCTTAATGAAGTTAAGCCGACATTCCAAAATAGCATTCTTGCGCGAAACGACCCTCGGACGACTCCAATCTAGTCAAAATAATTTTATAAAATAATTACAATTCATAGAAAACAATTCCGGATAATAATACGTCGATTTCCAATTTTTATTCTAAAAGTTAGCCCCGGGGCCCGCATCTCAGAACCCGACAAAAATTGACGAAATTCGAATACACATTCCGATATGAGTTCAACCATACCAATTTTATCAAATTCCGATAACGAATCAACCTCCAAATCTTCAATTTAAAGTATAGAAAATTTCTACCATTTTCAACCAAATTCACTAATTTTATGATAAAAACAATAATAGATTCATGTATTTTAACCAAAATCGAGTTAGGAATTCTTACCCAAATGTTTTCCTTGAAAAACGCTCGAAAAGTCGCCTCACCCAAGCTTTCTTTGTCCAAAAATGGAAGAATGAGATGAAGTCTCATTTTTTGACTTTATTCTGCTGCCCAGGGGTTTGTTCTTCGCGTTTGCGACCCTCCTCTCACGTTCGCGATGGACAAATTCCTCAACAGCCATTTCCAAACTATTCACAGACAATCTCTAGTATCATGGTCATAACGTTTTGTACAAAACTCCAAATAATAAATAGTTTGACTTTCTGAAAACTAGACATCAAGGGATACAACTATCACAACCCGAAATTTCACCTTCGGATCGTGATGACGCCTAACATTTCACTTGCTAGGCAAGCCAACGTCAGAATAATATTATCCATTTTTTTAAACAATTTTTGAATTTGTTAATAACAAAGAACAAATATGGAAGTAAAGTCTGAAATGTAGTGAATAATCCTTAAAAATAATGGTGTCTAAATACCATCCCAGAATTGGTGTCACAAGTGCACGAGCTTTTAGAATAATACAAATAAGGGCGTGAATAAAATAAACATGTATGGAAAAAAATACACAACTAAAGTAAAATAGACGGGGACTTCAGAACTGCGGACGCTACGCAGTTATACCTGAAGTCTCCTCTGGTAGCTGAAATTCGAGCAAGTCTATGGCACGCCGCTGGGACCAACTCCGAAATCTGCACAAGAAGTGCAGAGTGTAGTATCAGTACAACCGACCCCATGTACTGGTAAGTGCTGAGCCTAACCTCGACGGAGTAGTGACTAGGCTAAGGCGGGTCACTTACATTACCTGTACGTAATATTAGTAACAACAACAATAATAGAAATAAATCAGGTAACTCATTTATAATAATTGAAGCCAACTCAGCAGTCATAACCAATTATCATTTCCATCAATTCTGTTGCAGCGTGTAACCCGCTCTCACAATATATTTACATTCAATTCTGTTGCAGCGTGCAACTCGCTCTCACAATATATTCACATTCAGTTCTGTTGCGGCGTGCAACCCGCTCCTCCAATATATTCATTTTAATCAAGTCTGTTGCGGCGTGCAACCCGATCCTCCAATATGGACTTTTAATAAGTCTGTTGTGGCGTGCAACCCGATCCTCCAATATATTCATTATAATTAATTCTGTTGCGGCGTGCAACCCGATCCTCCAATATATTCATTATAATCAATCCTGTTACGGCGTGCAACCCGCTCCTCCAACATATTCATTTATCAATTCTTATAGAAGAAATTTCCCAATAAGGGCAATAATTAATAAAATTATAAGACAACAAGCATACAATAATTATGATTTAATCATGAAACAACCAAAGGCAAATAGCAAATTATTATGGAAATCAGAGAGAAAATATGCAGTTTAATATTTAATATGCTAAATGTATAATAACAATTAAGGCACATAATTCAAATAGCATGTAACAATTAATGCAGGAATTCAAGAATTAATATTTGACAAAGAATAGGAGAGAAACAATTATTATAATAATTAATTCATGATTTAAAATAATTTATAATTTTTCAAGTACGCAGGCAAACAATTAATTTGATGACGTATAGACACTCGTCACCTCGCCTATACGCCGTTCACATGCAATTCACATAACAAATAATTTGAGGGTTCTATTTTTTCAAGTCAAGGTTAACTACGACACTTACCCCGCTTTGCAAATTCCAATCAAACTCAACCACAACTTTTCCTTTTAAATTTCTCTCCGAAAGCTTCAAATCTATTCACAAATAATTCATTATACTCAATACGAATCATAGGAATGAATTCTATATGAATTTACTAATTTTCCGGATAAAATCCGAAATTTATTAAAATATTCGGCAGTGGGACCCACATCTCAAATCTCGGAAAAACTTACGAAATCTGAACACCCATTCCGAGACGAGTCCAACCATACAAAAATTATCCAATTCCGATGTCAAAGGGACCTTCAAATCTTAAATTTTTGTTTTTGGAAGATTTTATAAAAATCTAATTTTTCTTCCATAAATTCACAGATTCATGATATAAATGAGTATGAAATCATGAAATATAATCAATATCGGATAAGGAACACTTATCCTAATGTTTTTCCTAAATATCGCCCAAATATCGCCTTACCCGAGCTCAAAAATGGAAAAGAGTTGAAAATGGGTTGAAACCCCATTTCTAGAACTTAAGTTCTGTTTTCGGGATTTTTACCCTTCGCGAACGCGGTCATTGCCTCGCGCTCGTGAAGCACAAATTCCTACTGATCAATTTTACTCTTCGCTAACGCGAGGGCTACTTCGCGAATGCGAAGCTTGCCTGGCTTGGCCTTCGCGAACGCGAGATGCCCTTCGCGAAAGCGAAGGCAATTATCCTGGCCAGTCCCTTTCCCTTCGCGAACGTGAAGCTTCGCACCTCAAACCTTCGCGAACGCATTCTCTCTGTCGCGAACGCGAAGCACAAAAATGTGCAAGCCCCAATTTGCTCTTCGCGAACACGAGATTCCCCTCGCGAACGCGAAGAAGGAAACCAGAAGCAGGTTTCTTTAGTTTCCTCAAGTCCAAAAATGATCCGTTAACCACCCGAAACCAACCCGAGCCCTCGAGGATCCAAACCAAACATGCACCCAAGTCCTAAAACATCATACGAACTTGCTCGCGCGACCAAATCACCAAAATAACACCAAGAACTACGAATCAGACACCAATTCAAAGGAAATTTTCAAGAAAATTTTAAAACTTATATTTTTACAACCGGATGTCCGAATCACGTCAAATCAACTCTGATTCTCACCAAATTCGGCAGACAAGTCATAAATATTATAGTGGACATATACCGTGCTCCAGAACTAAAATACGGACACGGGATGAATAAATCCAACATCAGTAATTTCTTAAAAATTATTAAGCTTTCAAGCTTTTAAATTTTTCATCAAAATTCCATATCTCGGGCTAGGGACCTCGAAATTCGATTCCGGGCATACACCCAACTCTCAAATCACGATACGGACATACCGGAATTGTCAAAATACTGATCCGAGTCCGTTTGCTCAAAATGTTGACCAAAGTCAACTTAGTTGAGTTTTAAGGCTCTATTTCACATTTTAATCTATTTTTCACATAAAAACTTTCTGAAAAATTGTATGGACTGCGCACGTAAGTCGATGAATGATAAATGGTGCTTTTCGAGGTCTTAGTACACAGACTTACTTATTAAATTTAAATATGACATTTTGGATCATCACATTCTCCACCTCTAAAACAAACGTTCGTCCTCGAACGGAGTTAGAAAAAAAAGTACCTGAGCTGGTGAATAAGTGTGGATATTTACTCTGCATGTCCGACTCAGACTCCCAAGTAAATGCCTCTATCGTCCGACCTCTCCATTGCACTCGAACTGAAGGATAACTCTTAGACCTCAACTGTCATACCTGTCGGGCTAGAATAGCCACCGGCTCCTCCTCGTAAGTCAAATCTTTGTCCAATTGGACTGAGCTGAAATCTAACACATGGGGCGGATCACCATGATATTTCCGGAGCATAGACACATGGAACACCGGACGAACCGCTGATAAACTAGGTGGTAATGCAAGCTTGTAGGCTACTTCACTCGCCCTTTCAAGAATTTCAAAGGGTCCGATATACCTAGGGCTCAACTTGCCCTTCTTTCCGAACCTCATTACACCTTTCATAGGTGAAACCCGAAGCAATATTCTTTCTCCAACCATGAATGCAATATCATGAAATTTACGGTCGACATAACTCTTTTGCCTAGACTGAGCTGTGCGAAGTCGATCCTGAATAATCTTGACCTTATCCAAGGCATCCTGTACCAAAACGGTACCCAATAACCGAGCCTCTCCCGGTTCAAACCAAACAACTGGCGATCGGCATCGCCTTCCATATAATGCCTCATATGGAGCCATCTGAATGCTCGACTGGTAGATATTATTATAAGCAAACTCCGCAAGTGGCAAGAAATGATCTCAAGAACCTCCAAAGTCTATAACACAAGCGCGAAGCATATCTTCCAATATCTAAATAGTGTGCTCTGACTATCCGTCTATCTGTGGATGAAATGCTGTACTCAACTTCACCCGCGTGCCTAACTCACGCTGTACAGCCCTCCAGAAATATGAGGTAAACTACGTACCTTTATCTGAAATAATAGACACGGGCACACCGTGAAGGCAAATAATCTCACAAATGTAAATTTCAGCTAACCTCTCTGAAGAATAGGTAACTGCCACTGGAATGAAATGTGCTGACTTGGTCAACCTATCCACAATGACCCAAACTGCATCAAATTTTCTCTGAGTCCGTGGGATCCCAACAACAAAATCCATAGTGATATGCTCCCACTTCCACTCAGGAATTTCTAACTTCTGAAGCAAACCACCAGGTCTCTGATGCTCGTAATTAACTTGCTGACAATTCAGACACCGAGTTACATATGCAACTATATCCTTTTTCATTCTCCTCCACCAATAATGTTGCCATAAATCTTGATACATTTTGGCGGTACCTGGATGAATAAAATACCTAGAACTGTGTGCTTCTTCAAGAATTAATTCACGAAGCCCATCCACATTAGGCACACAAATACGACCCTGCATTCGCAGAACCCCATATTTCCCCATAGCAACCTATTTGGCATCACCGTGCCGCACTGTGTCCTTAAGGATAAGTAAATGAGGATCATCATACTGCCTCTCTCTGATGAGCTCATATAAAGAAGACCGAGCGACTGTGCAAGCTAGAACCCGACTGGGTTCTGAAACATCTAACCTTACGAACTGATTAGCCAAAGTCTGAACATCTGCCGCTAATGGCCTCTCACCAACCGGAATATACGCAATACTGCCCATACTCACAGCTTTTCTACTCAAAGCATCGGCCACCACATTGGCCTTTTCGGGATGATACAAAATAGTGATATCATAGTCTTTCAACAACTCCAACCATCTTCTTTGCCTCAAATTAAGATCCTTTTATTTGAACAGATACTGAAGGCTACGATGATCAGTAAATACCTCATACGAGACACCGTAGAGGTAATGCCTTCAAATCTTCAGTGCATGAACAATGGCTGCCAATTCTAAGTCATGAACATGATAATTCTTCTCGTGAACTTTAAACTGCCGCAACGCATATGCAATTACCTTGTCATTTTGCATTAATACTGCACCAAGCCCAATGTGAGATGCGTCACAATATACCGTATACGATCCTGAACCTGCGGGTAATACCAACACTGGCGCTGTAGTCAAAGAGGTATTGAGCTTCTGAAAGCTCAACTCACACTCGTCTGACCATCTGAATGGGACACCTTTTTGGGTTAATCTGGTCAATGGGCTTGCAATAGATGAAAACCCTTCCATGAACCGACGATAATAACCTGCTAAACCCAGGAAACTCTGGATCTCTGTAACTGAAGTAGGTCTAGGCCAATTCTGAGCAGCCTCAATCTTCTTAGGATCTACCTTTATGCCTTCTGCCGATACAACATGCCCCAAAAAGGCAACTGAGTCTAACCAAAATTCACATTTTGAAAACTTGGCATATAACTGATTATTCTTCAAGGTGTGAAGCACACTTCGAAGATGATGTTCATGTTCCTCTCCACTGCTGGAGTAAATCAAGATATCATCAATGAATACAACCACAAAAGAATCCAAATAAGGCTTTAACACCCGATTCATCAAATCCATAAATGCTGCTAGGGCATTTGTCAACCCAAATGACATCACTAGGAATTCGTAATGCCCATACCGAGTTCGAAAAGCTGTTTTAGGGACATCAGATGCCCTAATTTTCAATTGATGGTAACCAGACCTCAAATCAATATTCGAAAATACCTTGGCACCCTGAAGCTAATCAAATAAGTCATCAATTCTTGGCAGCGGATATTTGTTTTTGATAGTGGCTTTGTTCAACTATCAATAATCTATACACATCCGCATAGATCCATCTTTCTTCTTTACAAATAATACTGGTACACCTAGGGAGAGACACTGGGTCTAATGAATCCCAGATCAAGTAAGTCTTGTAACTGCTCTTTGAATTCTTTCAACTCCCGCGGGTCCATACGGTATGGTGGAACAGAAATGGGCTGAGTGCCCGGAGCCAAATCAAAATAGAAGTCAATATCTCTGCCGGGTGGCATCCCCGGCAAATCTGCAAGAAATACTTCTGGAAATTCACAAAAAACTGGTATACTGAGTCCATAGAAGGAACATCCGCACTGGAATCGCGAATATAAGCCAAATAGGCTAGACACCCTTTATCTACTATACGCCGAGCTTTCATATAAGAAATAACCCTGCTGGCAGAATGGCCATGCGTTACTTTCCACTCTAACCGAGGTAACCCCGGCATAGCTAGGGTCACTGTCTTGGCATGAAAATCCAATATAGCATGATAGGGGGACAGCCAATCCATACCCAAGATGACATCAAAATCTGCCATATCAAAAAGTAGAAGATCCACACTAGTCTCAAGATTACCAATAGTAACCACACACGAACGATATACATTATCTACTACAACAGAGTCCCCCACCGGTGTAGATACACACACAGAAGCACTCAGAGAATCGTAAGGCACAACCAAATATGGAGCAAAATAGGAGGACAAATAGGAATAAGTAGATCCTGGATCAAATAGAACTGAAGCATCTCTATGGTAAACTGGAATAATACCTGTGATCACAGCATCAGATGACTCGGCCTCAGGCCTAGCTGGAAAAGCATAAAATCGGGGTTGGGCCCCACCACTATGAACTGTGTCCCTGGGACGACCTCTAACTGGCTGGCCTCCACCTCTAACAGTCTGACCTCCACCTCTAATGGCCTGACCTCCACCTCTAGCTGCCTGACCCCTACCTCTAGCTGGCTGAGCAGGCGGTGAAGCAACCGGTGCCGGTATGATGGCATGATAATCTTGCCAAGATCTGTTACTCGCCAATCTAGGGCAATACCTCATGATGTGACCAATGTTACCACACTCATAACACCCATCCTGATGTCGTGGCTGCTGAAGCTGAAGCTGACCCAAATGGCCTAATAACCACTGTAGTAACTCTGGAGTGGTGATGCACTGATAGGAGCTGAATGTGCACTGAATACTGGCTGCCTAGAGTAAGGCATAATAGGAGCGTGACTCCCTGAAGCACCGGGAGATACATGAAGTGCTGAATGAAACAGTCTGGGAGGATGACCCCTACCAAAATTACCTCTGCCTCCAGACGAGGCATCACTGAAAACACCGAACTGAGGAGGCCTCTTATCGGACCTCTGCCCTCTCTCTTGTGCAAGAACCATCTCGATCCTCCTTGCGACATTAGCAGCCGCCTGAAAAGAAATCTCACTTCCGATTTCCTTGGCCATCTGAAGTCTGATAAGGTGAGTGAGTCCCTCAATAAACCTCCTCACTCTCTCTCCCTCCGTAGGTAGTAAAAGGAGAGCATGACGAGCCAAATTCACAAAATGGGACTCATACTGAGTAACAGTCATACTGCCCTACTGTAGACGCTCAAATTGCTTGTGGAATTCCTCTCTCAGTGTGATAGGGAGGAACTTCTCTAGAAATAGCTGAGAGAACTGCTCCCAGGTAAGTGCAGGCGATCTAACTGGTCCGGTCAATGTATAATCTCTCCACAATCTCTTGGCGGAACCCGTCATCTGAAATACAGCAAAATCAACTCCATTGGTCTCAACTATACCCATGTTCCGCAGCACCTCGGGCAGCATTCAAGATAATCATGTGGGTCCTAAGAAGGTGTACCACTAAAGTGAACTGGAAAGAGCTTAGTAAAGTTATCCAGTCTCAATAAGGCCTCAAAAGACATGGCGGACCTATCACCGATCTGTGCCGCAATAACTAGCTGAACTACCCCAACTGGCGGGGCTGCTAGAGCTTGATTCTGGTGAGCCATCTGCTCCAGAGAGGGAGTAGTGGGAGTTTGTGCTCCTCCCCCAGCCTTTGAGATGGCTGCTTCCACTGGAAATGTACCATTCTAGGCCACGCCCTCCATAAGACTTACCAAACGGACTAGAGCGTCCTGAAGTACTGGAGTGGCTATGAATCCTTCCGGGACCTGAACTGGTCCAACTTGTACATTCTGAACTGGACCCTCCTCCTGAAGGTCCACCTGAGGTTCTTCAACAGGTGCAGCTGCTCGAGCTCTGGACTGAGCTCTACCTCGGCCTCTGCCTCGGCCTCTAGCACGACCTCGGCCTCGACCTCTACCCCTGGCCGTAGTTGCCACCGGGGGTTCTGGTCCCTAACCATCGATAGAGGTATTACGTGTTCTCACCATCTGCGAGAGAATAAGAGTAGAATGGTTCAATCATCGATGATAGAATAAAATCGCATGATAGAATAAGATAGAAGTGATATTGTTCCTAAACTTCATAGCCTCTGAGAGATAAGTACAGACGTCTCCATACCGATCCTTCAGACTTTACTAAGCTTGCTCGTGACTCGTGAGACCTATGTAACCTAGTGCTCTGATACCAACTATCACGACCCGAAATTCCCACCTTCGGACCGTGATGGCGCCTAACATTTCACTTGCTAGGCAAGCCAATGCTAGATTAATATTATCTATTTTTTTAAACAATTTTTGAATTTGTTAATAACAAAGAACAAATGCGGAAGTTAAGTCTGAAATATAGTGAATAATCTTTAAAAACAACAGTGTCTAAATACCATCCTAGAATTGGTGTCACAAGTGCACGAGCTTATAGAATAATACAAATAAGGGCCTGAATAAAATAAAGTTGTCTGAAAATAAACACACAGCTAAAGTAAAATAGACGGGGACTTCAGAACTATGGACGCCATGCAGTTATACGTCAAGTCTCCTCTGGTAGCTGAAATCTGAGCAAGTCTATGGCACGCCGCTGGGACCAACTCCGAAATTTGTACAAGAAGTGCAGAGTGTAGTATCAGTACAACTGACCTCATGTACTGGTAGTGCTAAGCCTAACCTCGACGAAGTAGTGACGAGGCTAAGGCGGGTCACTTACATTACATGTACACAATATTAATAACAACAACAATAATAGAAATAAATCAGGTAACTCGTTTATAATAATTGAAGCCAACTCAGCAGTCATAACCAATTATCATTTCCATCAATTCTGTTGCAGCGTGCAACCCGCTCTCACAATATATTCACATTCAATTCTGTTGCAGCGTGCAACCCGCTCTCACAATATATTCACATTCAGTTCTGTTGCAGCATGCAACCCTCTCTCACAATATATTCACATTCAGTTCTGTTGCGGTGTGCAACCCGCTCCTCCTATATATTCATTTTAATCAAGTCTGCTGCGGCGTGCAACCCGATCCCCCAATATATATATATATGTCTACTTTTAAATAAGTTTGTTGCGGCGTGCAATCCGATCCTCCAATATGGACTTTTAATAAGTCTGTTGCGGCGTGCAACCCGATCCTCCAATATATTCATTATAATTAATTCTGTTGCGGCGTGCAACCCGATCCTTTAATATATTCATTATAATCAATCATATTGCGGCGTGCAACCCGCTCCTCCAACATATTCATTTACCAATTCTTATAGAAGAAATTTCTCCAATAAATATAACAATTAATATAAAATTATAAGACTACAAGCATACAATAATTATAATTTAATCATGAAGCAAACAAAGGCAAATATTGTAAATCAGAGAGAAATTATGCAGTTTAATATTTAATATGCTAAATGTCAAATAACAATTAAGGCACATAATTCAAATAGTATGTAACAATTAATGCAGAAATTCAAGAATTAATATTTGACAAAGAATAGGAGAGAAATAATTATTATAATAATTAATTCATGATTTAAAACAATTTATGATTTTTCAAGTAAGCAGGCAAACAATTAATTTGACGACGTATAGACACTTGTCACCTCGCCTATACGCAGTTCACATAACAAATAATTTGAGGGTTCTATTCCCTCAAGTCAAGGTTAACCACGACACTTACCTCGCTTTGCAAATTCCAATCAATTACTCAACCACAACTTTTCCTTTTAAATTTCTCCCCGAAAGCTTCAAATCTATTAACAAATAATTTATTATACTCAATACGAATCATAGGAATTAATTCCATATGAATTTACTAATTTTCGGATAAAATCCGAAATTTATTAAAATATTCGGCAGTGAGAACCACGTCTCAAATCTCGGAAAATCTTACGAAATCCGAACAGTCATTCTGAGACGAGTCCAACCATACAAAAATTATCCAATTCCGATGTCAAAGGGACCTTCAAATCTTAAATTTTCGTTTTTGGAAGATTTTATAAAAATATGATTTTTCTTCCATAAATTCACGGATTCATGATATAAATGAATATGAAATCATGAAATATAATCAATATAGGATAAGGAACACTTACCCCAATATTTTTCCGTAAAAATCGCCCAAAAATCGCCTTACCCGGGCTAAAAAATGGAAAGAGTTGAAAATGGGTCGAAACCCCATTTCTAGAACTTAAGTTCTGTTTCTGGGATTTTTATCCTTCGCGAACGCGATCAGTGCCTCGCGCTCGCGAAGCACAAATTCCTACTGCCCAATTTTACTCTTCGCGAATGCGAGGGCTACTTCGCGAACGCGAAGCTTGCTTGGCTTGGCCTTCGCGAATGCGAGATGCCCTTCGCGAACGCGAAGGCAATTGTCATGGTCAGCCTCTTTCCCTTCGCGAATGCGAGGCTTCGATCGCGAACGCGAAGCTTCGCACCTCTAGCCTTCACGAACGCGTTCTCTCTGTCGCGAATGCGAAGCACAAAATGTGCCAGCCCCAATTTGCTATTCGCGAACGCGAAGAAGGAAACCAGAAGCAGGTTTCTGCAGTTTCCTCAAGTCCAAAAGGATCCGTTAACCACCCGAAACCAACCCGAGCCCTCGGGGCTCCAAACCAAACATGCACCCAAGTCCTAAAATATCATACAAACTTGCTTGCACGATCAAATCGCCAAAATAACACCAAGAACTATGAATCAGACACCAATTCAAAGGAAATTTTCAAGAAAATTTTAAAACTTATATCTTTACAACCGGACCTCTGAATCACGTCAAATCAACTCCGATTCTCACCAAATTTGGCAGACAAGTCATAAATATTATAGTGGACCTATACCGGGCTCCAGAACTAAAATATGGACCTGAGGTCAATATATCCAACATCAGTAATTTCTTAAAAATCATTAAGCTTTCAAGCTTTTAATGTTTCATCAAAATTCCATATCTCGGGCTAGGGACCTTGGAATTCGATTTCGGGCATACGCCCAAGTCCCAAATTATGATACGGACCTACCGGAATTGTCAAAATACTGATCCGGGTCTGTTTGCTCAAAATATTGACCAAAGTCAACTTAGTTGAGTTTTAAAGCTCTATTTTATATTTTAATCCATTTTTCACATAAAAACTTTCTGAAAAATTGTATGGACTGCGCACGCAAGTCGAGGAATGATAAATTGTGCTTTTCGAGGTCTTAGAACACAGAATTACTTATTAAATTTAAAGATAATATTTTGTGTCATCACAACAACTTTCATTCTTGGAGCATCTCCAAATTTCTTATAGATTGCAACATATAAGCTTCCAAAGTCTGACGACTGACAACAGGAATTCCTTCTTCGCGAACGCGAAGAACAAAATCATGGGAGCCAAATCCTTCTTCGCGAATGCGAGAGGCTCATCGCGAACACGAAGAACAAAACCATACATCAGAAAACCAGCATCCAAAGTAGCCCAAAATGATCCGATAACACCCGAAACACACTCGAGGCCCTCGGGACCCCAACCTAATATACCAACAAGTCGTAAAACACGATACGAACTTAGTTGAGGCCTCAAATCATATCAAACAATACCGAAACTATGAATCGCACCTCGAATCATACTTATGAGTTTATGAAATTTCCAAATTCTATTACTTGTGCCGAAACATATTAAATCAATCCGTTATGACTTCAAATTTTGTACACGAGTCTTAAATGACATAATGGAGTTGTTCCAATTTTCAGAATCGAAATCCGACCTCGATATCAACCAATCGACTTACGGTCAAATTTATGAATATTTAAAATTTTAACTTTTCTAATTTTTGCCAAAATACGCCGAATTGTCCTACAGACTTCCAAAACTAAATCCGGACATACGCCTAAGTGCGAAATCACCATACAAAGCAATTGGAATCATCAAAATTCTATTCCGAAGTCGTTTGCTAAAAAGTCAAACTCCGGTCCACTCTTTTCATTTAAGCTTCAAAAATAAGAATTGTTCTTTCAATTTAATTTCGAATCTTTCGAAAACCAAACTCGACCGCACACGTACGTTATAATACGCATTACGAGGCTGTTCGAGATCTTAAACCGCTGAACGGGATGTGAATTCTCAAAATGACAAGTCGGGTCGTTACAGTTTGAAAGCGTAATTTAGTTATTTCAATTACTGTTATCAAGGGTACACCCTAACACCCATAATAAACTCCCTGTGGAAATCGACCACGACTCTTGTTGGGTACTATTCTTCCAACGACCATTTTCACTCACTATTTAGTGTGGATTGGACGTAGATCAGTCATAACTATATTATTATTATCTTAAAGATAGAAGGAACATTTACCAATTTGTGAAAATGTATCCTTGAAACTTGAATACAGCTTGGTTTCAAATTATCCACTTTACGGAAACAATATGTCTAATAGCATTAGCACAGAATCTTCAAATACCTATGAAATTAAAGACTACTATATTAAAGAACTCTAGATTTCTTGCAGGGATTACTGCTTAAGATAAACTTTTTCCCTTAAACTAGTAGCCACTTTTAGATAAACTTATTTTAAGAAATCTGCTCATACCCAAACTAATCTCGAGAGTCGAGTATCAATCTCTCCTCAAATTTATGTAAGAGTCAACTGCTAATCTAGGTCAAAATTACACAAATCAAAAAAGTAATATTTGTAAAAAGAAGAAAAACTTACTCAAATAATCAAAGATTTGAAGAAGAGTCTCCCTCACCTAATAGAACTGTAGGATTCGAAGTTGAAGGAGATGCAAAGAAGTGAAGAACTGAAAAAGAAAGTTGAAATTGAAGGGAGGCAGAAAGGGTTTGTTTCATGGAGAAAAAGAAGCATTTGTTTAGTTGTTCTCTGTTCGGAGTTCGGACCTTTGAGTAAGCGAGGGGTTTGAAAAATATTAAGCTAATTAAGTATTAAGTTGACTGTTATATAAAATAATCAACTTAATTAAATAACCATTGAATTCAAAAAAGTAGATTGTAGGACCCCAGATTCGAACCTGGTTCATCAAGCAAAATAAGGCTCTTGAGCACTTTCACAAACCAACTCCTTTGTCCAGCATTTGTGAGTTAGGGGGATATATATATATATATATATATATATATATATATATATATATATATATATATATAATATTTTTTCCGAAGCCAACGGGTTCTGGTGACCTCCCACTCCCTAACGTAGGTCTGCCCCTGCCTTCGCTGTATACGAGGCAAGTGCAGTCCATTATTCTGCTGGTGGAGACCATAGAACAATACAAGATAGAAATGGGCCTCTGGCTGTGCATGTTACGAGAAAATTATGCTGAATGAACCTTTTTAGAGCAGTTGTTTATATTTTAACCCTGTTAATTATTTTTTTTTTTGAAAAAATAGTTATGTGCCAGAATTTTAAAGTACTCGGGCCAAAATTTGAAATGCTGAAAATTTTGGTAGCATGCTTAAAATTTTGGCAGCATGCTTTAAAATTCTAGTAAACCTAGTGGCCTGCCCATTACAGAGTTCTTAAAATCTCGTTGGGCTAATTGAAATGAAGAAAACGTCTGCCCGTTCCATGGCGTTTGCAACGTTTCCTTGGAAAATATTAGGAAGAATTTGGGCTAGCGACAACAAATATCAACGTGCTTACTCGTTAGGGCGACTGCTAAATAGGTGCTTTTGGTTAAAAACAATCCCACAACTCCGATAAATCTAACCACCTTAGTTTGTTACAAATGAATATCTCCCTTTATATACTAGTCTTATATGGGCTAGTGAGTAAATAAAAATTATTATACAAGTCCCTTATTATTTACAAGTAAGTCATTTCTCTAGAATTTTCTACATAGCTAGAATCTTCTAAGGACTTTCCTACCATTCCATAGGATTCTAAGGTCTTCCATGAGAAATCTTCACATTTCTCTAGAATCATCCCACATGTGCTAGTTTATTTCATATGTAAGCTTTTTATATGACAAAAATATATGCCAAGTAGTACCTGCGTGGCATGATGATATGGCGGGCCATGACAGTTTCCCCCACCCAATTTTGTGCCGCCCTCGGTACAAAGCATCGACACGTACGTGTGCACCTCGCCTTGATATCGCCGGAGTTCTTTGTCCATTAGCCATGATGCCCTATGGAGTGGTTCGCCTTCCCATGTTACAAGGTACTAGTTGCCTTTCTTCTTGCCTCGTTTGTACTTTGGACAGCTAGCAATGATGGCCTCGTTCCTCCGCCCATCGGATGCCTCTCCTTGCTCTTGGCCTGAATCTCTCATGACTCAACCAAGTCTAGCAGTTTCTCAAGCATCGGGTCCATGCTTCCACTCCCTATTTGGCTACCCTCCGTGGTCCCAGCCTTGCTAGCAAACTTGACCCTATGCTTGGTGCATCGTCTAAGTCCGATAGCGTGCCATCACTTTGTAACTTGCCATCCTATTCAACTATGTCCGCCTAACTTTTTTTGCTAGCATCATTCTCCATTTGCATGGCGCCAAGATAGTCTTTGAAGTCCCCTACTTTCAGCTTAGATTCCAAGTGCATCCCCCTAGTGTAGATGGTCCCTTCTGTGTCACCCTTGTGTGCCTGAGAAAAGTTCTCGATTATTGCTGCAAGCTTCCCCAACTCTGGCATTCACTTGCCTGATATGATCCTTTATAGAAATAGCACCCTCCCGTAGGCACGTACTCGCTCCCTTAGGCACGTACTCGCTGCTGTTTTACGGCCCCTTGTCGTTTCTCTTGGACCCTTGTCCGTTATGGGATGGCCCCTTGCCATTGCCCTTGTATACCTCGTCTATGCCTTTCCCGTTGTCCTTGTCATGATCTCCCCCACCCCTCTCGGCGTTGCCTTCTTTGGACTTGGCAGGCTCTATCTTGAAGTCAACGAGCGACTTGGCTACCGCTATTGTCTCGTCCACGTTGGCTACTTTATGTTTTCTTAACTCCTGTTTTGCCCAATTTTGCAACCCATCCATGAAGTAGAAGAGGGAATTTCCCTCGGACAACGACGGGATTTGAAGCATTAAGGTAGTGAACTCGCGCACACACTCCCGAATTGTAGCCGTCCGCCAGAGCTTCCTTAGCTTCCGCCTAGATTCTTACACCACATTCATCGGGTAGAATTGCTTTTTCAACTTCTTCTTGAACTGCTCCCACGTCTCAATCTTGCATAGCCCCTTCTCCATGTAAGCATACTTTCGACTCCACCATAGCGCGGCAACCTCAGTCAAGTACATTGAAGCGTCGTGTACCTTAACAACTTTGTCATCCTTCTTGACTACCTCGAAGTACTTTTCCATCCTCCAAAGTAAGTCGTCGACCTCGCGCGCGTCCTGTGCACCGCCATACTCCTTTTGCTTAGGGGCCTTCACATTTGTCCTTTTGCAAGTACCACACCCTTGGTAATCCCGATCATGATTCCCTACAAATCTTCCTTCTAGCAATCTCTTGTATTCTAACATTCCTTTAGTCATAAACTTTGTTCTGATACCACGTTGTCACGTCCTTAGTTGTTAACTAAGTACATGTGTGGCACTTGAAAACTCTCTCACGATCTTGCACAACTTGCTCACGTTCTTGCTACGCCAAGTTAGTCTTACTACACTCAAGATCGCTAAGGGAATGTTAGAAAGAACACAAGAGAATTGCTAAAAGAAGCTTTGTATTAGAGAGAATTTGAATTGTTTGCTTGATGAGTTACAAATGAATATCTCTATTTATATACTAGTCTCCTAGGGACTAGTGAGTAAATAAAAATTATTACACAAGTCCCTTATTATTTACAAGTAAGTACATTCTCTAAAATTTTCTACATAGCTAGATTCTTCTAAGAACTTTCCTAGCAATTCCATAGGATTCTAAGGTCTTCCATGAGAAATCTTCATATTTTTCTCTAGAATCTTCCCACGTGTGCTAGTCTATTTTATATGTAAGCTTTCTATATGGCAAAAATATATACCAAATAACACTTACGTAGCATGATGATATGGCGGGCCATGACATTACACTAGAAAATGAAACACTTAAACACTCCTTTTGGGCGAAGTCAATTTCAAAGGTAAATACAAAGGGACATGCAATCCCAAAATGGCTAATACTGCCTACTATGAAACGTTGGGCTATTTTGGTTTCTACTTGCTACACGTAAAATCAACAAACAATTAACCAACAAATTTTAAATGATGGCCACCACATAGGCCAAACTGAGAACAATTCAATCTAAACTTTTTTCTCGTAAATTGTAATATTATATTTTTGTATTTTACTTAATCATTCTTTCATTACCTCGTTGGTTATTTTGGCGGCTTACTTGCTAGTTGCTACCTGAGAAGTTGCCCGTAAAATAGCAATAAGGGTGTTAAAAGATCATCCATCTTTATCGAGATGTTTTGAGTTCGACTCCTAGGTATAGAGCCGTCTTCGTCAAGGAAATTGTTTACCCAAAAAATTAGGTTTTTCTGATGCCTAATTAAATTTAGTCAGGTCAATGTGGATATTGAATACTGGTTGGGAAACCAAAGAAAGAAGTTACTCTCTTCGTTCACTTTTACTTGTTCACTATATTGAAAATATATTTTCACTTTTACTTGTCCACTATACTAAAATATATTATACTAAATTAATATGAGTATCATAGTAAATTATAAACTTTATTTATTATTTCTTAAGGGGTATACAAAGTCAATAGTGGACAAGTAAAAGTGAATGAAAGAATATTTATTAAGGGTAAAATTATAAAATACATATTTCATTTATTTTTTCTTAAAGCAAGTACCAAAATAAAATCAAAAGTGAACGACTAAAAGTGAACGGAGGTGGCTTGCAGTAGAATTTATGGTAGTTGAGATGAATATGGTGGCATAAAAGCTATGCAAATAATTAGTCAAAGTTTTCCAATGCTTCCTACTCTGTGTCCATAAATACGATCTCATCAAAGATCTCAACAACTTCTTGTTCCATTCCTTTAATCCCACATGCAATCTTTCATTCCCCTTTGCTCTTACAAATTGAGCAACTTTAGTATTAGATAAAATTTTACGGATCTTTAAAATTTAACTCAACGATAGTATGTTAATTTTTGTTTTTACTAGATTATCAGTTAATGTTTATCGTAAAAATTTATATATATTAAATTCCTAAGCGATTTGATTTATTAATATTTTTTACAATGTTAGTGCATAGGACTTGAATTTATAATTAACCATGTTGTAGATAAATAATATAATTCATGCACAAAGTTCATTTCCTTTTTTTTTCCCAACATAATATCGTTGTCTTAGGTTTCGGGGAGAGCCCTGGGGCGATGCGCACCAAAAACGCCCCGGAGCGATGGTGTGGGGCGAAAGTCTCAAGAGGCATACGCCCGGACGTTCGAGGCGAGTTTATTTAGTGAGTCGTAAGCCCGAGAGATTTTTTCAAATTAAAACAAAATTTGTTGAATAAGTCCTTCATATAATACATAAATTTTCAAAATTCAGCTTGGTAATTACTCAAAAATTTTAAAAAGGAACTAAAATATATTAAATTTAAAAGTCAAGATCTTTTTTATTGATTGAAGCCCCAATTCATGGTCTTTCCCAATTCTTTATCTTGTCCGCTAGTCTGCTAATATCTCTCAAAAGCAACGAATATTTAATTTTTTTTACAAATACAAAAAGAACTCCATTCTCCTTCGTAGCAGCAAGTTCAAAGTTCAAATTGAAGGTTAGTCATCATTTTTGTTCCTCCATGTATAAAACTTTATTCTTTTCGACTCAAGTTACTTGAGCTTCTAAGTAACGTATAATAGATTGTTTTGACTAGTTTTTTGTGGGGATGAAGCACATCAATATATATATATATATATATATATATATATATATATATATATATATATATATATATATATATATTATTTTTTACATATTTATAGTTTTCTTTATTTTTATATAATTTTATCTGTTTATAAATATTTACTGTAATTATATTATTTTATAAAATATTAAAAATTAAATACCTATGGGGCTTACGCCCCATGCCTTAGGGCTTACACCTCGCTGAGGCATATGTAAAACGTATCGCCTTACGCCCACGCCTTTTAAAACACTGGTCTTAGGCAGCCCCAATTAGCCACAAAAATCAAGTATTTCATTATTGCAATTTTAACAACTTGAAATATTATCTGCAAATTAAAGTTTATTTTATAATTTGGTCATTAGTTCGACTTTAACTTGAAAATAGAGAATTTAACATTGAAAAATATATTTGAGGAGTATTTGAAATGAAATAAGTAATGTTTTTCATTCACCAAACTGCAATTGAAATTCATGTCCATATTTTATTCTTTTTCAACTTCAACTACAACTTCAAATAATTATTTTTTTAAACTTCAAGCAAATATTGTCCGAACGCCTAAAGTCGTCTCATGTTTTTGAGAGTAAAATATATATCACATTCTTTCAAGTCACACGTCAATACTAATTTGACTTCTTGCACTAAGCTTGATTTATTTTACCTTTGAAATATTTATTAGTTTACTGAACCAATAAGTACACATAAATTATGATTATCTCTACATAAATACCAACATTTACAACTTAAAAAACAAAAGACAGACAAAATAAAAGAACATACATTACTTAAATATCCAAATATACATTTTAAAGAAAAATAAAACACTCCATAGACACAAGTGGATTTTCAAGAGATTCATTATTTCCATTTGTCAGCTTGTTTTCTCTATTTTCCCTGTGACTATAATTTTCAGCTTCCACCGGCGGCTTCCGGCGCCGGTCACCCAATTCCGATCTCACCCTTCCCGGCGACTTACCGGATTTCCTTGCCGACGGGCATCTACTTATACTGTTTCTTGTTCCTCCATTTTGATCTGCACATATCACCGGTGACCTTGTTCTCCTAAATGAACTCTCCCCATTATCTTTTCTTGATAATCCGCCTGTATTCTTTCCAGACCCGATCCGACCCGGAGATGTGTTCCGGATCGGACCCGACCTGGATAAGTGATCCGACCTTATTCTAGCTGGAGAAGCGTATAAGTGCTTCGGCCTTATTTTAGCGGGAGAAGTGTTCCGGGTCTGAACCGACCCGGATAAGTACTCCGGCCTTATTCTAGCCGGAGAAGCGTCGTTCCGATACTTTGCAGGTGATCTCTGCCGGAGCTCAGTTCCAACATCTCCGGTCATCCCTTTCGGATCCGACCCGACCCGGATATGCCTGCTGATCTCCTTGATTGTGTCCTTCGGATGTGACCCGAACCGGATATGCCTGCTGAGCTCTTTACTAGTATTATCTTTCGGGTCTGATCCGACCCGGTTACTTCTGCTGAAGTTTCTGTACTGCTCCTGGGAAAGTTCTTCCTTAGGGTTGAAAATCTTGGCTATTTTTAAAACACTATCATTTTGGTTTTTTTGTTCCAAAATATTTTGATGATTATTTTTTGGTATGGCGGGAGTTTCAGAGAGGACTTCTTTCACTTTTTCTTCTTCAAGAAATGGTAGTGTAAGTGGTGGAGATCTTTGAGTAGTTCTGCTTTGTTTGGTGTGAGATTTAGGTGATGAATTAGTAATAGGATTTGAAGGTGTTTTCTTAGTAGAGCTAAAAAAACAGCCCATTTGATCAAATGACAAAGAGGATATAAATTTTAATGGTTAATTAGCAGAATTCATGTATAAGAGTAGACAAAAAAAGTGATGAAAAAATGAATTGGTAATAGGAGTGTTGAAACTTGAAAGAAGAAAAGTTGGAGGGAGTGAATGTGGTTGGAACTTGGTATAGACTATGAAGGGAAATGGAGGAGATTGATAAGTCAATGAAGTATTACTACTATATCTGTATATACAGGTAGGATGATATGATTTTCATTAACTGCATGGTGGTGACATCAAATAAATAAATAAATAATACATACTACTTATGCTTAGAAAATTATTTTTTTCAGTTGAGTGTTTATCGAAAATAACTTATCTACCTCACACAAGGTAGAGATAAAATTTGTATACACTCTACCCTCTCTCGACCCTATATGTAGGATAAGAGGTGTTGGAATGACATGATCAGGCCAACGGAGGGAGTACAGAGTAGTATTGTTCCAATTTATGTGATGCATGTCTAATTTTAACATGTCCCAAAAGAATGATAATTTTACGTATAATCAAATCTTTTTATAACTGCATCGTTCAATGTCACACTGAATTCTTTTTGGTTGTTATAGAAAAAATGCTATTATAGACAACATCTAATATCACATAACATGCAAAATCGATTCCAAAGAAAATTTAACCATTATAGTAAAATATTATTATGGAGGATGATTGTTATAGATAGGTCCAATTATGTTTTAAAATAATATAATTTTAAATTTTTTATTTTTCTTAATGAGAAAATTTATAGCCAACACAAATATCTATTTGCTTGTTTAGACTGCAAGTGTTAAGTTTTTTTTTTTTAATTGCTTATATTAAATTATGTGCCAGTCAAACACATAAAATGAAATGAAGGGAGTATAATTTGGGACTGAAATGTAATTGTTGTTGTTTGTTGGGTAGTTAATGTCGACAAGCTATTTTTTTGGTATGGCAGTGTTTATCTGAATATGAAGTTAAAGAAAACAAGAATTTAAAATTTTGGCACATAACAAAAACATCCTTAACCTTATAATAATCTTAAACATATCATTAAAGGTGAAATAAAAGGAAAACCGAACTGCAGAATTTGGAAAAAAGAAGAAATGAAGTGTCCATTTAGCGAAATTTAAGATCTGGCGCTTTAAAGAATGAAAATGATTGGTTTCAGTAATATTCACCTTTATGATTAATGCTGCTGTTTGTAATTTATCCACTAATCACATGCATAATTTTGGGAACACATTTACATGTACAATTATGTAACTGCCGAATTTCTGACATGGACATAATTAAATTATTATGCAAAAAAAGATTAAAACAAGAGGTGATATACACCATTTACATAATTGCTTGACTTTGATTGGCATATATAGTTACATCAATATTTTAAAATTTCGAGACATTTATATCAAACTTTAGAAAATGTGAAAAGATTTTGACCATTTAATTCAAAACATATAGGCAATCAGACGTCTTTGTAATTTCCTTTGGAAGCTTTTACACACCTATTTGTGTAATAATGTAACTGATTTTTGTGTCATACGTACGTGAAGTCATGAACGTTAAATAAGACTTACAATTATGGATAAGCTAATTAAAAGTTAATTATGATATCATGTGAGAATTTGATATACAATCCAAAACCTTAATATGATGAATGAAGGTCTACAAAGTGCATGTGGAAACAAGTATATCACTCAATAAAAAAGGAAAAAATGGATTATCAACTATATCGCATTATATAGAGTTTTAAATGAAATATTAGCTTACTTAACTATTATGGTAATGGCTGTTGGTATTAGATCTCTTAACATACGAAGTTAAGATTTGAAACTTATGGATTCGATATTATAGTTCCTTTAAGTTATTGGATTTCAAATAATAATTTTTTATAAAATTTAATAAATTTTTTAAGATAAATACAAGATTTCGATCAAACTACTGTATTTGGCCGATCCGCACGCCCTTAGATCTCTCCTTATGCGATATTCTACTCATAATTTATACTTTGACTTGGATTGAAGGTATTACTTTTTAGATCTGATCTAGGTTTTCTAAAGCTCGAAATTTACTTTAGTTGAACCTGTGAATGAGCTTCTCTTAAATGTATTATACGAGAAATACTAAACTTTACGGCTAATTTCACTGATGGTCATTGAACTATCTTTCAATTTTACTAAAGTCATTCAACTATTTTTTATCACTTAAAAGTAACTAAACTTTATCATTGTCACTAAAAAATTATTTTGCCTCAAACCCCTACCATAAATATGACATGGCATAAAATTTAATAAGAAAAATTCAAAAATAAATGCCACGTAAGCTTAAATGGTGATTTGTGCTAAAATTGTTCTAAACTTCATAAACCCCATATGATTGTTATTATTATTATTATTGAAAGAGTGTTTCGAACTCGATGCCCAAACCGATTTGGGCAGGTGAGACAATCTCTCACCCACATAGAAACTTCGAGACAAATAGTTCACAAATGCCTCAACTGTGATTTTTTGCCCAGTTGGAGCACGAGTCTCCGAGATTGATAGAAATTTATTGTGTGAGCATGATTAACATGAAAATTAAGTGTGGGTGGATCAACGGTGTCGGGTACATTGACAAAGTGTGAGACCAAAGTACTTACTTGCTAATTTGATACCTGAATTAAGAATGAAGATGTGCTTAAGTGAAAGAGGTAAAGTCTAAGTAACCTTGAATTATTTGAAGTAGAATGTGATGAAGCTTTAAGTTTGAGGTCGTTCTGACCTTTTTTTTTTTAAAAGTACTTCTTGGGTCCATGAATTAATTATTGATGTTATTTGTAGGTAAATTGATCATGGTGCATCAAATGCCTAGTGCTAAGGCTCCGGCTAAAGATAAGCACTACCAAAGGGTAAATCGTCCACTTCCGCACCCCCGCCTAAGAAGAGGAATAGAATTGAGCCTACCTCTAGTAGCCAGAGTAAAGGGAAGCAAGTGGTAGCGACTTTGCTATGTCACAACCACAAGCTAGGGTTGAATGAGAGTATGGGATTAAGAGTATACCTCTGTCTGTCAGAGCGTGGTATAGAAAGTGTCATCCAAAGATTTGTAACCTAATTTGGCAGCGGAGGAGCACACATTGTGTAACGACCCGGTCGGTCATTTTGTGTATTGTTGCCGTGTTCCCATGATTATTACTTTTATATTTTCATTTGTGGTTATGTGACTTGCGGAGGTGGTAGGTTTGGTTCCGAGGATGTTTCGGAGTGAATCGGGACACTTAGTCCCAAATTGAAGTTTTAGGTTGGAAGAGTTGACCAAAGTTTGAATTTTGTATAGACGACTCCGGAATGGAGTTTTGATTGTTTAGATAGCTTTTATAGTGATTTTAGACTTAGGCGTATGTCTGTATGCTTATTGGGAGGTCCGTAGGTTTGTTTGATGCTTTTTGGCGAAAGATGGAAAGTTGAAGGTTTGGAAGGTTAAGAGGTTTGATCTAGAGTTTACTTTGATGATACCGGGGTAAGATTTTGGTTCCGGGAGCTGAAATAGGTTTGTTGTGTCATTCATAATTTCTGTGCAAAATTTGAGGTCATTCAGAATTAGTTTGGTATGATTCGACATTAGTTTTAGACGTTAGAAGTTCATTTGTTCATCAGGCTTGAATTGGGGTGCGATTTCGATGTTGTTTGATGTGATTTGAGGCTTCGACTAAGTTCGTGTTGTTTTTTAGGACTTGTTGGTATGATTGGTTGAGGTCATGGGGGCCTCGGGTGTGTTGCAGACGAGTTTCAGACCATCTTCTTCATGTTTGGATATATGATATGGTGTCTGGTGTATGCTTCTTCGCATTCGTGAAGATTTGGAGTTCAGTGCCCTTCGCGTTCGCCAGAGGGTGGTCACGTTCGCGTAGAAGGGAGGTCGGCTGAGGGGAACTAGGGCTTAAGCCTTCACGTTTGCGGGGAAGTTCTCGCGTTCGCGTAGGCGTGGTCTAGTTGGTCATCACGTTCACGATTGGGTCGTCGCGTTCGCGAAGAGGAATGTTGGCCAAAGGCAAAATTGTGCTTCGTGAAAGCGAGGCTTCTTCTGCGTTCGCAAAGGGTAAGCACCTGTGCAGAATATTAAAAAGCCATTTCGAGGGTTTGAGTTACTATATCATATTTTGAGTTGTAGAGCTCGATTTTGGGCGATTTTGGAGAGGATTTTCACCTCTTGGATCAGAGTATTATTTTTAACTCAGATTTGTTGATTTATCATGATTCCATGCTTGTTTTTGTCGTTAATTTGGTAATTTGAAGTAGAGAAATTGGGAATTTTGTAGAAACTTTTCTAAAATGAAAAATTGGGGTTTGAAGGTCGATTTGAGGTCAGAATTGGATGATTTTGGTATGGTTGGACTCATAATCGAATGGGCGTTCGGAATTTTTGAATTTTGTAGGGTTTCGAGGTGCGGGCTCGGAATCGACTTTTTGGGTTGACTTTTTAATTTTGGTTAAAGATCTTAGCTTTATAATTTGGAATCAATTCTTATGGATTTTATTGACTATATTTAATTGGTTTGGTTAGATTCGGATAATTCGGAGGTAGATATGTGCGGGAAGGGCTTGTTAGAGGAGTGATTTGGCTTGCTTGAGGCAAGTATCTTATCTAAACTTAGTTGAGATATTAGTTGCCTGAATTATTTGTGATAGCTACGTGCTATGGGTGGCGCATGTGTTTGAGGTTGAGCCCATATGCATGCACCGGGGTACTATTTTCATGATCGGGGTAGTGCTTATGCTATGACATACCTTGAAATGATGTCTAATCTTCAAGTTGAGATGTTTCTCCTATTTGTACCCCTCTGTGAGCTATTTGTACCGTATTTGAGATTTTGTTAAGGTTATTCTTACAGTTGAACCTGATAAATTGTTATTTCTTGATGAAAATTGTCTGTTATAGCTGTGATAGCACACATTGCACATGCCTACGCTATAATACATTATTTATACCAGTCCAGGAGTATGACACTTGATAATAATTGATCATATACATGTATTACGCATATTTACTTTCTCTATGTTATGAGCTAGACGGAAGCATGAGACCACGCTAGGCGGATTGTGATTATTGGCATGTGAGTTGTCCGTATGATTAATTTTATTAGCTCGTGAGTTGTCGGTACAACACGTGTCCGTGCGGTTGATTCTATTAGCACGTCAGCTGTCCATGCAACATATGAGTTGTTCGTGCAACGTGTGAATATGGACGCATCCCCCTGAGGTCATTCTCTCATGTTTCTCTCTTGATTGTGTACACACGGTTATTAAGGAAAACTGGTCAGTGATTTGGTACGGATATGGAAAGGTTGAGGAAAGTCTGGCCAGTGTTGTTTTGTAATTGCATTTTATCTTTACTTGCAAATTCCATGGTTTATTATCTGATTTATCTGCATATCACCTTTTACGTTGTACCGGTGACTGAATAGAGATTTTGAGTAATTGTACACACACACGCTGATAGTCCTTTCAGTACCTTACACATGATCACATTAGTGTTCTATATTTGTTGGATTTATGAAACTGTAAAGGCTATAGCATATATCATTCATAATTCTTGTTTCCTTTACCTCGTCGTGGGTAGTTACAATACTTATTGAGTACATTGTGTCAGTTGTACTCATACTATACTCTGCACTTATTTTTAAAGATTCAGGTGTGGGGATCAGTAATCAACAGTAGATTTGCTTGTTCGACCAAGCTTCAAGAGGAGAGGTAGAGCTGCATTCTTGGCAGTAGTTTCGACTTGTCTTTTCTTATGTACTGTTATTTCGGTTCAGATAATATTTTTATTTAATATTCAGACTTGTATCCCCATATAGAGATCATGACTCCGTATTTACTAGTTTCTGGGAGATTTACCTTGTATTAGCAGTATTGTTTTAAATTGAGATTTCAGGCTTATGTTATTTCTATAAGATCCACTGTTCTGGTTCTTTACTGTTATGTTTCGGCTTTCCTAGCCGGTGTGTTAGGCACCATCATTATGGGTTGGAATTTTGGGTCGTGACAAGTTGATGTCTAGACACCCTCAAATTTGGCAAGTTGTACATCACTTAGGCTTGAGCCATGTGTTTAAGTACCCGGGAAAAGCAAATTTCACCTTAATTAGGTAGTTTTATGCTGAATGGACTATTCAGGATGAAGAGCAGTTGATGCCTATCTGTGGGAGGTTGATCGACATTTCTTCTAGTGCATTATGTACCCACATGCGACACCCAATGTTCCGCATGCACCCTTGTGCAACTTCATTGCCAGCCGTCATATTAGACACACCTAGTGTGATGTCCATTTTTTTTATGCTACATGGATCTGAGACAAAAGATCTGACAGAATTGACATCTGCATTACCCTAAGAAGAAGTTCAATAAGATTGTCAAAGTGTGGTTGATGGTAGTGAATACGAGGCTACTACCATGTAATCATGACACGAACATTGGTAGGGAAAGAGTTTGCCTTGTATATTTTCCGATGACGGGGTAGCGAGTTAATGTGGAACAGCTAATGCGCCTGCAGATGGCACATGTTTGAAGGAGTAATAGAATTGACAGGATTTTCTTTGGTAATGTGCTGACTCAGTACCTGCGGGCCGACCCGATGGATAAGTAGCCGGGTTTTGACATGATCATTCTTGCCGCTTGATGAGGCACAAACATCACTAGTATCTATGGCAAGGATGAGGAAGATGGGTCTTCTTTGACTACTGCCGAGCATCAGGCCCATGATGATAGTGTCATGGCGCATTTCTACGGATGCTAGACTTACAGCTGTAGATTGAAGGGAGGCCTGCTACTCTAGAGGAGCGGACACAGTTCATTGAGCGATATAATCTCAACACATATGCCCAGTGGTTGGTCGGCGTTGCTGAGGGCTAGGATGTACCCTCTGATGAAGATATTAACACCCCCGAACATTTTGTGCACGAGGAGGAGGAGCCGGTTGATAAAGCTACTAATGATGGAGATGAGGACCTCGGAGAAAAGGAGGATGATTGAGAGGAGGTCGACAGAGCCTTATTAGTTGAGGGAGATGACATCGACAAGTGACCAGGGAGTTTCTTTTTCACCATCCAATTTCGTTTGAATTATGCATTAGGGACAACACACTTTTTAAGTGTGGGGTGAGAGACTTCCTTCGAATAGATTTTAGTATATTAACTTCTTATTATTATTTTAGCTTCTTATCTTTTCTTTTGTAGTTAGTAGGACTATTAGTATAGTATTTTAGTTTAGTAGTTTTAAGACTATTTGATTTTCCATTTTTGAAGATTTGTATTTACTAGGACTATTAGTATAGTATTTTAGTCTTAGTAGCTTAATTTTTAAAAAAATGCTCGATAATATGGAAAAACAAAATTTAGGGAAAAGATTGGACTTTTTCTGACGATGGATCTCTTAGACAGTTTTCTTGAGGGATTAAAGTCTAAAGAAATATATACAAACATGTCTTTTAGTTTTCATTAGGTAATAATGTGGTTTTTGTTTTTTTTTCTTGTCTCGATTCTTTTTCATGGGATAGAACTTGCACCGGGTGAACTTTTTTATTTTTAGAGTAGATTAAAATATAGGAAATAATGTGGTTTAGAATGATGTAATTCTTATTTGATAGTAGCATATATATGTCTTGGCTCCGTAAATACTTGCTTTAATTTGAGATGTCATAATATGACCGTCTTTAGTGAGTCATGTGTCAATGCATGAAGTGAGATCTTTGTGTAGTCCATGTGATTACATTTGTGTCTAGAACTTGCCCAATATATGAGTTAAAGCAAAATCCTAGGTGTTGCTCGGTTTAAAAAATGATTTTAGGACTTCATTAATAATTTTGAGCTTTGTTGCTTATCACTAATAGAATCATCCCTAGTTTGTCCTTTTGAGCCTATAAGCCTTTTTGTTGGCACTCGCAGTACAAGCTTTTACCCTTTTTATTCTAAATTAAATTATTTTGATTCTTTTACCTCTTAGAGCACTTGAATTGTAAATGAGCGATAGAAAGAAGTAAGGAGGGAGCTTAGATGGCTTGACTGGAACCAAAGAAAGGAAAAAATGTGCATTCGTGTTGAAGAAAAAGCACCACTAGCAAGAAATAGAAAATACAAGAAAACATTTCGATAAATATATTTGAAGAAAGAGAAAAAAACAAAAGAAAGAAAAGGAGAAAAATATTTCGAAAGAGATAATTAAATATTTTTCTTGCTAGTGAGTGTAAATTAAAGTAGTGCTTAAAGAATAAGGGAACTTATTTGGGGTGATCTGGCTTGTGAATTTTAAGTTGAGTTGAAGGAAGTTGCACTTAAAGTGATTACATGATGTGTTAAAGTGCTTAAGGGGTTAGTCAATATTCTTAAATATATCCTACCTGTCCATTGACCTACATTACAACCATGATAAAGTCCTAATTGATTTTAGAATGAGCATGCTACATTAATAGAGGTTTACATAATGGGCAAGTCGATAGTACCATTTGCGTCCATGTGACTTCTTTGCAAGAGTGAATGATTTCTTTCATATGTGTGAGTCCTTAAAAATATATTTTTGCATTTGACTTGAATGTGGGGACTATCTAATCTCTTTGATTTAATTGTGAGGACACATGATTTTACAATGGATAGTTAACGTTATTAGACTTCTTTATGAGGGTAAGTGTTCAAGCCTTGAGTACAGTATGGAATCGAGTCAAGTTTTGAGGCTAGAATTGTTATGACCACGTTGTTTATGCTTTGAATATTTTTGAAGTATAGCTTGAAGTATGGGAAGTGTGTGTTGAATGCATATGCTAGAGCGTAATTATTGTTATCAACCATATTCATAGGTGTAGTGTGCAACATTTAAGTATAGAATGGTGATGTTTGGCGATAATTCTATGTTTTATAACATTACTTGCCTTACATTTTGAGAATTTAATTATAAATTGTGTGACGTTTGAGCTTAATTGAGTTGATTTTATGTATAGGAATATTAGAATGCAAAGTAGGAAGAAAGTTGCACAAAATGGTAGAGCACAAGAGGAAGTTCAGTGCAAGGTACAGTAGAGTTGGCCCCCCATGCGACGCCTCACTTCACCTAAGGCTCCCAATTTGTCACGCCACATGGCATCTCGCGAGCTCCTGACGACACCTCCCATGACACCTAGCAAGGAAAAAGCTACACCCAAGGCGCTGCCTCGTGCCAGCACCCCTGAGTATGAGAAGAATTGGTTTTTTTGTTGATTTTGGACTTGAAAATTTCGACCCTCACCTATAAATATACCTTAAACTCGTTTTGGACAGGGTGGGACATATTTTAGAGGTACTAAGGTCTACAGAACACACTTGGAGCATGGAATCATCACTTCTTTCATCCCTTTCTCTCGTACTTGTAGTTTTATGATTCAAAACACTTTGTGATTGTTACAATTGTTAGTGGCTAAAACCCCTCGTGGTCTGGGGTTATGGGTAGTTCTTAATTGTTGATGTTTAACTTTTTTTGAGATTGCTTGATTATATCATATTGATTTAATTATTCAATCTTGTTCTTAATTATTTTATTGCATAGCTAGCAACAGAATACTATCTACGAACTTATAGTTGAACTCGAACTTGTGAACCATAGATTGCATATAAGATTGAATAGATTAAGATCTTGAATCCGAGCAACAGAGATTAGATTCGCGATTAGGATAGATATATGTTAATTACCTTACTTTGTTATTATTTCAAGAATTACATATGCGATCTAGCTAATTCTGATTCTGCAGACATATAGTATTAAGTTGGCTTGAATAGGAGATCAAGGCATCGAACGAGACTTGCAAGCAAACTAAACTCTTCTAATCAACAATTCAGATATATCACGTAGTCAACTCAACTGAAAAACTCAATAGGATTGACATTAACCCCGAAATATCCTCATTGCCATTGAATTTACTCCTAAGTTATTTCTGTGCCTACGTGCATTCTTTTCTCCTTGCTTACTTGTTAATTTTTATAGTAGTTTTAGTAAGTAAAATTATTACCATCCCTCAGAAAATAACTTGAACAAACGGTTCGTGGCTAGTTTAATTCAGTTGGTAGTTGATCACAAGTACTCATAGGAATGATACTTTCTTATCACTTTATTACTTGTTGACTGTGTATACTTGCATGTGCATTAAGCCCCAATATCTTCCTAAAAGTTTCTGGGTGGAGGCTATGAATACTGCTTGTGATACAATCAATAGGTGCATGATAAAACCGTTGCTTGACAAGACCCCATGTGAATTATTAAAAGGTTGAAAATCAAATCTAACTTACCTAAGAGCCTTTGGTTATAAGTGTTATATGCATAATAATGGTAACGGGGCTCTAGAAAACTTTGATGCGAAAAGTGATGGGCGAGTTATTTGGTTATTATTCACATAGTAAAGCTTATAAAGTGTATAATAAAAGAACCTTATGTGTTGAAAAAAATGTCCATGTGATTATTATGTAACTGAACACTTGGCTAAGAAAGGCTTGCAGGATGAAGATAATAGAGGTTAAGAAACGCATGTAGGATGATGATGATGGAAAAAATGGAATGATATAGAAATATGCCGATATGCCATATCAAAGTAGTATGGAAAACACTGCCAAATAAAGAGAGCCGGTGAACCAACCAGGTTCTTTAGAAGTTGAGTATGGTGTACCCCAGACAGGGAGAACTAAATAGGTAAATGTTGAAACAACTGCTAATGACAAATTTTGTTCTTCAATGATTCATGAAGGATAGACCTCAAGAATTATATGTGAGAAATTAGAAACATAAAATCTCTCATCCATTACAGAATGTTCTCATTCCTTTGTGGTCCGAATTTCAGTTCAGGATTTATATCGTGCTCCATCAATTCAGGGTTCGTCACTACCAGGTTCTTCTACTGGTTATTCTAGTTCTCTGGGTCTGGTTCATGCCCCGCCGTCATCTTTAGATTGAGGTTGCTACGAGTGTGAGGAGTTAGGGCATATGAGGAGGTATTGCCCACATCTTATGGGAGGTTCCATTACGCAGAGAGGTCAATCTTCTACTTCTACACTAGTTACTACACCACCCGCTCAGTGAGCTCGGGGTGGGACTCATGCAGTTCAAGGTCGCCCTAGAGAGGGAGATCGATCATGTAGTGATCATGCTTGATGCTATGCTTTTACCACTAGGCTAGAGGAAGTTGCTTCAGATGCTGTGATCACAAATATTATTTCAGTATGCAACAGGGATGCTTCAGTACTATTTGACCCTAGTTCCAATTATTCATATGTATCATCTTAGTTTGCTCATTATTTGGACATGCTCCATAATTCTTTAGTTATGCTTGTTAATGTATCTATGCCGGTAGGTGATTCTATTATTGTGGACCATGTATATCGGTCGTGTGTGGTGACTATTATGGGTTATGAGATGAGAGTTGATCTTTTACTGCACAACATGGTTGATTTTGACGTGATACAGGGCATGGATTGGTTGTCTCCGTGTCACACTATTATAGATTGCCACACCAAGACCTTAACGTTGACGATGTCGGGGATGCCAAGGTTAGAGTGGAAAGGTTCTTTGGATTATGTTCCTAGCAGAGTGATTTCATACTTGAAGGCTCAATAGATGATTGAGAAGGGATATTTGGCATATCTGGCCTTTGTGAGGGATGTTATTGTTGATACTCCTACCATTAAGTCAGTTCCAGTAGTCAGAGACTTTGCAGATGTATTTCCAGCAGACCTGCTAGGCATGCCACCTGATAGGTATATTGATTTTGGTATTGACCTGGTGTCGGGAACTCAACCCATCTCTATTCCTCCATATCATATGGCACCAACAGAGTTGAAGGAACTGAAGGAACAACTTCAGGAGCTACTTGATAAGGGATTTATCAGGCCTAGTATGTCGCCTTGGGGTGCCCCGGTTCTATTTATGAAGAAGAAGGATAGTACTATACATATGTGTATTGATTATAGGCAGTAGAACAAGGTTAAAATTATGAACAAATACCCTCTACTGCGCATTGATGACTTATTTGACCAGTTTCAGGGTGCTAGAGTGCTTTAGAAGATGGATTTGAGGTCTGGGTATCATCAGATGAAGATTCGGGATTCTGATATTCTAAAGACGACATTCAAGACCCGCTATGGTCATTACGAGTTTTTAGTAATGTCTTTTGGGCTGACCAATTCCCCAGCATCATTTATGCATCTGATGAACAATGTATTCCATCCATATCTTGATTAATTTGCCTTCGTATTCATTGATGATATACTGGTGTACTCACGCAGATAGGAGGATTATGAGCAGCATATGAGGATTGCATTCCAGATGTTGAGGGAGAAGAAGCTATATGCTAAATTCTCCAAGTGTGAGTTTTAGCTTGATTCTGTGGCGTTCTTGGGCCACGTAGTGTCTTGTGAAGGGATCAAGGTAGATTCAAAGAAGATTGAGGCAATTCAAAGTGGGCCTAGACCATCTTCAGCTAGTGAGATTCGTAGATTTCTTGGCTTTTGTAGGTTACTTGGGATTAGTTTCTACCGTTTATAGAGTTGGCCTACAACAACAACTACCAATCGAGTATTTAGTTTGCTCCTTACGAGGCCTTATATGGGAGGAGATATCGTTCTCTAGTTGGTTGGTTTGAGATTGTGTGTGTGTGTGGGGGGGGGGGGGGAGGGTAGGTTATTGGGAACTGATTTGGTCCCTGATGCCTTAGAGAAGGTAAAGTTGATTCAGGATCAACTCCGAACACCACAGTCCAGACAGAAGAGTTATGCTGATAGGAAGGTTCGTGATGTTGCATATATGGTGGGTGAGAAAGTTTTGCTTAGAGTTTCGTCCACGAAGGGTGTGATGAGGACTCAGTATATTGGTCATTTTAGGGTGTTTAAGAGGATTGAAGAGGTAGCCTACAAGCTTGCATTGCCATCTAGTCTATCGGGTGTTCACCTAGTATTTCATATTTTTATGCTCCGAAAGTATTATGGTGATCTGTCACATATTTTGGATTTCAGCACGGTTTAGTTAGATGGGGATTTAACTTATGATGTGGTGCCGATGGCCATTTGGATCGGCAGGTTTAGAAGTTGAGATCAAAGAATATAACTTCAGTGGAGGTTTAGTGGTGAGGCCAGCCAGTCGAGTAGGCTACTTGTGAGACCAAGCGAGAGATGCAGAGCAGTTATCCACACCTATTTGAGACTCTAGGTATGATTGTAGACCCGTTCGAGGACGAACATTTGTGTAAGAGGGGGAGAATATAACGACCTAGCCGGTCTCTTTGCGTATTATAGCCCTGTTCCCTTGTTTATTGCGTATTCTATGTTCATTTGTAGTTATGTGATTTTTCGGGGTAGTTGATTTGGTTCCGGGGATGTTTCAGAGTAAATTGGGACACTTAATCCCAAGGTTGGAAGCTGAAGTTGGAAGACTTTACGAGATTTGACCTTTATGTAAATGTCTCCAGAATAGAGTTTTGATGGTTCTGATAACTTCATATGGTGATTTTGGGCTTAGGCGTATATCCGGATGTTGATTTGGAGGTTCGTAGATTGGTTTGAGACTTTTTGGCGAAAGTTGGAAAGTTAAAGGGTTTGGAAGGTTAAGAGGTTTGACCGAGAGTTGATTTTGTTAATATCTGGTTTGGATTTCGATTCTGGGAGTTGGAATAGGTCCATTGTATCATTTGGGACTAGTGTGCAAGTAAGCAAGATTTGACCCAAAACCCAAATGGGTTTCGATAAAAAAAAAATTAAATTCCACATTAGTTTAAAATGATTATCCTATACTACAAAGTTTTTGCCTTTTTATACTACTGTATTTTAACTTCACTAGAAAATTATAAATATGTTATGTGAGTTGGATACAGTAGTATTTTAGCTTTAGTAGAGTTATAAAATGACTCGGATAGGGCATACAAACAAAATAAGAATTTTCTAGCATAGATTATTTTAGTATAGAATAATTATGAATGTGCATTATGTAACAAAAAAGGCAAAAAGTTTGAGTATAGGATAATCGTTTTAAACTAATGTGAAATTTAATATATTTTTTTTATCGAAACCCATTTGGGTTTTGGGTCAAATCATATTAAGGGAGACATGGATCTAAAGTGGGTATGACCCGTTAAGCTTATATGACATTTATTTTTGAATTTTTCTTATTAAATTTTATGTCATGTCATATTTATGGTAGGAGTTTGAGGCAAAATGATTTTAAAGTGACAATGATAAAGTTTAGTTACTTTTAACTGACAAAAAATAGTTGAATGACTTTAGTGAAATTGGAAGATAGTTCAATGACTATCAGTGAAATTAACTTCTAAACTTTAGCTAGTTAGACAAATCCATCTTTATTTCAATTACTTCAATTAACTTTTTTGGAAAACTATAGTTCACTTCTTTGTCCAAACACGTTTTTATCTTTTTATTATTATTTAGAAATCAAACGAAACTCTAAAACACAACAGTTTTAAGTGTGTGTGTGTTTTTTCACGCTTCAAATATTTTAATTTCACACCTATTGGAAATATACAGTTTTCTGATCTCACGTTAGATCCTAATTGTAGCATTTATTATCATCTTCTGGTTTGCTCGTTTAGTCAATTCGTTGTGAATTAATGGTGTGTGGCAGAGAACAATTACTACTTCACAAGTCACGATATTAATGACTGAGCTTCTGCAATTTGATATCTCTGCTAAAGAAAGCACTGAAACTTCTCTCAAACACACGACACTTCAACGTGGGACGGATATAACCATTGGATTCACTTGAATTCATAACTTTTAATATAAAATATAGATAAATATTAAAAATTTATTAAAAATCTAATAATAAATATTATATTTTAACTCATAATTTTAATAATATAATAAATTTTAATATTTAAAAACTTAAAAAATTAAATCTATTAAATTTAAATTCTAAATTCATTGTGACCTAAAAGTTAGGGCCATGACACAGCCATTCATGATTTTGATTTCTATGGCTTTGTCTTTTGTATATTTATAGTGTTGTACTCTAGTTTAAACTTTTTAAACAACGTTTGCAAATATAGTTTAATAGTCTTAATCTTAGGATTATTTTTTTTAAGGCCAAATATATAGCCAGCCCCTTAAATTTGGTACCGATTTTTACTTAGACACCTCAACTAACATTGTTTTCCATCAAACACTTGAACTATACTTAGGGTCCGTTTGGATTGGCTTAAAAAAAGTAGCTTTTAAGTTAAGTGATTAAAAGCATTTTATAAGTGCCGAAACTTGTTTTATAAATAAACAGCTAAGTGTTTAGATAAAAGTGTTGAAACTTAAAACAAGCTGATAAAGTGTTTGGTAAACAATTGTTGGTAAGTACTTTTTCTTGTTAAAATGACTGAAATATCCTTAAAGTTGTTAACATTATAAAGAAGATGATGACTATAATATTATATTTTTCGTTCATAGCTTCAAATTCAGGGGTAACACGTAAATTCATTGAATGATTTGATTTTAGAATATAGTTACATCAATTAAAAAAAAAAGAAAGGATTCAACGACCAAAAAAATTAATGTTATGGAACCAAAAAAAGAAGCCAAAAGAACAATATTTACAAAATATTGGAATGTATCAAACATTATTTAAAAAACTATTGTTTGCTTCACGTTAAGAACTTCAAGAAATTGACAAATATTGGAGAATGGAGAAAAAAAATAGTATGTTGTAGGGTTTTTACTTGGGGAAAATTTCGGGATTAAGAAAAATTATAAGGGATAAGAATGTTATATCATTGGTCAAAGCAATATGGCTTTTAAGTCAATTTAGAAAAAGTTGGGTTTTTCAACTTATTAGTTTTGGCTTTTTTAAAGTAGATTTTAACTTTTTTTAATCCCATTTTTTGGTTGCCAAACACTTTCTCAAGTTAAAAACTGCTTAAAAGCTGATTTGACAAGCTTTTAAGCCCATCCAAACAGGCTCTTAAACTGTGCCTATTAGACACATACAATTTATGTGGCACAGTACGTGTACCAACACTTCTTTTAGGAGCGTGAGAATCCAAATGTTTTGTTTTTAATTTTTTTATCTTTTCTCTCCCCCCTCCTCTCTCTACCTTACTATCAAAAATGCAGCGGTCGAACACTATTAGTTTTCCGCCTTCACTATTTTTACAGCCATCGCCTCCATTAACAACCACATAGGAAATCGTTTTCCCCTTCAATCTTCATCTATGGATGTTTCTTCTCAATGTTGCCTTTGCTGGTGTATTATTAGGTGCAAAATTTGTAATTTATGCAGGCGGGAAGCACTATGGAAGATGCAAAATTCTTGAAACATATTTAAAGAAGTATTAAAATCTGTAGAAAATGCCAAAACATTTAATGACAAAAGATGAAAAAGATTGTGATAGTCTACTTCTGTAAAGGAGGTCTAAAATGCCCATCGCTTCCCTGTATCTTTCTAAAGAAAAAAGAATTAATCACTACCGGAGTTAACCAGAATGGATGACTGGAAAACGCCATTGTCTCACTATTTTTGTCGTCGACCTCAGCTCCCTCCATCACTGCCTCGCCAACACCACCATTCCTCTCACCTAACACACTTCACCATCGAGTAACCTTGTGTTTGCCATAGCAATGGATGTACTTTTCAGCAGCTGTTTTGTTTCAGCGCAAGAAGATTCGGAGAATTTGCCAGAAAATAGTGTGTGGGGGAGGGGGGAGGGTTACGGCAGCGTCAGATGATGACAATTCTATTCATTTTGCTTTTTTTTTTCTTCGGATATTTTATTTATTTATTTTGTTTAAAAGCTTTTCTTTAACTCAAAAGCAAAATGGCACTTTTTCATTTGTTAGTTTTGCCGCGTGAACTCCACCCATCATATTTTTTGTATTGGTTAGTCATGAGGGATTTGATAGGTACGGATTGACTTATGTTAAAGTGTTTAATTGGAACAAGTCTCACTCAGAGTGTTAAAGTGAAATTTAATGCCAACTTTAGGGGCTCTATATGTATTTGACCCTTTTTTTTTTTTTAACTACGTACTTTTTATTTCTAATAGATGGTAATATTTTAACTATATAAACTTTACCGGTTATTATTTTTGCCCCGTAACTTGTCATAAATGGAGGAGAAGATACGAATTGTTCGTGGAATTAAGTGATGATAAGTTATGTGTGTATTGTGTTTTTATGATTTAACAAATTTCATACGAGAACCAGATAAGGAGCCTGATACAAAGCCTCAAAGTGCTCAGAAAAACAAGTCACATGTCTGACACAAGTTCTAATAATATCAGTCAAAGGAACGACAGAGGGAACAAATGACTATCAGCACCTCCGGTCACAGTACAACTCAACTTCCTACAGGTGTTAAAATGTCACGACCCGAAATTCAATTAGCCGTGATGGCACCTAACTCAACCCGTTAGGTAAGCCAATTTACAAATATATGATTCAATAATATTTAATTGACTCTAATACACTTCCTAAGGACTGGTAATACAAATCATGAGCTTCTAAGATTTAGTGTTTACAAAGCTGGTATGAAATAAAATACAACATATGTTTGAAGTATACATGAACAGATTAAAATTCTAAAGCTACCATGAGCAAGAGGCAGCAATGATTGGAACGCAGGATCATCTTCAGATCTAGCTCCCGCCATGTGCAGCAATATCAACATCCAAAATCCACACGCAAGGTGTAGAAGTGTAGTATGAGTATAACCGACATCATGTACTCAATAAGTAACAAACCTAAACTTAGGTTGAAATTAATGACGAGCTTATATTAAGGTCAGAGTCCAACTCCAATAACCAACAACAGTTCATAACAATATAATTGAAGGCAGCACAAGTAATAACTTCAACAATAAAATGCTCAACTCGTATACAGTTGTAGAAAATAAATATATCCTTCTCAAGTATAATAGAAAAACTCAAATCTTTTGCCGAAAATCTCTGAAATTAGGAGTAAGTCTGACATCTGTGATTTTTCTAAAAAGCTTTAACGACAAATAAGAAATTCCATTATCAGATGGCATGAGGAACAATACTTTTCTATGCTTACATATCAAGTATGCATATCTAATGCAATGCAGCACAGTGATGAACTCAGGCACTCACACTCTTAGAGTACTCAATCACTCAGTACTGTATATGGCCAATCCAGCCCAGGAAAGATTCATCCCAATATATATATACATATTAACTTATATTCAGTCACTCAGTACTGTACAAGGCCAATCCAGCCCATGGGTAAATTTATTCCCAAATATAAAGACTCAGACAAAATCCATGTCTAGGGAAAAATTTATCACAATTATAAATAAATAAGACAAGTCCATGCCCTGGGAAGTCCATCCTGAATATAAATAAATAAGGAAAGTCTATGCCCTGGGAAATCCATCCTGAATATAAATCATCTATGCTCACTGTGGGGGTGCAGACTCCGGAGGGGCTCTTTCGGCCCAAGCGTGATATAAAGCCGATATGGCCTGCTGCAGCGGGCAACCCCGATCCATATAATAATAAAGCCTATAAGGCCTGCTGCATGCGGGCAACCCCGATCCATAGAATAATAATATGTATAAAGCCAATATGGCCTGTTTCACGCGGACATCCCCGATCCCATCAATATCCTCACAATGGATGAACATGATTGAGCATGAAATGTATATTTTTAAACAATTAAATTCAATAGAAACATGACCTTATGGGTCCCAAAATATCGGCATGCAGCCTAAACATGATCTTTAATACGAGTCTCAGCTCAATTTCCCTAACACGTGGAGAATATTCGGATAATAACACTATTCTTTAATTTTACAACTCCACATAATTTTATTTAAGTCACAATTTCTATGGTGCACGCCCACACGCTCGTCACCTAGCATGTGTGTCACCTCCAACAATTGATATAACACAAAATTCGGGGATTCATACCCTCAGCTCTAAGTTTTGAAGAGTTACTTGCCTCGAACAAGCCGAGTCCAATGCCGAGCAAGATAAACAATACTCTGAAAATTCCATTCCGCGCGTATCAACCTCCATATGCCTTCCTATCTCCTCAATTCAAGCCAAACGATTTGTATCTATTCAATCACTGTGCAAATAAATCACAATTTACTCAAATGCTTACAAATTAATAATTTATGAAAATTCTCAACTCCGCTCGAAAAGTTGACAATGGGGCACACGTCTCAGAATCCGACAAAACTCATAAAATCCGATAACTCATTCAATTACATGTTCAATCATACTAATTTCACTCAAATCTGACTCCGAATTGGTATTCAAAACTCTAAAATTCATTTTATGAAATTATAGAAATTTCTTTTGATTTCCCTTGAAGATTCGACAATCATACGCCAAAAATGAAGATCAATTCATGAAATATAATCACAAGGGATTCAAGAACACTAACCCCAAGATGTGTGGAAACATTCCTCTCCAAGGTCGTCCAAACCAAGCTCCAAAATTCGAAAATGGGTAAAAATGTTGAACCCTCGAATATAAGGCATTCTGCCCAGCGTTTCCGCATTTGCGGACAGTAGGTCGCATCTGCGACCAACGCTTCTGCGGAACAAGCTCGTATTTACGAGACAACCTTGGCCAGCAGTGATCACTTTTGCGATGTCCAGGACCGCTTCTGCGCGTCGCGCTTCTACGCGCAAAATTTCACATCTGCGGCTCCTGCCCAGCAGTGCCCAGTCCGCTTCTGCGAAGGTCTGCTTGCTTCTGCGACCAAGCTTCCGCAGAAGCGGTTGCATCAGCAACCCAAACTTCTAGCAACTTCCAAAAATTTCAAATCGATTAGAACCACGTCTGAAACTCACCCGAGCCACTCGGGACCCCATCCGAATATACCAACACATTCCATAACATCACACGGACTTACTTGAGGCCTCAAATCATACATAATAACATCGAAACTACAAATTGCACCTCAAATCGAACTTATAAATTTTTCAAACTTCCAAATTCTATATCTTGTGCCGAAACACATCAAATCAATTCGGAATGACTTCAAATTTTACACACAAGTCATAAATGACATAACGAACCTATTCAAATTTCCCTTATCGGATTTAGACCCCGATATCAAAAAAGTCAACTCTCCGGTCAAATTTCCAAACTTAAATTTCTATTTTAGCCATTTCAAGCCTAATTTAGCTACGGGCTTCTAAATAATTTTTCGGACACGCTCCTAAGTCCAAAATCACCATACAGAGCTATTGAAATTATGAAAACTCGATTTTGGAGTCATTTACACATAAGTCACACATCCGTTCAACCTTTTTAATTTAAGTTTTTAAACCTTGGAACTAAGTGTTCCAATTCATTCCAAACCCTCGCCGGACCTGAACCAATTACCCCGTCAAGTCACATAACGACTGTAAAGCATAAATTGAATAGAAAATGGTGGAACGGGGTTGTAATACGCAAAATGACCGGTCGGGTCATTACATAAAGCTGCTGCACTGTTGCACTACACACGCAACAGTCACTTTTTGGAGCATGCTGTGTACCAGATACTTGCTTACATCATCTCAGTGACCTCACTTATATATTACCAACATGAGGCACGGGAAAACACACACTTGCAAACTCTCTCAAGTGTGCTGCCGCCTTCATTCATTCCTAGGGTTGAAAAACAAAGTAGCAACAGAACAAAGGACCAGATCTCGGCACTGAGTTCATCGTGTGTCCTTAGTATTGTTGTATCTTTGTCAATGTTATTCACTTGTAATTCCTTACTCAGCTTAGTTAGAAGCATCTTGTAGGATATCTTTGTAAATCATAAACCTTGTGTTTGTGTTTGACTAGAGTTAGTCAAAGTGGTGAGCTTTGTAATAGAGTTATTACAAAGAGGCTTGCAATAGAGTTATTGCAAGTACGTAAGGGATTAAGAGTTTAATTCCTAGGTTACAATAGGTTGAAATCTAAAGTTGCTCGGTTAGTGAAGTTGAAATCCTACAATTGTAGGTCGTGGTTTTTGATCCCGTGAGCTGGGAGTTTTCCAGATAAAATACTATTTTGTTATTTACTTACTGCTTTGTATGTATGTGTTTTGTGGGAACTGATAGAGAACCAGGTTCTCTATACAGTTTGGTAGACTCTTAGTTTACATAAATTGGTATCAGAGCCAGTTCTTTCTATAAGGCTAACACCTTGAAAGGATCCTCATGGCAGCTCGACCAAATTTTGAAGAAGGTTAATGAACCTACAGACCACCAAGATTCAATGGACAATACTATGACTGGTGGAAGACAAGAATGCATGATTTTATCATGGCTAAAGATTCAGAACTTTGGGATATTATTTGTGATGGACCCTTCGTCCCTATAAAGACCATTGGTGAGACAACAGTGATAGTCCCAAAGACAAGGAAGTAGTACAATGATGCTGACCGCAAAGCTATAGAGAAAACCTCGTCTGTGGTATTGGACCAGACGAGTACAACAGAATATCAGCTTGTCAATCTGCCAAGGAGATCTAGGAGGCTCTCCAAATCGCACATGAAGAAACAACTCAAGTCAAGCAGTCAAATATGGACATGCTCACTACTGAGTATGAACTCTTCAAGATGAAGGGTGATGAGTCCATTAAGGACATGCATACTCGATTCACTTATATTATCAATGAGATCCATTCTCTACGAGAGATCATTCTAAGGAACAAACTAGTTAGGAAAATACTCAGTATATTACTTGGTTCTTGGGAGAGTAAAGTCAATGCTATCACGGAGGCAAAAGATCTGCAAAAGTTGACAATTGACGAACTCATTGGAAATCTGAAGACCTACGAAATGAAGAAGAAGAATGACCATGAAAGAAGAGAATCAAAAAAGGAGAAGAACCTGGTTCTCAAGGAAGACAACAATGACTCAAGTGGTAATGATGCTGACATGGCCTATCTGACACGAAGGTTTTAGAAATGGTTCACAGAAATGAGGGTATTTCAATAAAGGGCAGCTCTAGCAGACCAAAAGGCTATGATTGCTGTCACAAATGTGGGAAGCCAGAACATTTTATAAAAGATTGCCCTCTCCACAAGAAAGACCAGTACAAGCACAACATAAACAAGAAGGCCAAGAGGAACCCGGTTCCTGACAGGAAATTCAAGAGAAAAGATGTCGGTGACAATGTTGTGAAACAAACTCTTGCTGCATGGGGATATTTCTCTAGTTAATCCGAGGGAGATGGTGAACAAGGCGAAACCTCCATGATGGTTGTTGAATGGGAAGCACCTGAATATGACTCCATCTTTGCCCTGATTGCAAAATCTGTCGAGGATGAAGATGACGATGACGATGACGATGACGCTGAGGTAAACTTTCTAGACGTTCAAAGAAATTTGAAGTTTTACTCTCAAAAGAAGCTTGTATCCTTAGCAAATGTTCTGATTGATTATTATCATAACCTTATCAATGATAAAAATATTTTAACTATGAAATTAGGAGAGGCAGAGCATGAGAGAGATGATTTACTAGTCGTAGTTGTTGATTTAAAAGAAACCATTGAGGATTTAAAGAATGAAAAGGATGTCCTAACTGAGAAAATTGAAAAGGTAGAGTATGCGAGAGATGACTTGTTGATAGTAGTTGTGGATCTAAAGAAAACAGTAGAGGAATTTAAAAGGGAAAATATTTCTATGAAAGCTTCAATAGAAAATTACATGAACTCTTCAAAAGGTAAGGAAGTGGTGAGTGAGACACACCTTAAACTTGAAAATAAATTCAAAATGGTAAAATTGAATCTATGTGCTGAACTTGAAAGAAATAGACAACTTCAGGAAGATCTAAGCAGTGTTAAAAATAACCTAGATAAATCTCTGAAGTGGACCTGGTCCTCTGATACAATCACTTACATGTATAAAAGTAATGGGGGAAACTGGCAGGGATTTGGGCTCCAAAAGGAAAAGGCTCCTTATAACCCACATAGTAAGTATGTTATTGTCCCTGATAACTGGCTCTGCACTCATTGTGGTAACACTGGCATTTTAAAGATTCATGTAAAGCTACATTTTAGTCCCAATAGAAAAACAAAGTTTTTGAAAAAGTATCTATTGCTAGGGAACCTGACCCCTACAATAAAAACGTGTGATGCCTGCTTGGACAAGAAGGAGTTTAATTTGCCATTTTCCTCACTACAATGGACTCGAACTTGTTTGGGTTCCAAAGTCTAATATCTGATTTTTCTTGTGTAGGGAGCAGTGAAGGAAAGCAACCAAAGATGGTATATGGATAGCGACTGCTCTAAACATATGACTGGAACTACTGATGATTTCCTTTCACTCAAAACCCTGCAAGGTGGGAGTGTTTTCTTTGGCAATGGAAAAAAAGGATACATTTTGGGAGTTGGAAGAGTTGGGAAGACACTCACTCACTCAGTTGAGAATGTGTACTATGTGAATGGCCTAAAATACAACCTGCTGAGTGTCTCTCAAATCTGTGACAAAGGACACAAAGTGGAGTTCTTATCAAAGTCTTGCACTGTCACCAATCTTGTGACTGGTGAAGTAGTTCTGGTGGCAAAAAGATTCAAAAATATATACGTTGCTGACTTTGAGTCCTTAAACAGTGGGGATCTTACATGTTTGAGTGTCGTGGATGATGATGTTGAACTGTGGCATAGAAGATTGGGACATGCACGTTTCTCCTTGCCGAACAAGCTAGTCAAGAAGGACCTGGTCCGTGGGCTGCCAAAGTCAAAGTTCAAGGATCACAAAGTGTGAAGCATGTGTGGAAAGAAAGCAAGTCAGGTCCTCCTTCAAGCCAAAAAAGGAAGTAAGCACTTCAAGGCCACTGGATCTTCTCCATATGGATCTGTGTGGACCTATGAGGGTGCCCAGTAGAGGAGGAAAGAAATACATCTTTGTCATTATAAATGACTACTCTAGATTCACCTGAACCTTGTTCCTCAGAACCAAGGATGAAAATTTTCCAGTCTTTGCTGCCTTTGTGAAGCAGATTCAAGTGAAGATGAGCCATAATGTTATAAGCATAAGATCTGATCATGGTACAGAGTTCGACAATGCAAAATTTGACGAATTCTGTGCTGAAAATGGTATAAGTCATAATTTTTAAGCTCCCCAAACATCCCAACAAAATAGTGTTGTAGAGAGGAAAAATAGGACTTTTGAAGACATGGAAAGGACGATGCTAATTGACAGTGGTGTACCAAAGAGATTTTGGGCTGAGGTGGTGAACACTGCCTTCTATTTGATACACAGGTGCATGATCAGGTCCGTCCTATACAAGACCTCGTATGAATTGCGAAACGGGAGAAAACCCAAGCTGACGTACCTGAGAACATTTGGCTGTAAATGTTTTGTTCTTAATAATGGTAAGGAAGCGCTGGGAAAATTTGATGCCAAAAATTATGAAGGAATCTTTCTTGGATATTCTTCACAAAGCAAAGCATACAAAGTCTACAAAAAAAGAACTCAATGTGTTGAAGAAAGCGCACATATAATCTTTGATGAATCACACCACTTAAGTGGGAAAGATTCACATGATAAGAATGATCTAGACGAAGAACATTCAAAGGTTCTTAGAGAAGTAATTGATATGGCAAATGGGAAGGCAGATCTGATGAGTCAGGTCAATGAGTCTAATAAAGAAGATGTAGTAGAACCTCCCGTTGGTTTAGAGGAATCTAGTTCCTCAATTACAGCAATTGAAGCAGAAAGCAAAGTTGTTGATGCAGTGCAAGGAACTCCTGATGCTGAGCAGACAAGTGACACTCATTCGTCTATGGATGCAAATTATGGATCCCACTCAGAGGAGCTTGGGTCTTTTCACAATAAGATTCAGGTGTCCAACTGGAAGCACAAAAGCTCACATCCTCTCCAGAATGTGATCACTCCTCTTGATTTAGGGATACAAACTAGATCAAAGACAAGAAGCATGTTTGCCTTCTCAGCCTTTCTGTCTCAAATTAAGCCCAAAAATATCAAGGAAGTATTGAAAGATGCTGACTGGATTGCTGCTATGCAAGATGAACTCCATCAATATGAGAGGCACAACATGTGGTACCTGATTCCTCGACCTTCAGATAGAACTATTATTGGATACAGGTGAGTGTTCAGAAACAAGCTTTTTGAGTTAGGAAATACAACAAGAAACAAGGCCATATTGGTGGTTCAAGGTTATAATCAAGAAGAAAGAAGCTCCAGTTACATGGATGGAAGCCATCTGGATTCTCATTGCTTTTACATCTCATATGGAATTCAGATTGTTCTAAATCGATGTCAAGAGTGCATTTCTGAATGGATATTTAAAGGAAGAAGTCTTTGTCAAACAACTACCTGGCTTTGACAGTCATGAGCATCTTGAACATGTATTCAAGCTCGACAAGGCACTATAGGGTTTAAAGTAGGCCCCTTTTGAATGGTATGAAAGGTTGTCTATGTTCCTTCTAGAGAATGGATTTATAAGAGGGAAAATTGATAACACTCTCTTTTTGAAGAAAAAAGGGTGGGACCTGCTAATTGTGCAAGTTTATGTTGACGACATCATCTTTGGTGCAATAAATGATTCCTTTTGTGAGGAGTTTTCCAAGCTTATGGGAAGTGAGTTTGAGATGAGCATGATGGGGGAACTGAACTTCTTCCTATGTCTGAAGGTTAAGCAAACCTCTAAGGGAACGATGATAAGTCAGCAGAAATACATTAAAGAGCTTCTGAAGAGGTTGCTTTAGTGGCGAGCACCCTCCACTTCCAACCAAGAGGTTGTGAGTTCGAGTCACCACAAGAACAAGGTGAGAGTTCTTGGAGGGAGGGAGCCGAGGGTCTATCGGAAACAGCCTCTCTACCCCAGGGTAGGGGTACAGTACCCTCCCCAGACCCCACTAGTGGGATTATATTGGATTGTTGTTGTTGTTGTTGTTGTTGTTGTTGTTGTTGTTGTTGTTGTTGTTGTTGTTGAAGATGTTTGAGATGGAAAGCTCAAAGACTATTGATACTCCTATTGCCACATCCACTCATCTGGACATGGATGAACCTGGTTCCCCTGTGAATGAAACCATGTATCGGGGTATCATTGGTTCACTCTTGTATTTCACAGCTAGCAGACCTGACATTGTGTTCAGTGTGGGATTATGTTCTAGATTCCAATCAAGTCCAAAAGAATCTCATCTGAAAGCTGCTAAGAGAATTCTGAGGTATCTCAAAGTAACACAGGACCTGGTCTTCTACTATCCCACAAGAGATAATTTTGACTTAATTGGGTATGATGATGCTGATTATGCTGATTATTTTGTGGATAGAAGGAGTACATCTAGGATGGAACACTTTCTAGGATCATGCTTGATTTCATGGGGTACAAAGAAACAGGACTTTGTAGCTCTCTCTACTGCAGAAGCTATATATGTGGCAGCTGCTTCCTGTTGTGCTCAATTACTGTGGATCAAGCAACAACTGGAAGATTTTGATGTGTTTTATGATTGTATGCCACTACTGTGTGACAACACAAGTGCTCTCAACATGGCAAAGAACCCGGTTCAGCATAAGAGGACAAAGCACATTAATGTGCGACTTCATTTTCTTAGGGACAACATTGAAAAAGGTCTCATCTGCATGAAGTTTTGCAAAACAGAGGACCAGGTAGCTGATATCTTCACCAAAGCATTGAGCAGAGAGCATTTTGGAAAGAATCGACTGGAGTTGGGACTAATAAAATTAAACTGAGAACCTGGTCCCTCAATAACTGGCTATGAAGGAATGTGAAGGTAAACTACTAAAAAGTATTTTCTAGTAATTTCTAACTCAATTCTATACCGTTACAGGTAAACATGCATGGCAATTACAGAGAAAACAAGTAGCTAATGATACTGCAATTTGGTAGAAGGATGAGGCTCATATTTACAAAAATCAGCCAGGAAACTTGATTCTCTTGACTCATGTTAGTAGTCCTTACACTCATACGCATTTTAAAACTGCTAAAAGTGACACATCATTAAAATGTGTCTGCCTTTTCTCTCACACCTTTTTAAGCCCAAACGTCACACCCATTACAAACCGACCCGTCTACCTAGTCTGTTGCACCCAATTGTAACCGATCCCTTATCCCCTCTAAATAACCCCACAATACTTGTCTCTCGCACAACTGTCGGCATCAAAGCCATCAAACTTCCCTCCTCTCTCAAAAAACCCTCTTTCTTGTGTCTTTGTTCTTAAAAATTACCATGTCTTCTCAAAAGCCAGAGTCTCCTAAAGCCACCATTGTTACTCCTACTGTGTCTTCATCTCATGAAGCATAGCAGTTTGAGTCTGCATCTCCACCTTCACCCAGTGAACAACCCATCTTTGACCAACAACCACACATTGTCTCTTCTCCGACTCCATCGAGTTCTGGTTCTCACTGTAGCTGGAAAAATCAAATCCCAAAACGTTTGTTGTGACAAACTCTCCCTCTGCTACATGGAATAAATGATGTGTCATCAAATTGGGGAAGTAATTGTAGCCCAAGAGGCTATTACTGGTCTTGGTGAAGCATCTTGTGTGTCTACCACTCCTTCTTCTCCAACATTTGATCTGAATATTACATCACCATCAGGTAACGCCTCTCTTGCCTCTACTGATTCTACATTGTTGAATGTAAGTGAGAAGGAAGATATAGAGAGTATGCTGTTTATTTCTACTGAAGGGGGTTTGGTTGGGGAGTATGTGTTTGGTGATGTGAGTGCAAATACTTAGGAGGAAGAAAAGGGTAATGAGGATGGAAGTGGGGAACTGGTGCCTCAATGAGAATTGGTACCAATTAGTACTACAGGGGAGCCAACAGAGGGACTTGCTCCCTCTACCCACGAAGAGCACTCTGCTCCTACTTGGGATGAAACTCCATGCTCCACTAAAAATTTCTGGACAGTACTGACCCTCTTCCTTGCCCTCATCTAGATGCAGTTCCATTAAATTTTGTGATTCCTGAGATGAAGCCCTTATCTGAAGAGGAAGATGATGAAAGTGAAGAGTATTATGATGATATGCCTGTGACACAGCTTATAGCTGCTAGAAGTGGTAGGGCAGTCCCCAAAGAGTCCGTTCTTAAAAGACCCACTACTAGGAAGCAGAATAAAGAAGCTCTTGAGAGTGCTTTGCAAATAAATAAGGAGAAAAAGAAAAGAAGAAGGTTGGTGAAAGGGGAAAAATTAGTGAATGAGGAGGATCTGCCTCCGGAAAATATTGTGGATGTTGAGGACAAAAAGGTGAATGAGGAACCTGCTTCCCTTCTTCGTAAATCCTCTAAGAAGTCTGTGATTGTGAAGTCCAAGAGAAAGTTCGTCTGTGAAAGGTGTTGAGATTGAAAAAGAGAAGAGTGTTGGACAAAAAGATTTTGGTGAGAAAAGTAAGTCTGAGAAGAAGGAGAAAAGTGTGAAGAAATCTGAGAAGAGAAAGGCAAGTGACAAAGAGGAACCTGGCTCCTCCAAGAAAGCCAAAGTGTAAGTGTCTAAAGTTGATAGAAGAGAAAACCTAATGAAGAAAAAGATGTTGTGGGGGCAGAGTGTTTGACGTTGACATTATTGACATGTCAGGCATGAGACAGGTGTTTGATATCTGTAAGTTTCAGAAGTGGACTCATCTCTTTACTGTTCAGAGTTCCAAAGTCTATGAAGAGGAAGTTCGCAGTTTCTACGCTGATCTATTCACTGTAGAAGATGACAATATCTGCATAAAGGTTAATTGAGTGGATTTTGTGAAGGATGATGTAGCACCCCGAAAAATTTTGAAGTACTTAAGCGTTATTAAGAAAGTTAATGTGCGCTAATTATATTATTTTATGTGCAGATGAGGACTATTAATATGATGGATATTAATTGGATATGATAATAAGTGTACAAGGCATATTATAAGTGATGCGAGGTCTAAGGATAGCCCTAAGTCCAAGGAAAGTTGAAAATTATATGATAGACTAAAGTTCCAAATGAGTATGCACATGACCCAACTTTGGACGATCATACCTACATATATATAGAGCGTTATGTGATGTAAAACATATCAAATGAAAGATCATCAAGTATAGTTTCTAACTCTTCAAACTATTTGTCATTTGGACATTCTTACAAGAAGTTATGACCAAATTACCAAAGGCTGGCGGAGGAGTCTACGGATGCGAAGCATCCGAGGCTGCGTCCGAAAGAGAGGCTGGCAGTGAAGTGTTGCCATGGCATCCAGGTCCGCATCTGAGCTTCAAAGAGGAGTGAAGTGGGGATGTGAAACATCCAGGGCCGCATCCGGGCCTATAAATAAAAGGTCCGGGGAGAGGAGTATTTTGAGTATTTGGGGGTTAGGGTTCTTGAGGTGAATGGGTGATTTTGAGCTCAAATCAAGTCCAACCAACTAAGGTCAGTTGTTAATGATGTTTTGGGTTGATTCTTACTCAATTTACATGAGTTCTAACATTATTCTTGCATACAAATGCTAAATGTCATCATCAAATCCGCAAAAAACACAAAAATCACTAAAGTTGTGATTTTTCAAGATTGATATACTGGAGGTATTTCCAATGCTTCAAACTCGTTTATTATGAGTAGTTAGAAGTATTGAAGTATTTGTTACAAATTTTAATTGTTGAAAGGTTGGATTATAAAACTTTAGTTCATGGCATGAATAATACTTTTGAGAAAATAAGAGAGAAAATGAATGGTAATCTTGGCGATTGAAATTAAAGAATACAATGAACCTATGGAATTATTTTTTAGTAAAATATGGAAGTGATCAACTAAGTAATCACCCGAATTGTATATTTTGCAAGAGTTGAATATGGAAGATTATGAATAGTAACTTGGTTGCAATGGACAATTGATGTAGTATCATTAATGACTTTGAATGGGTATTAAAATATAAGAATGAAGTTGAATGGTCTATCATGTAAAACTATTTGGCGATTTGAGTTGTTGGAGGCTTGTAGCCAACTTGTGAGCCATATATGGATGTTGATTAATATCTTAGGTTATATTTTGATGTAATTAGGATATTTAATTGTAGATATCGACTTGTTGGTGATGTTAAGCATTTTAATCAACATTGGAATGATGAAGGAGGATTGAAAGCTTGAGAATGTTAATAAAGCGAAAGCGAGGTAAGTTGGTTAAAACTTACTCTTCTTGAGGGACTTTCTCTAAAAGCATGTTTCAAGTTAATACTTAAGTTGTTTGCAAATGTGCTTTCGTGGTTGTGGGGACAAACAAGTACGGATGTCTCCATGTACTAGAATATTATGTTGCATATGTAGTGTCATGCCGTTTTATGAAATTTTATTTTAAACCTTGTTGGCAGAATGACACTCAAGGTAAATGTTATAAGTTTTTATCAAAACTTACGTATTGACAAGAGTATACATATTTGAGTGCTAAAGATAAGTTTTCATGGAAACTATTTCTTTTGGAAATTGATGAACAAAATGGCACCTGTGGTATGTTTTAAAGATTGATGTTAAATTGATAAAGGTTGTAGCATCTAAAAGGTTATTTATTTAAATTTTGTTCAAATAATTTGGATTTACTATAAATGCTATGATTTGATAAAAATATATCCTTTGAGGCTACTATGCTATGAATCTATTTTTAAAGTACCAAATATTTTGGGAGTTACTTGTGTTCACCGAGATTGACTTCGGATATATTGTGTTTGTTGTTATAAAACTACACGTGCCAGTGTAGGCGTAGATGGACACTTTGTGGTATAGACTACGGCCGAGGGCTCTCCCTCGAGAGAGTACTATTTTGTGCTATTATTAGCATGGCTGAGTCGATTCATACGGCACTACGATGAGACGACCTGAGCAAGTATGGTATATGATACTTGCCGCTAGGTACATAACCTAGTTGATCTTCTTATGACGGTGATGGTATAGTACTCACAGTGAAAGGCAAGGATGATTTTATTATGCTTAGGCCTAAGGAGCCGAAAGTGATTTCGATGACTTAAAGCAAATGGAATGATTTTGTATGATTTTATCCAAAATCTTTGATTGATGTAAATATTTTAAAAGTTTATATTGTGGTTTATATTTCACTTGGTTGTTATTTATAATTACAATGGTCGTGAATTGATAAAATTACTTATCATTTTATATCAAATATTGGTGCATTATGTTTATAAAGTTTGTCCCAAGAACTTAAGTTAGAGAGCGTCTATGACACTTATTGAGTACCGTTTGGTGTACTCAGCCCTTAGCCCCCCCTCCAGGGCCCTGCTTACTTTATATGTTTTAGGATGATGTATGATACTTGGCATGCGGCCAGGCTAGGATGACTCTCTTTCGGAGGTATTCTGAGGCACCACTTTTATTTTGTGGTAGCTATCATGTTCTTCCTTATTTTATTTTGTTGGAATTACTCCAACCGTTTGTTATATTCTTTGGTATAGAGGCTCCATAGTTAGTTATGAAAGGTTGTAGTAACGGGGTTGTACACAACATACATGAAAATATATTTATTTTACTTAGTCTCATTGTTATTATTATGAAAGGCATCATGTGTGATTTAGAATTAGAAAATATTTTATCATTTAATTTGAAATTGTATATAATTTTTAAGGAGCTTCCGCAGTTAAATTGGTTTTCATGCATATGATTTGGGTGCATTACATGGTTTGGTTCGCTCAGGTCGGGTAGTGTGCCGGGTGCCGGTCACGTGATTTTGGGTCATGAAAAACATGGTATCAGAGCACTAGGTTCTAAGTCGAGTCCTAGGAAGTCTATGGAGTCGTGTCAAGTAGAGTCCCTCTTATCAGTGTGTTACCGGCCACACTTATATCGGGGAGGCTACAATGACATCTAAGGAGTTTCATTTTTTTCATACTCTATATCGTGCGTTTGTGCCTGAAGTGAGAGTACGGATTCTCGATCGTATTGATTTCCTGTTGAGGAAGATATTAAAAGTGATGAAAATGAAGCTCAATGTTCAAGTTATAGTACGATATATTTGAGCTAATGGCCAGAAAGTATCAGATTTTTTCAAAATGGAAGGATAAGTTGAGAATAGATTGGGACTGATACAGTCAACACACATTACTTTGGTAAATAAGAATTTTCAGTCGAATACTGAGAAATCATGGAAGAAAATAATGTGATGATGTCAGCTAGTATTGTCAAGATGGTGTCCTGACTTATAAAGAATTTTACTAAAGGATGCGAATAAGGGCACATATGTTAGGCCCCACCACAAACATATGCTGGAGGGACTGTTTACTATGGTAATCACCATTAACGAGTTTAGTAAAGGTACAAAAAAAAAGAATATTGTAAAGGAAGATGTTGCATCTTAAATTATCATGACAAGATATAGAGAGGTGATATGGATCTAATTGATAAGTGAATGTGAATCATTCAAGTTTGTGGTAAACTTAGTATGACTCATAAGAAGTTTGGCATAGTTAAGACAATGTCAATAATGACCAAAGACACATTCCCAAAAGAAAAAGAAAAAGACTTTCTTGATCATTCGAAAAGGAAATGTTACAGGATGAGGGACATGAACCTTAATTATACTAGACACCAGGTTTCCTCTGAGCATGATAGGTTATTGCCAAGATTGTGTCATACGTAATATAAGTGATATATAAGAAATAAAGTGCCATGTGTAAGTACGAGTTGAGGATAGACGAAGCATGCCATATGTAAAAGATGGGCATGACAACCTTGAGTTCCTCCAAATGATGAATGTGATACAAATAAAAGTCAATCTCTAATTATGCATAAAAAGGTATGCGAGGATAAAGTATGTGAACTTAAATGGGTAAGTGTGAAAATATTAAGGCATGAGATGTGCAAAAGGCATAATCTTGGAGGTTATAAGAAACAATATAGGTTATTAGAGAAGAAAAAGAAAATGACATGGAATGATAATTTTGAGTTTTTCTAGTCGAGGTATGTCTTATTTTATTTTGTTGAAACGATGAAATATTTTTTTGAGAATTTCCAAGAATGATCTCAAAGAAACTCTATATGTGCCCGATATTGACGGAGCAATTAACTTGTGAGTGAACAAATCATTATGATTCAAGAAGAATAAATATAGAAATGGCTCATGGGTTAAGTTAAAGTTATTGAAAAGTTATACATATAAGGTGTATAACGTAAGGCTCAAAACAATGATTGAAAATGGTTATGGTACGGATTTGGAGATTGAGAAGTTACAAGAATTCTAAGACTACATGATAATATGTCATAAATCCCTACATTGATGTGTATGGACGAGGTCAACAATACCATGAAGAATGTGAAAATATGTAAGTATATAATTATCACATTGTGATGAAGACATGAGGTAATAAGACCCTACATACATGCCATCTTTATCATAAGTATTAGCCTACTCGGTGGGATACCATCAAAATAAAGTTTCATGAAAGGACTTAAGAGCAAGAAATATAATTTTAGAGATATATACTATGAAATCTCATTTATATATGCGGCTTGAGAACATGATGGTGGCATAAAGATAGGATGTGTAATTCTAACATGTGGCATTGTGAAGATGGTATATGTTGTGAAAAGTTATATAATGATATGTGGATTTAGCCTAAGGGAGTTACACTTGTTCAGCATATTTAAGCATGAGATGAGAGGCGCAAGTTAGCCGTACTTGCTAGAACTGTATTAGAGTATGGATTGAAAGGTGAAATATTAGAAGAGATTTCAACGGTAGAGTGAAGATGAAAGAGTGAAGATGAAAGAGTGAAGTGCTAACTATAAAGATGTCGTAAGGGCGGAAAATAATGGCCCTTAGCAATATATGTTGTAGCTAGTAGCGACGTGATACTTGGATACAAAAATGAACAAAGAAAGTTCCTATGAGTATAACCAATCTATCCTATTGTGAGAATAATGAGTATTTCGATATAATGATGAAATAAAAGTCAATGTACGATGAAAGATTGAAGCGGTAAAATAGAGATTTCTAATTGGAAGGGATAAATAGCCTATTGTAGTGGGTGAACAAATTGATTGTCAATGAAAAATTTTATGTGAGATAAAAGTTTAATAATGACTTCGAGTGGCAAGTAAGAGTTTGAATTGCGTTTACTCTTAAGTGGGGGAGCATCTGAACAGAAAAGATTCACCTTAAAGGTAATGATTTGAGAAATAAGATATTTTATTTACTAGAGTTAAGATGAAGAGAAAACCTTTGGTAACTTCATGATGGAATAAGTACAATTACCATAAAGTATTTATAGAGAATCATAGACTCATTATAAGTAATACTTGCAATGTTCTGCATCAGGGATGTTAAAGGTTATGTCTGATAGTCAAAAATTTAATGAACAACTCGAGTGTATTCCTACAACTTTGGGGACATGTGTGATTTGAATTAGATTCAAGTGTTGGCGGAGAACAAGAAAGTACTTTGAATTGTACGTGGGATTAAGTAGAATAAGAAGGTATTTTAATATGTGCACACTTAGAACGAGATGAAATAGAAAAGGGTAATGTAATGCGCATTCTTGAATGAGAAGAGACTCTTCTATACAAAAATAAAATATGCCAGTAAAGGGCATGAGTTCAAAAAAGAGCACTAATATTAAAAGGGTGCAAGTACCATCGTGATAACAATGCCTCTCAATTGTTGAAGGCTTACGAGATATGGTAGCATGTCTATGGTGCACATGGAAATAAATGCAATCCCAAGTTTTTGATAGAAAAATATCACAAGATACTCAATTGTGTCAAGGAATTGGTAAAAGTTAAGAAATAAAAACTAGAAGATGGATGTCTGCGAGTAGGTGGCAAACTAGTGTCATGATCTCAAACGAAGTGAGTTGAATTATTTTTAGAGCAAATTTGTTGGAACAATAGTTATCAAATTATGAATCTAACACGAGCTCTAAAGGTATGAGCGGAAGTGGGGGTATGAAATTATCATATGATGGATAAATCTGAGACAAATATCTTATTAATCTTTGGAAGGAATAAAAGAATATTCCAAAATAGTTTGATGATTAGAGAATATTAGTTTTAAGTGGCAAGTCTTTTCTTGAAAACAGAATTCATAAAGGACAACAAACTAATTTGAAAGTATTTGTTATAAGGAAAATTTGAGACTACGAGTCGTAATGAATAAGTTTTGCAGATACCAAATGGGCAATATAACTTCGATCTCATAAACTATGAGATATTACCTTGATCAAGCTAAGAAATTAAAGGGGCATGAAAATAAGTTAGTGTTTATTAAGGAAGTCCAATCACAGAGAGATTTTTGATTTATTTGAAGATACTTTTCAGGTACAACTTGATGTATGCATGAGTAAAGAAAATACAGGCATGTATAATAATGATATGGGAGCTATGTATAGTAGCAATTGTTGATATTGAATGGTATTCATATATGTTACAAGTTAAAAGTTTTAAAGATTTACATTTGATGCACTTATGGTATATGTACGGCCGAATGAGGTCAAGATGGTACATTATATTGTGTATTATTGGTTGTTGAGCGATATTGTTATTGGCACCCGTGTGGGGGCTTGGTTTTGACAGGTTAAAGTTTTTGGATAGTCCTAGTTATAGGGGAAACTCTACCAAAATTTTTAAGAATTTGTAAAGATAGCCAAATTTTAAGGGCCATAAGTAAGTTGAGATATTGGAAAGAAAGTATAAGACCCATGTAGTCATAAGTGCCTATGCATAATGGTTGGAGGTAAAAGGATGGTAACTCTATTCTTATAAGTGACTTGTAAAACATTCGAGAATGACTGTTCTTAAGTGGGGGAGAATGTAGCACCCCGAAAAAGTTTGAAGTACTTAAGCACTATTAAGAAAGTTAATGTGCACTAATTATATTACTTTATCTGTAGACGAGGACTATTAATATGATAGATATCAATTGGATATGATAATAAGTGTACGAGGCATATTATAAGTGATGCTGGGTCTATGGATAGCCCTAAGTCCAAGTGAAGATGGAAATAACATGATAGACTAAAGTTCCAAATGAGTACGCACAAGACTCAACTTTTAACGAGCATATCTACATATATATAAGGCGTTATGTGATGTAAAGCCTATCATCAAGTCTAGTTTCTAACGCTTCAAATAGTTTGTCATTTGGACATTTCTACAAGAAGTTATGACTAAATTACCAAAGGCTGGCAGTGAAGTGCTGCCATAGCGTCCAGGTCTGCATCTGAGCTTCAAAAAGGAGTGAAGTTAGGATGCGAAGCATCCAGGGCCGCATCCATAACCCAGAAAACTGGGCCTATAAATACAAGGTCGGGGGAGGGGAGTATTTGAGTATTTGGGGGTTAGGGTTCTTGAGGTGAAGGGGCGATTTTGAGCTCAAATCAAGTCCAACCAACTAAGGTAAGTTGTTAATGATGTTTTGGGTTGATTCTTTCTCAATATACATGAGTTCTAACATTATTCTTGCATCCAAATGCTAGATTTCATCATCAAATCCTAAAAAGAAAAACGCGAAAATCACCAAAGTTATGATTTTTCAAGATTGATCTACTAGAGGTAATTCCAATGCTTCAAACTCGTTTCTTATGAGTAGTTAGAAGTATTTGTTACAAGTTTTAATGGTTGAAAGATTGGATTAAAAAACTCTAGTTCATGGCATGAATAGTACTTTTGAGAAAATAAGAGAGAAGATGAATGGTAGTCTTGGTGATTGAAATTTATGGATACAATGAACCTATGGAGTTATTTGTTAGCAAAAGATGGAGTGATCAACTAAGTAATCTTCTGAATTGTATATTTTGTAAGTGTTGATTATGGAAGACGATGAATAGTAACTTGGTGGCAATTGTCAATTGATGTAGTATCATTAATGACTTCGAATGGGTATTAAAACATAAGAATGAAGTTGAATGGTCTAGCATGTAAATTTATTTGGCGATTTGAGTTTTTGGAGGCTTGTAGCCAACTTGTGAGCCATATATGGATGTTGATCAATATCTTAGGTCATATTTTGATGTAATTAGGATATCTAATTATAGATATCGACTTGTTGGTGATGTTGAACATTTTAATAAACATTGGAAAGATAGAGGAAGATTGAAATCTTGAGAATGTTAATAAAGCGAATACAGGGTAAGTTGATTAAAACTTACTCTTCTTGAGGGACTTTCTCTAAAAGCATGTTTCAAGTTAATACTTAAGTTATTTGCAAATGTGCTTTCGTGGTTGTGGGGACAAACATGTACGGATGTCTCCATGTACTAGAATATTATGTTGCATATGTAGTGTCATGCCATTTTATGAAATTTTATTTTAAACCTTGTTGGAAGAATGACACTCAAGGTAAATATTATAAGTTTTTATCAAAACTTACGTATTGACAAGAGTATACATATTTGAGTGCTAATGTAACGACCCGGCCGGTCGTTTCGAGAGTTATAGCCCCGTTTTCCCCATTTCTACTTCTTTTTGTGTTATTAAGCTATATTATGTTATATCGGGTTATTTGGTTCGGGACCTGAGTGGTTTCTGAGTGAATTGAGACACTTAGTCTCTTAAGTAGAAACATAAGTTGGAAAAGTGAACCGGATGTTGACCTATGTGTAAACGATCTCAGATTTGAATTCTAATGGTTCCGTTAGCTCTGTTAGGTTATTTTGGACTTAGGAGTGCGTCCGGAATGCTATTTGGAGGTCCGTGGTAGAATTAAGCTTAAATTGGCAAAATTGGAAATTTGGCTATTTCGGTAGGCAATGGAAAATTTGATATCGAAGTCGGAATGGAATTCCAGAAGTTGGAATAGGTTCATAGTGTTATTTGTGACGTGTGTGCAAAATTTGAGGTCATTCGGACGTGGTTTGGTTGGTTTCGGCATCTGTTGCTGAATTTGGAAATTTAGAAGTTCTTAGGCTTGAATATGAGGGTAATTTGGTATTTGGATGTTGTTTTGAGTGATTCGAAAGTACGACTAGGTTTGTATGTTGATTTATGACTTGTTGGTATTTTTGGTTGAGGTCCTGAGGGCCTCAGGGTGATTCCGGGTGGTTAACGGATTTGTCGAAGTTGGAATTTGCAGCTGGAGCTGCTGCTTCTGCTATTTTCGCACTTGCGGAAGGAAGAGTCGCAGGTGCGAGTCCGCTGGTGCACGTGGGGAGTGCGAAGGTGCGGGAAACGCTGGGCTAGGCAAGATGCGTAGGTGTGAGATTGGAGGTCGCATCTGCGAGCCCGCATATGCGAAACCTGGGGCGCAGATGCGTAAAAGGGTAATGCTGGGCAGGCTTCGCAGAAGCGGAGGAAACGCGCAAGTGCGCCTTCGCAGGTGCGACAGTTTTGCCGCAGATGCAGAGTCTGGGTGCGTAAGTGAGTTACGCAGGTGCGGCTCCATGGACAGCAGGTGCAGTCGTACGGGTACGAGAAAATGGCCGCAAGTGCGAGGAGCTTGGGCAGAGGGTACATATTGCACACTTCGCGAATTTTGGTGCATTCTTCACCATTTCTATTCGGTGTTTGGAGCTTTTGGGAGAGATTTGAAGAGGGAATCAAGGGGTTTTTGTTGAGGTAAGTTACTTGAGCCCTAATACTTGTATATATGGTGATTTTCCGTTGTTTAATCATTGTAATTAGTGAAAATGAGGGGTTAGGGCTTGGAATTGTAGGAGAGTAATTTAAGGATTTGAAGGACCAAACGATATCGGATTTTGATGTATTTGGTATTGTTAGACTCGTGAGTGAATGAGATTTCTAGTTTCATAATTTTTTTTGGATTTCGAGACGTGGGCCCGGGGGCCAGGTTTGAGCAAATTTCGGGTTTTGGTCTAATTTTGTAGCTTTTCTTATGGAATTCATTCCACTAGCATATAATGATGGAATTGTACTGATTGTGGGTAGATTTGGAGCATTTGGAGGCTGAGTCCAGAGGCGAGCGAATTACAGGGTATAGATTTGACCGGTTTGAGGTAAGTAACGATTGTAAATCTAGTCTTGAGGGTACGAAACCCTGGATTTTGTATCATTCTACTATTTTAATGATGCACATGCTAGGTGACGGGCGTGTGGGTGTGCATTGTTGGGAATTTGTGACTTGGTTCGTCCCGTAGCAACTGTAAAGTTGCATATTTTGTTGAAACTATATGATACTTATATGTTTTAGAAAGAGTTTCTGTAAATTGGACTGAATGCCATGTTTGGGCCTTGCGCCAGTGCTGTTTGGACCCTTAGGGGATTTTTCTTACCATCCTCTCATTGTTTTTGATTGAAAATCCATACTCAGTCATGTTTATACTTGTTTACCGTGTAACTCAGTTTTATGACTCTATTTTGATGCATATAAATGTTTTGGACCGAATGCCCTATTTTACTGAAATGCCCGAGTGGCTTGAGAGGTTTATGACTGAGTGAGGACGAGGGCATGATTTGTGAGGATGAGTGTGGATCGGGACTGCCCGCCTGCAACATACTTTATTATTATAGCACGTGAGTTGTCCATACAACACGTGAGTTGTTCGTGCAGATTATATCGCTTGGGCTGAAGGAGCCCCTCCGGAGTCTGTACACACCCCAGTGAGCACAGGTACCTACTGAGTGCGAGTGCCGAGTGCCGAGTGACTGGGAGGCATGAGTGATTGTGAGGTATGCCCGAGTGGCAAGAGTGATTGTGAGGTTTGCCCGAGGGGATATATATGAGTGATGTTTTGCCCGAGGGGCTGTTTATGATTTCATCATTTTTGCTCACCTTTGCATTTCTCTCTGTTTGAAAACTGTTGAAAAACATATTTAAATGATATTTACTGGAACTAGGTTTAAACGAGATGTTTGATTCAAATCCTGATTTTTAAAAGCATGTGGTATTTTACTGAGATTTCCTGATATGAACGTTATATGCTTTATTGGTCGTCACTACTGCTCAGTCATTATTTATTGTTATTACTTACTGAGTTGGTGTACTCACATTACTCCCTGCACCTTGTGTGCAGATTCAGGTGTAGCTGGACACGGTAGCAGTTATTGATTGTTTTGATTGCAGATTTTCTTGGAGATAGCAAGGTAGCTGTTTGGCGATCGCAGCCCCTGCTCTTCTCTCTCTTATCTTTCTCTAGTTGTATTTAGCTATTTTTCAGGCTGAGTTAGCTTGATATTGTTAGATGGATTATAGTAGATTCTCATGACTAGTGACACCCCGATGTCAGGCTTTTTCTTCCGCACTTTTATTTTGATTGGAACTCCTTTACGAAGGTTTTTATGATAAATAAGATTTGAATTGTCTTTGAAATAAAAATATCAGTTTGTTTTGGAAATGAGTCGGCTTGCCTAGTTCCACGATAGGCGCCATCACGATAGGGGTTAGTTTGGGTCTTGACAGATTGGTATCAGAGCCTAGGTTACATAGCTCTCACGAGTCATGAGTGGGTTTAGTAGAGTCTTGCGGATCGGTACGGAGACGTCTGTACTTATCTTCAGGAGGCTGTAGAGCCTTTAGGAAACTCCACATTCTTGAATTCTTATCGTGCGAATCTGTTGATTCTAGTAACTAAACATTTGTTATTTCATTCTCTTACAAATGGTGAGGACTCGTACTATCGTTCAGGAGGGCCAGCCACCATTACCACCAGCTAGGGCCGTGAGAGGCCGAGGCCGTGGTAGAGGTCATGGTAGGGGCAGAGGTGCAGCCCATACAGCAGCTGGGGTAGTACCTGCAGATCCACCGGTTGTCCCCGATCAGGACTAGGTTCCAGTTGTTGATGCACCAGCTCAGGCACCACCTGTGCCTATTGTGATTCCAGGCCTTCAGGAGGCCCTAGCTCAGATTCTGACAGTGTGTACTGGCCTTGCTCAGGAGGTCTCTATTTCGACGGTCGCAGCCACTTCTCAGGCCAGGGGAGGCACTCAGACTCCCGTCACTCGCACGCTCGAGCAGGTTATTCTGGGACTTCAGACACTGGAGGCACCACCAGCTTAGCCGGTTGTAGTTGCTCAGGATTATGTGGTTCCTGCTATGCCTGAGGATGATCAGTGTAGGTTGGGGAGGTTTGGGAAACTCCAGCCACCACCTTTTAGTGGCACAAAGAGAGAGGATGCTCATGACTTTTTGGACAGGTGTCAGAGGATACTCCGTACTGCTAGTATTTTGGAGACTTGTGGGGTTTCATTCACTACCTTTCAGTTTTCTGGGGCTGCACTCAGATATTGGGAGACTTAAGAGAGGTGTAGGCCTGTTGGCGTAACACCCCTTACTTGGTAGCAGTTCTCCGTGGTCTTTTTGGAGAAGTTCGTGCCTCGATCCCGCAGAGAGGAGCTGCGCAAACAGTTTGAGCGGCTTCGCCAGGGTGATATGTTTGTGACATAGTATGAGATGCGATTCTCTGAGTTGTCTCATCATGCTATCTGGTTGGTTCCCACGGACAGAGAGAGGATCATGAGGTTTATTGGTGGCCTTACTTATCAGCTACAGTTGCTCATGACCAGGGAGCGGGTTTCGGGTGCTACATTTGTTGAGGTTGTCGACATTGTATGGAAGATTGAGATGGTTCGCAGTTAGGATAGGGTTGAGAGAGAGGCCAAGAGGCCTCGTGGTCAGGGTGGATTTAGTGGCGCTCCTTTTGGGGGTCAGTTCCAGCACGGTAGAGGTTGTCATTTCAGACAGGATCAGTCAGCTCGACCATTTCACCGTGGTCCATTATCTAGCCATGGTTCTCACAGTTCTCATCAGGGACGCTCATCACTTAGTGCCCTTCCAGCTCAGAGCTCATCCCGTTCTACACCTGTTCAGGGCTCTTCCATGCCAGGTTCTTCTACCAATTATCCTGGTGCTAGGGGTTCCCTTTAGTTTTTGCCGCCAGCACCAGGTACCTCACCACCCGCCTACAACAGTAGGCAGTGTCCTCATTGTCATGGAGGTCTATCTCAGCATAGGAGTCAGCCTCCGACTACAGCACCAGGTACCTCACCACCCGCCTAGTCAGCTCGGGGTGGAGGTCAGTCAGCTAGGGGTCGCCCTAGAGGGGGAGGCAGATCAGGGGGTGGCCTGGCCCGTTTCTATGCCCTCCCTACCAGACCAGATACTATTGCTTCAAATGCTGTGAGTACAGGTATTATCTCAATTTGTCACAGAGATGCCTCAGTATTATTTGACCCTGGTTCCACGTATTCATATATTTCCTCGTATTTTGCCCATTTTTTGGATATGCCCTATGAGTCTCTAGTTTCTTCTGTTCATGTATCTACTCCTGTGGGCGATACTATTATTGTGGACCACGTATATCGGTCATGTGCGGTGACTATTGGGGGTCTAGAGACCCAAGTTGACCTTTTGCTGCTCAGTATGGTCGACTTTGATATGATATTGGGTATGAATTAGTTATCTCTATATCATGTTGTTCTAGATTGTCACGCTAAGACGGTGACGTTGACTATGCTGGGAATTTCGAGGGTTGAGTGGAGCGGTTCTGTAGATTATGTACCAAGTAAGGTGATTTCATATTTGAAGGCTCAGCGCATGGTTAAGAAGGGTTGCCTATCTTATTTGGCTTTTGTGAGGGATGTTAGTGCAGAGACTCCTGTCATTGATTCTGTTCTGGTGGTACGTGATTTTTCGGATGTGTTTCCTGTAGACCTGCCGGGCATGCCGCCTGACAGGGATATTGACTTTGGTATTGATTTCGTGCCAGACACTCAGCCCATTTCTATTTCACCGTATCGTATGGCATCGGTGGAGTTGAAGGAATTGAAGGAACAAATTCAGGAACTCTTTGATAAGGGGTTTATTCGGCCTAGTGTGTCACTTGGGGCGCACCGGTTCTATTTGTGAAAAAGAAGGATGGTTCCATGAGAATGTTTATTGATTACAGGCAGTTGAACAAGATCACAGTCAAGAACAAGTATCCTTTGCCTCATATTAATGATTTATTCGACCAGCTTCAGGGAGCGAGGGTGTTCTCCAAGATTGATTTGAGGTCCGATTATCACCAGCTGAAGATTCGGGATTCAGATATTCTTAAGACATCTTTCAGGACCCGATATGGCCATTATGAGTTCCTGGTGATATCTTTTGGGCTGACCAATGCCCCAACAACGTTCATGCATTTGATGAATAGTGTATTCAGCCCTATTTGGACTCATTTGTCGTTGTATTCATTGATGACATCCTTGTGTACTCTCATAGCCAGGAGGAGCACGCTCAGCATTTGAGGATTGTATTACAGAGATTGAGGGAGGAGAAGCTTTATGCAAAGTTCTCCTAGTGTGAGTTTTGGCTCAGTTCAGTAGCATTCTTGGGACACGTGGTGTTTAGCGACGGTATTCAGGTGGATCCGAAGAAGATAAAGGCGGTGCAGAATTGGCCTAAACCGTCCTCAGCCACGAAGATTAGGAGCTTTCTTGGTTTGGCGGGTTATTACCGTCACTTTGTGGAGGGATTTTCATCTATTGCATCGCCCTTGACCAAATTGAACCAAAAGGGTGCTCCATTCAGGTGGTCGGATGAGTGTGAGGAGAGCTTTCAGAAGGTCAAGACTGCTTTGACCACAACTCCAGTGTTAGTTCTGCCATCAACTTCAGGTTCTTACACCGTGTATTATGATGCCTCAAGGATAGGCATTGGTTATGTTTTGATGCAGGAGGGTAGGGTGATTGCCTATGCCTCGCGCTAGTTCAAGACCCATGAGAAGAACTATCCTGTCCATGAGCTTGAGTTAGCAGCCATTCTTCACGCCTTGAAGATTTGGCATCATTATTTGTATGGGGTTCATTGTAAGATCTATACTGATCACCGGAGTTTGCAGTATATGTTAAAGCAGAAGGATCTTAATTTGCGTCAGCAGAGATTGTTGGAGCTTCTTAAGGACTATGATATCACTATTTTGTACCATCCGGGGAAGGCCAATGTAGTGGCCAATGCTTTGAGTTGTCGGCCAGAGAGTTTGGGAAGTTTAACATATCTTCTAGCAGCAGAGAGACCTTTGGCATTGGATGTTCAGGCCTTAGCAGGCGAGCTTGTCAGATTGGATATTTTGGAGCCTAGTCGGGTATTGGCTTGTGTGGTCTCCAGGTCTTCTCTTTATGACCATATCAGGGAGCGTCAGTATGATGACCCCCACTTGCTCGTTCTTCAGGATAGGGTTCGTAGAGGTGATGCTAGGGATGTGACTATTGGTGATGACGACATGTTGAGAATGCAGGGCCGGATATGTGTGCCTAATGTAGATAGGCTTCGAGAGTTGATTCTTGAGGAGGCCCACAGCTCGCGGTATTCCATCCATCCGGGTGCCGTGAAGATGTACCAGGATTTGAGGTAGCACTATTGGTGGAGACGGATGAAGAAAGATATAGTTGGGTTTGTGGCTCGGTGTCTCAACTGTAAGCAGGTTAAGTATGAGCATCAGAGATTAGAGATCCAAGAGTGGAAGTGGGAGCGGATCACCATGGACTTTGTAATTGGGCTCCCACGGACTTTGAGGAAGTTCGACGCTATTTGGCTTATTATGGATCGGCTGACCAAGTCCGCACACTTCATTCCAGTTGGTACTACTTACTCTTCAGAGCGGTTGGCTGTGATTTACATCCGAGAGATCGTTCGCCTGCATGGTGTCCCAGTTTCCATCATTTGAGATAGGGGTACTCAGCTCACATCGCAGTTTTGGAGGGTCGTGCAGCGAGAGTTAGGTACTCAGGTTGCGTTGAGCACAACTTTTCACCCTCAGATGGATGGGCAGTCCGAGCGCACTATTCAGATATTGGAGGACATGTTGCGTGCTTGTGTCATTGACTTTGGGGGTTCATGGGACCAGTTCCTGCCACTCACAGAGTTTTCATATAACAACAATTATCAGTCGAGCATTCAGATGGCTCCATACGAGGATTTATATGGGAGGAGGTGTAGATCTCCGGTTGGATGGTTTGAGTCGGGTGAGGCTAGGCTCTTAGGTACAGATTTGGTCCAGGACACATTAGATAAGGTGAAATTGATTTAGGAGCGGCTTCGCACGGCGCAGTCTAGGCAGAAGAGCTACGCGGATAGGAAGGTCCGTGATATGTCTTTTATGGTTCGGGAGAAGGTTTTGCTAAAGGTATCACCCATGAAGGGTGTTATGAGGTTTGGGAAGAGGGGCAAGTTGAGCCCCCGGTTCATTGGGCCTTTTGAGGTACTTCATAGGATAGGGGAGGTGGCTTATAAGCTTGCCTTGCCACCCAGCTTGTCGAGTGTGCATCCAGTGTTTCATGTTTCCATGCTCCGAAAGTATATTGGAGATCCGTCCCATGTTTTGGATTTCAGCACGGTTCAGTTGGAGGGTGATATGACTTATGATGTGGAGCCGGTGGCTATTTTGGATCGGCATGTTCGAAGGTTGAGGTCAAAGGATATAGCTTCAGTGAAGGTGCAATAGAGAGGTCAGCCAGTGGAGGAGGCCACCTGGGAGACTGAGCGGGAGATGCAGTGCAGATATCCATGCCTATTCGAGACTCCAGGTATGTTTCTAGACCCGTTCGAGGACGAACGAATGTTTAAGAGGGGGAAGATGTAATGACCCGGCCGGTCGTTTTGAGAGTTATAGCCCCGTTTTTCCCATTTCTAATTCTTTTTGTGTTATTGAGCTCTATTATGTTATATCAGGTTTAGTTGGTTCGGGACCGGAGTGGTTTCAGAGTCAATTGAGACACTTAGTCTCTTAAGTAGAAACTTAAGTTGGAAAGGTCAACCGGATGTTGACCTATGTGTAAATGATGTTGGATTTGAATTATGATGGTTCCGTTAGCTCCGTTAGGTGATTTTTTACTTGGGAGTGCGTCCGGAATGTGATTTAGAGGTCCGTGGTAGAATTAGGCTTGAATTGGCAAAATTGGAAATTTGGCGATATCGGTCGGCAGTGGAAAATTTGATATCGGGGTCGGAATCGAATTCCGGAAGTTGGAGTAGCTTCGTAGTGTCATTTGTGACGTGTGTGCAAAATTTGAGGTCATTCGGACGTGGTTTGGTTGGTTTCGGCATCTGTTGCCGAATTTGGAAATTTAGAAGTTCTTAGGCTTGAATCCGAGGATAATTTGGTGTTTGGATGTTGTTTTGAGTGATTCGAAGGTTCGACTAAGTTTGTATGTTGATATATGACTTGTTGGTATTTTTGGTTGAGGTCCGAGAGCCTCGGGGTGATTCCGGGTGGTTAACGGATTTGTCAAAGGTTGAATTTGCAGTTGGAGATGCTGAATCTGCTATTTCCGCACCTGTGGAAGGAAGAGTCGCAGGTGCGAGGCCGCTGGTGCGCGTGGGGAGTGAGCAGGTGCGGGCAACGCTGGGCTAGGCAAGATGCGCTGGTGCAAGATTAGAGGTCGCATCTGCGAGCCCGCAGGTGCGAAACCTAGGGCGCAGATGCGTAAAAGGGCAATGCTGGGCAGGCTTCGTAGAAGCAGAGGAAACGCGCAGGTGCGACGATTTTTTCGTAGATGCGGAGTCTGGGTGCGTAAGTGAGTTGCGCAGGTGCAGATCCTTGGACCGCAGGTGCGGTCGCGCGGGTACGAGAAAATGGCCGCAGGTGCGAGGAGCCTGGACAGAGTGTACATATTGCACACTTCACGAATTTTGGTGCATTCTTCACCATTTCTATTCGGTTTTTGGAGCTTTTGGGAGAGATTTGAAGAGATAATCAAGGGGGTTTCATTGAGGTAAGTTACTTGAGCCCTAATACTTGTATATATGGTGGTTTTCCATTGTTTAATCATTGTAATTAGTGAAAATAGGGGGTTAGGGATTGGAATTTTTGGAGAGTAATTTAAGGATTTGAAGGTCCAAACAATGTCGGATTTTGATGAATTTGGTATGGATAGACTCTTGAGTGAATGAGCTTTCTAGTTTCATATATTTTGTTGGATTTCGAGACGTGCTCCCGGGGGCTGGGTTTGAGCAAATTTCGGATTTTGGTCTAATTTTGTAGCTTTTCTTGTGGAATTCATTCCATTAGCATATATTGATGGAATTGTACTGATTGTGGATAGATTTGGAGCATTTAGAGGCTGAGTCCAGAGGCAATAGCATTACGGGGTATAGATTTGACCGGTTTGAGGTAAGTAACGATTGTAAATCTAGTCCCGAGGGTACGAAACCCCGAATTTTGTATCATTCTACTATTTTAATGACGCACATGCTAGGTGACAGGCGTGTGGGCATGCACTGTTGGGGATTTGTGACTTGGTCCGTCCTGTAGCAACTGTAAAGTTGCATATTTTGTTGAAACTATATGATACTTATATGTTTTAGAAAGAGTTCCTGTAAATTGGGCTGAATGCCATGTTTGGGCCTTGCGCCAATGCTGTTTGGACCCTTAGGGGCGTTTTCTTACCATCCTCTCATTGTTTTCGATTGAAAATCCATACTAAGTCATGTTTATACTTGTTTACTGTGTAACTCAGTTTTATGACTCTATTTTAATGCATATAAATGTTTTGGGCCGAATGCCATGTTTTACTGAAATGCCCGAGTGGTTTGAGAGGTTTATGACTGAGTGAGGCCGAGGGCCTGATTTGTGAGGATGAGTGTGGATCGGGGTTGCCCGCATGCAACATACTTTATTATTATAGCACGTGAGTTGTCCGTGCATATTATAGCGCTTGGGCTGAAGGAGCCCTCCGGAGTTTGTACACACCCTCAGTGAGCGCAAGTACCTACTGAGTGCGAGTGCCGAGTGCCGAGTGCCGAGTTCCGAGTGCCGAGTGTGAGTGACTGGGAGGCATGAGTTATTGTGAGGTATGCCCGAGTGGCAAGAGTGATTGTGAAGTATGCCCGTATGGCAAGAGTAATTGTGAGGTTTGCCTGAGGGGCTATATATGAGTGATGTTTTGCCCGAGGGGATGTTTATGATTTTATCATTTTTGCTCACCTTTGCATTTCTCTCTGTTTGAAAACTGTTGAAAAACATCTTTAAGTGATTTTTACTGGAACTGGGTTTAAACGAGATGTTTGATTCAAATTCTGATTTTTAAAAGCATGTGGTATTTTACTGAGATTTCCTAATATGAACGTTATATGCTTTATTGCTCGTCACTACTGCTCAGTCATTATTTATTATTGTTACTTACTGAGTTGGCGTACTCACGTTACTCCCTGCACCTTGTGTGCAGATTCAGGTGTAGTTGGACAGGGTAGCGGTTATTGATTGTTCTGGTTGCAGATTTTCTTGGAGATAGCAAGGTAGCTGTTTGGCAATCGTAGCCCCTGCTCTTCTCCCTCTTATCTTCCTCTAGTTGTATTTAGCTATTTTTCAGGCTGAGTTAGCCTTGATATTGTTAGACGGATTGTAGTAGATACTCATGACTAGTGAGACCCCGATAGCCTTGATAACTATTGTTATTGGAACTCCTTTACGAAGGTTTTTATGTTAAATAAGATTGGAATTGTCTTTGAAATGAAAATATCGGTTTGTTTTGGAAATGAGTCGGCTTGCCTAGTTCCACGATAGGCGCCATCTCGACAGGGGTTAGTTTGGGTCGTGACAGCTAAAGATAAGTTTTCATGGAAAGTATTTCTTTTGGAAATTGACGAATAAAATAGTACTTATGGTATCTTTTAAAGATTGATGTTAAATTGCAAAGGTTGTAGCATGTAAAAGGTTATTTATTTAAATTTTATTCAAATGATTTGGATTTACAATAAATGCTATGATTTGATAAAAATAGATCCTTTGAGGCTATTATGCTATGAATCTATTTTTGAAGTGTCAAATGTTTTGGGAGTTACTTGTGTTCACCGAGATTGACTTCGGATATATCGTGTTCGTTTTTCATGAAACTACACATGTCGGTGTAGGCGTAGATGGCCACTTTGTGGTATAGATTACGATAGAGTGCTCTCCCTCGAGAGAGTACTATTTTGTGCTATTATTAGCATGGCTGAGTCGATTCGTACGACACTACGATGAGACGACCTGAGCAAGTAGGGTATATGATACTTGCCGCCAGGTACATAACCTAGTTGATATTCTTATGACGGTGATGGTACAGTACTCACAGTGAAAGGTAAGGATGCTTTTTTTTATGTTTAGGCCTAAGGAGCCGAAAGTGATTTCGATGAATTAAAGCAAATGGAATAATTTTGTATGATTTTATACAAAATCTTGGATTGATGTAAATGTTTTAAAAGTTTATATTGTGGGTTATATTTCACTTGGTTGATATTTAAAATAACAAGGGTCGTGAATTGATAAAATTTCTTATCATTTTATATCAAATATTGGTGCATTATTTTTATAAAATTTGTCCCAAGAAAGTTAGAGAGAGTCTATGACACTTATTGAGTACCGTTGTGGTGTACTCAGCCCTTAGGGGCCTCCCTCTAGGGCCCTGCTTATTTTTCATGTTTCAGGATGATGTAGATACGTGGCATGCGGTCGGGCTAGGATGACTCTCTTTCCGAGGATGATATTTCCGGATGATGTATGATACGTGGCATGCGGTCGGGCTAGGATGACTCTCTTTACGAGGTATTATGAGGCACCACTTTTATCTCGTGGTAGCTATCATATTCTTCCTTATTTTATTTTTTTGGAATTACTCCAACCGTTGGTTATATTCTTTGGTATAGAGGCTCCATAGATAGTTGTGAAAAGTTGTAGTAACGGGGTTATACACGACATACATGAAAATATATTTATTTTACTTAGTCTCATTGTTATTATCATGAAAGGCGTCATGTGTGATTTTGAATTGGAAAATATTTTATCATTTAACTGAAAAATGTATATGATTTTCAAGGACCTTCCTCAATTAAATTGATTTTCATGCATATGATTTGGGTGCATTACATGGTTTGGTTCACTCGGGTCGGGTAGTGTGCCGGGTCCCGGTCACGTGATTTTGGATCGTGACAGATGAAGTTGTATTAGGGAGTATCTTGGATGTGACTACTGAAGGGCTCTCGTCTGTTGAAGGGACCTATTTCTCCAAGTTTAGAAAATCATTCTAAAGCCTGAGGCTATTCAGAGAGGGGAACGAGTGCATAAGAAGGCCTTGCTTCCAGTATACTAGCTCATGGTTGAGATGGTGAAAAATGTCCTGCTCCCTCGTGCAGAAAGACGTTCTATTACTTCAATAGCGGACATGTTCCTCCTGGAGGCATTGGATGGATACATTACTATCAACCTGCATGGAATCATGATTGAACATATGAAAAAGGTGGCAGACTTCAAGGATGGGAACCATGGTTTGCCTTATGGGTTCCAGCTCACTAGAGTGTTTGAATATTTCAAAGTTCCTTTAGAAAGAGCAGTGGTGGGTACTCTAAAGCAAACATTCTCAATGACTACCTTGGAGGAGTGTGAGTGTATCGACAAGAAGGGGGAGTTGGCAACAATTCTACGATTTCTCAGTTGATTGATGAACATATTGGTGCTAACGAGGAAATAAGGAGACTGAAGGTTAGGAATGCTATTCTTGAGGGACAACTCAGTCAAGCCAAAGAGGAACCTAGTTCTAGCAGTGCACAGCGTGAAGAGGTTGCTTGCTTGATGGTTGCAAATGCAGACCTGAGAAAACGGATTGAGAACCTGAAAGGGCAACTGATAAATAAGCAGCGGTCTGCAAATGATCGGGTGGATGTTCTTCTCAAATCCCTTGACCCTTCCTCCTTCCCTCTCTCTTCCAGTTCCTCTTAAACAGTCCCCCTGTCAGTGTCCAATTTATTTGTGCTTGTCTTAGTCCTAGTGTCTGGTTTTGGCTTGTTGTTTATACGACAGTGGTACTTTAAGTTTGTTTATTGTGTGGAGGTTTTGTAACAATGGTACTACTGCCTATGTTTTGCTTCTCAAATTAATCAATGAGATCTTAGTCTTTTTGTTATGCATGTTATACTCTTGTGCTCTATTTTTAGCTATGTTGTGTGCCCACAAGTGACATGAGTTAACTTTGCTGAACTTTTTTTTGCGTTTACTTGCATATATTCTTTATATGATGCCAAAAGGGGGAAGAAAAATTGAAGGGGAGAAAGAGAAATAGGTCCTCAGGGCACTACAAAAAACCAGAGTAATTACGGCAGACATATTACGGCAGTTTCCAAGAACAGCCACAAAATGGAACATAAAATGGCATTTTTAATTCGCCATTATTTAGTATTATTATAACAACGGTTTAACCTATATTACAGCGGTTTGAACTACCGCTAATTCTTCAAAGTATTTATTTTTGTCCCTCAATATATTTTAGTATTTCCCACTCATTATATTTAGGTCTCCCTCCAGATTTTGTTTAACTCCCTCATTGGGGTCTCTCGGATGCTCCAAAATCCCAAATCCCTTTTTCTCCAATCGATCATAACTTCTTCTTCTTCTTCTCTCTCTCTCTCTCTCTCTCTCTCTCTCATAATTCTCTATTTCTATTTCTACAGCTAATTGAAAAAAAGAAAAGAAATTCAAATCAGAACAAGTAAGTTTCCAACTCTCTCTATAGTCAGAATTTGTTTAGCACGAGCAGCTTCAGTAATCTCTTGGTAATGATGCAGATTTGGTACTAAAAGCTTTTTTTAAGCGTTCTGTCTGTTTCTCCAATGTTTATCTTCTCTTTCATATTAGGGTTCATGCATGTTTGAAAGTTTAGCGATTTTTCCCAATTCTTATTCTAATTTTTTTTCTCAATCCGATAATCGATGATTCATTCTGTCAATTGAAAGCGATTAAAGATATAATGAAAACGAAGAGTAAAAATATTGCTGTCTACATTACTATCATTGAAAGCGATTAGAAGATGATTCATTCTGTCAATCGATTGTGTTAATATTTGTTACTTTTCTGTTCAATTAGGTTTATATTTGTTTTAATTTTTCTGCTCTCTTAGGTATTTAGATTGCATGCACTTAATTTTGACATGTTTAGTTATTGTTCTGCTAATATTTGATGTTTGGCATATTTCGATATGTGTTGATGTTACTTTACCCATATTTTAATCGCTTCTTGATGTTATTTGATCTTTAAAATGCCCAACATAGTTTAATTATTGGTTTTATGACTAATTGAGTTGTGTGTGGTGAATTAGGGTGTTTGGAGTGCAAAAATATAAAGAAAAAGTGCTCTAGGTAGAGGAAGAGAGATTGGATGCGTCGCATCCAATCTAGAAAAATATCAGATTTCGTGCACCCTTAGCAGTGAAGTCGGCCCATAGCATCCGCCATAGTATCCGCACCTGGGCAAAGCTGAGATAGAGGAACAAAGGTTGGATGCGTCGCATCCACCCTCGCATGCAAAGCTGAGAAGTAGAGGACGAGGTGGATGCGTCGCATCCACCCTCGCATGTGAAGCTGAGAAATGGAGGACGAGGTGGATGCGTCGCATCCACCTTAGCATTAATCCCTGAAGCCGATTTGAACTAGGAATAGGAGAACTTTGGCCCACGACTTTTGTACGCAATATATAAGCCAAAAACGCCTCCTTTAGGTCATCTAACATATTGGAGAGGAGGGAAAAGCCACAACAAAGTTCTTAAACCACGGAATTCGTCTTGAGTTCCTATTCTCTCTTTCTTTTATTGATTCTTATGCACTCTTGTGAGTATTTGATGATTGCCTGAATATGAGTGGCTAAGAACCCTATTGTTCTAGGGTTGTGGTTCTTTCATGACTATTGTTGTTCGGGTATTGATTTTGCCTTCTTGATTTATCATATTGGTTTATTTATTCAATCTTGCGCTTAATTATTTAATTGCTTGATCACCAATTGAATACTATCTACGAATCTAGAATTGAACTCGAAAGTGGGAATTCTAGATTGCATATAGGATTGAGTAGAGCAAGTTCTTGAACTCGAGCATCGGGGAACGTATTCGTGGTTAGGATATGCTTGGTTGATTTACAGGAATTATAAATGCATTTTTGTTGATTCTAACTCCATAGACATATAGGCGTTAGGTTAGCTTGAATAGGCGAGTAAGAACTCGACAGATTCTTATGAGCAATATTAACCCTGTCAACCAATAAGCTAGATAAATTAGTCGGTCAATTCAATTGAAGAATACAATAGGATTGTTAGATAGCCCATAACCCTAGATCGTTTTCATTACATTGATATCATAAAAATCTGCTCTTTCTCTGTTCAAAGTTCATTATTTATATTTTCTTATTTAATTAGTTTAGAATAAAATATTTTTAGGTTTAATTCTTGTTTAGATAATTAGGATAGTCTAATTTAGTTAATAGTTAATCATAAGTCCTCGTGGGTTCGACATCCGACTTTTAGTCACTTTATTACTTGACGACCGCGTATACTTGCGTGAGTGTGTTTGGTCGCAACAAGTTTTTGGCGCCGTTGCCGGGGACTTAGAAATTAGCTACGTGACTAAGTTAAGCTTTTATTAGATATTTGTTTTCAAGTTTTAATTTTCAGTTTGCCTGGTTTGTGTCAACGCAGGGTCTTCTCTCGAATGCAGAGGAGTAGAAGTGCAAACAACCTCATTCCTCTTGATCCAGAAATCGAACGAACACTACATAGAGTGAGAAGGGAACACGAAGCTAGAACGAGAATAGAAAGAGAGTTGGACATCGCAGTCCAACCACAGCCAATAGATATGGCAGGCAATGAAGAGCGTCCGGTAATTGAAGCCGCAAGGCCCAATCTTGCGAATATGACTCAGGCTATTGTGAAGCCTGATATCACTGGGCATTTTGAACTCAAACAGTACATGGTACAGCTGATTCAGTCCACAGGACAATATGTGGGTCTATCTCATGAGGACCCGCAGAGGCATATTCAGAACTTCTTGGAAATCACGGACACTTACAATTATCCGAACGTCTCCAAGGACTATGTCAGGCTGACACTATTCCCTTTTTCACTGTTGGGGGAAGCTAAAGAATGGTTGCAAAAGGAGCCCGCGAACTCTATCCACACTTGGGATGATCTAGCAAGGAAATTCCTGATCAAGTTTTTCCCAACTAAGAAGACAAAGTCGCTGAGGAGCCAAATTCTTGGGTTCCAACAACGGGATGGCGAGACACTTCGTCAAGCTTGGGAAAGATACAAGAAGCTACTCAGAGACTGCCCGCATCATTGTCAGACTGATGAGGTATTGGGTCACACTTTTGTTGATGGGCTAGACGAGGCATCAAAGATGAATCTGGATTCAGCTTGTGGGGGTAGTTGCATGGCGAGGTCGTACAGTGAAATTCAACTCTTGCTAAACAACTTCACAGCTAATGATCATAATTGTCAAGGAGATGGGGATGCAAGAACAGCAATTAAACAGAAGTCAACCGGGTTGGTTGGACTTTGATGACCTCTCAGCCATGAGAGCAGATATTGCAAAGCTGGCAAATCAGATGAACCGAATGACAACACAACAAATACAACATGTACAACAGATGTCTATTTGTTGCGAAATATGTGGTGACAGTCATATGAGTGACATGTGCCCCACGAATCCTTAATCTATATACTATGTGGGGCAACAAAATAGAGGTCCAATGAATCAACATGCACAATATGGGAACACTTACAATCCAAATTGGAGGAATCATCCTAACTTCTCATGGGGCTGAAATCAATAGAATCAGAATCAGTATAGGCCTCAAAGAAATTTTAATCAGCCTCAGAAGCCACCCCAACAAATAGAAGAGAGTACGAATGACTTGCTAAAAAAGTTGTTGCTAGACAATCAACAGCTCAGGACCGATTTCAGAAATCTTGAGAGGCAAATGGGGCAGTTAGCAGCAAATCAAAATACTAGACCTACAGGATCTCTTCTCAGTGATACAGAGAAGAACCCTCAAGTTAATGCAGTTACACTTAGAAATGGGAGGGAACTAGAGGAAATGCCAAAGAAGAGAAAGGACAAACCTATACCTGAGGAGGAGCTGACCCCTAAGGTAATACACGAGTCAAAGAATAATGATGCAAGTTCAGAGTGAATAGAGGCTGCAAGGCCACCACCACCTTTTCCCCAGAGATTGCAGAAAAAGAATGACAATCGCATGTTAAACAAATTTCTCTCTATGTTGAGTCAGGTTCAATTAAATATTCCATTAGTGGATGTACTTCGTGAAATTCCAAAGTATGCTAAGTACATAAAAGATATAGTGGCTCACAAGAGGAAATTGACTGAGTTCGAGACAAATGCACTTAGTGAGGAGTGCACTTCAAGGGTCCAAAACAAGCTTCCTGAAAAGCTTAAGGATCCTGGCAGCTTCACCATTCCAGTGCGAATCAGTAATATTGATGTGGGTCGTGCTCTTTGTGATTTGGGTGTGAGCATAAATCTGATGCCATTGTCCTTGTTTAAGCAATTGGGTCTGGGAGCTCCGAGACCAACCACTGTGATGTTGCAATTAGCTGATAGGTCTATAGCCTACCCTGAAGGAGTGATTGAAGATGTGCTGCTGCAAATTGGGAAATTTATCTTCCCAGCTGACTTCATTATTCTGGATTTTGAGGCTGATGAACAAGTTCCAATCATATTGGGACGACCTCTCTTGGCTACTGGTGATGCAATAATTAAAGTGAGAGAAGGGAAAATGATTATGAGGGTGGGCAACGAGGAAGCAGTCTTCAATGTCTACAAAGCAATCCAACTTCCCCGCCACTATGAGGAGCTCTCTATGATATCTGTTGTGGAGGTGGATGCGCAACTTCTCGACACGAGTGTATATCTAGACGACTCTCTAGAAAAAGCAATTATGTTGTTTGATAGCTTGATGATTGATGATGAGGTTAAGGAGATGATGCATATCCTAGCTGCATCATGTCCTTACATGCAAGGAATACACCCGTTTGAGCCCCTGAATAGGCCTAGTGGCCCCCGTCCAAGGCCGTCAATTGACGAAGCTCCAAAATTGGAGCTTAAAACCCTACCCCCTCACCTTCAATATGCTTATTTGGGTAGTTCTGACACTTTACCTGTTATTGTTTCTTCTCACTTGTCTAAATTGCAGGAAGAAAAGCTATTGAGGGTGCTACGTGAGCACAAGCGAGCAATTGGGTGGACAATGTCTGACATTAAAGGCATTAGTCCAGCTTTCTGCATGCACAAAATTCTCATGGAGGACGGACACAAGCCAAGTGTAGAGCATCAACGCCGACTAAATCCAATCATGAAAGAAGTGGTAAGAAAAGAAGTGATTAAGTGGCTTGATGCAGGTATTGTATTTCCAATCACTGATAGTAAATAGGTAAGCCCCGTTCAATGTGTGCCGAAGAAAGGGGGGATGACTGTAGTAGTTAATGAAAATAATGACTTAATTCCTACAAGAATTGTCACTGGATAGAGAATTTGCATAGATTATAGAAAATTGAACAATGCCACCCCGAATGACCACTTTCCCCTTCCCTTTATTGACCAAATGCTTGATAGGTTAGCTGGCCAGGAATACTACTGTTTCCTGGACGGTTATTTGGGGTATAATCAGATTGCTATAGCCCCAGAGGACCAAGATAAAACTACATTTATGTGTCCTTATGGCACGTATGCGTTCAAGAGAATGCCCTTTGGTCTTTGTAATGCACCTGCGATTTTTCAAAGGTGTATGATGGCTATTTTTACTCACATGGTTGAAAGATTTGTAGAAGTGTTCATGGATGATTTTTCTGTGTTTGGATTTTATTTTGATAGTTGTTTGATGAACCTTGATAAAGTGCTTGCTAGGTGTAAAGAGACGAACTTGGTGCTAAATTGGGAAAAGTGCCATTTCATGGTACGTGAAGGTATTGTTTTGGGGCACAAGGTGTCAAAAGATGGTCTACAGGTGGATAAAGCAAAGGTGGAGGTGATTGAAAAATTTCCCCCACCGACATCCGTCAAAGGCATTCGCAGTTTCTTGGGCCATGCAGGTTTTTATCGTCGATTTATTAAAGATTTCTCGAAAATTTCTTCTCCGATATGCAGGCTCCTAGAGAAAGATGTCACCTTCAAGTTTGATGATGCATGTCTGAAAGCATTTGAGGAGCTGAAGGGAAGATTGGTGAATGCACCAATTATCATTGGCCCAGATTGGGCACAACCATTTGAGTTGATGTGCGATGCAAGTTACATAGCAATCAGAGCGGTTTTGGGGCAAAGGAGGGATAAAATCTTTCACTCCATTTATTATGCGAGCAAAACTATGAATCCAGCTCAGATGAATTATACAGTTACTGAAAAGCAGTTTCTTGCAGTGGTGTGGGCGTTTGACAAGTTCAGATCCTATCTAGTGGGAACCAAAGTCATCGTCTACACAGATCATTCAGCTATTAGATACTTGTTTGAAAAGAAAGATGCCAAGCCGAGGCTGATTCGTTGGGTCCTCCTCTTGCAAGAATTTGACTTAGAGATCCGAGATCGAAAAGGGACAGAAAATCAAGTGGCTGATCACTTGTCCAGATTAGAAAGTCGGAACCATGTAGCTGAAGGAGGGCCAATCAAAGAAACATTTCCTGATGAGCAATTATTAGCAGTCACCTTAGGTGAAGCCCCATGGTATGCAGATTATGTGAATTTTATTGCAAGTGGGGTCACGCCACTAGAATTGACACCTAACAATAGAAGAAGATTCTTACATGATGTAAGCCTCTACATGTGGGATGAGGAATTCTTATATAGGCAGTGCGGAGATCAGTTGGTGCGAAGGTGTGTTCCTGAGGAAGAGATGAATGCTATAATGCATGACTGCCATGCTTCGCCATATGGAGGTCATCACGGCGGGGATAGAACCGCCCAAAAAGTGCTACAATCAGGTTTCTATTGGCCAAAATTATTTAAGGATGCACATGCCTTTGTTAAAAATTGTGATAGATGCCAAAGAACCGAAACTATCACGAGGAAGCACGAGATGCCCTTGCAAAATATTCTGGCAGTAGAGCTTTTTGATGTTTGGGGGATTGATTTCATGGGACCGTTCCCATATTCTAATGGGCACAGGTACATCTTTGTGGCGGTTGACTATGTTTCTAAGTGGGTGGAGGCCATTGCTCTTCCTACTAATGATGCAAAGGTAGTGGTTAGCTTTGTAAAGAAGCACATCTTCACACGTTTTGGGACTCCAAGAGTGTTGATAAGCGACGGGGGAACTCACTTTTGTAACAAATTGCTGAATAATATTCTTGTAAAATATGGAGTTAAGCACAAAGTTTCCACTGCCTATCATCCCCAAACGAGTGGTCAAGTAGAAGTTTCCAACAGAAAGGTAAAGCAGATTTTGGAAAAAATAGTAAGTGGGAATAGAAAGGACTGGGCCGGGAAGCTGGATGACGCATTATGGGCGTATCGCACTGCATACAAGACCCCCATAGGTACTTCTCCATACAGGTTGGTTTATGGAAAGGCGTGCCATTTGCCCATCGAGCTTGAGCACAAAGCATATTGGGCGATTAAAAAGCTAAATATGGAGATGGACTTGGCCGGTGAGAAGAGATTGCTACAACTCAACGAGGTTGATGAGTTTCGATGCATGCGTATGAAAATGCCAAATTGTATAAAGAAAAGACCAAAACATGGCATGATAAGCACATCCAGCATCGTGAGTTTGAGCCAGGTCAAGAAGTTCTCTTGTTTAATTCAAGGCTAAAGGTTTTTCCATGAAAGCTTAAATCTCGATGGTCGGGTCCGTTTGAATTGGTTAGTGTGAAACCTCATGGTGTGGTGGAATTGCGTGATACGGGTTCCAATGCAACATTCTTGTTAAATGGCCAGAGAGTAAAACACTATTGGGGTGGTGACATTGTACGTCACAAGACCTCGATGGATTTAGTGGAGGCATGAAGTACATGTTGCGTCATGCCGCGATGTTAAATCAGGCGCTTCTTGGGAGGTCACCCAAGTTAGTTAGTTCATTGTTTTGTAGGAATTAGATCATTTATGTATATAAAAAAAAATTAAAAAAAAAACAAAAAAAAACAAAAGGGTCTAGATATGGGAAAACGAGGCGGATGCGTCGCATCCCCCTCAGCCTGAAAACATTGATGGACCAATTGCTCAAGGCAGTGAAGTCTGCCTATCGCGTCCGCGTCGCGTCCAACCAATTTTTAGATAAAGCAGTGGGGATGCGTCACGTCCAAGCTCGCACGCACAGGTAAGTGTTATATTTTAACACATCTTAGGCCAAAAACACAATTCTAATATAAAAACTCCCCTCTCGTCTCACTTGCGACCAAACGCACCTTCTCTCTTCTCTCGCGTACAGGTATGTATTTCTCTTCTCTTTGTTCTTTTTCTTTACTCTCCTCACTCCCCTCTCTTTTCTCTCTCGCTGGTAGCAACAGAACCCCCGCCCCAAATTCCCCTAGGTTAAGTTTACCAATTTAAAGGTCACACATGTCGTTCATGTTGGTTGTCTTTCCTGTTGGGTGTCGTTCCTGTTGGTTCCTGTTGATTGTAATGGTTGCGAGATGATAAACTATAATTCCCTTCATCTCATTAATTTTGGGAGGGTAGTCGAATTACCCCACTGATAGAAGAAACTAGGCACAATTGTTGCATATCACCTGTTCGACGAATTGCCCGAGAGGTAAATTCATGAGTGCGTTAGCACGTGTGGCTCTAAATTCATGAATTCCTTGGTTATAGAATGGTACTCCATACCCCCATGCTTCCAATTTGCATCCTTCCTGGTAGGGCATATAACAGACTTAATGTGTGCATAATCTGGTATTTTGCATATGGAGTCAAACCTATCTGTTAGTGTGTGTGGCACCCCGAAGAAATTATTCAGAGCTTCAGCTGACACATTAATATCTACTCCTCGTACTCTCACAATGTCCCCCCTGGAGTGACGCTAATTGGCGTAAAGCTCTCTAATGATAGTGAGGTTGGTTTTGCCGTGACCCTTGAAGATGGGTCCCCATTGTTGCACCTCTCGAATTGATTTTAGAAACTCTGGGTACTTTTTCTTAAGTGTTCCGATGTTGATCGGCTTTTCTGGAATGTACTTCTTTGAACCCAGTATCTTATTATAGGCTCGGAATTCCTTCTCATTAACAAAGTTCTTCTCCCAAGCAACTCGGTCTATGGGTTCACCCTCATCTTCATCACTCATGTCGACATGTAGAAGGTCATTATCCGAATCGGATTCGGACTTAGATTATGCAGTAATCTTCTCCTTTCCTTTATTAGTCGGATCACTCTTTTTGGAGGCTTTTCTCTGGTATGTCACAGGCTCTCTTATCTCTATCCCTTTGCTTGGTGGATTTAATGATGTTGTTGTAATACCCTTCTTCATTGTCCTCCTGACTAATGGTTCCTCTTCTTCTTGCTCTGAATCATCAATTAACTGCATAGGCTGCAGTTCCTTTTCTTTGTCAGTCCGCTTCCTTTTTTTCTGTGGATTTGGAGCACTTGTTGCCTTTCCGGTGGGCTTTTTGGGTGGTTGTTTGTTATTATCTTTGTCTTGTTGCTTGGATGGTTTACTCGTTGCTGCCATTTATGAACCTGAGTACCTGCAATGCAAAGAAATCAACAATTAGCGTATAAAACAGTGAAGTTTAGCTATAAAGCAGTTGCAACAGCTTGCACTTCCAATCATGCGCAGATTCATGCCATTCAATACTTCATGAAACTATAGCTCATGGCTTTCAGCAGGGATGTGATACTCTATTCAAATTTTACAAATAAGCATTGCGCTATATAGATATCATTATGCCCAACATGAGGTTTATCCGAGCGACGCTCCCTAACCATGTTCAATTGCACATAACACCTCACTCGACCCCACACTTATTCTCACGACATATCATTACGCATAGCGCTCACACAATTTAAATCGAGTAACACTTTATAATTCACGATGTCTAGCATGTGCCGGATGTTCAATTTATTTAGACAATATATCATAGGCTCAAAACATTGCTGTACACAATCAACACAAACAACTTCACACTTATTCACTAGCATAGACTAATGTTGCTCGGTTACTCAGACTTCACCGACGCCTAAATTTACCTCTCGGGCAATTCGTCGAACAGGTGATATGCAACAATTGTGCCTAGTTTCTTCTATCAGTGGGGTAATTCGACTACCCTCCCAAAATTAACGAGATGAAGGGAATTATAGTTTATCATCTCGCAACCATTACAACCAACAGGAGCCAACAGGAACGACAACCAACAGGAACGACATGTGTGACCTTTAATTGGTAAACTTAGCCTAGGGGAATTTGGGGCGGAGGTTCTGTTGCTACCAGCGAGAGAGAAAAGAGAGGGGAGTGAGGAGAGTAAAGAAAAAGAACAAAGAGAAGAGAAATACATACCTGTACGCGAGAGAAGAGAGAAGGTGCGTTTGGTCGCAAGTAATAGAGTAGTGAATAGAGTATCGTTCCCACGAGGACTTATGATTAACTTTTGACTAATTTAAACTCAAATAGCTTATCGATTCAAGCGATTTCTTATAAAATAGATAATTGTCTAATTTACTACCTAAAGACTATCAAGTAATGAAATACTAGAAATCAACACAACACTTAAATAGTTTTAAATAACAATTAATGGGAGATAATATTCCAGGGTCACGGGTTATTTAACAATCATGTTGCATTCTTAGCTTAAAATAACTAATTGATTTATCTGGATTGTTGGTTCACAGGGTTGATATTACTCATAAGAATCTGTCGAGCCCTTACTCACCTATTCAAGCTAACTTAATACATATATGTCTATGGAATTAAATTTAACAAGAACGCATTTACAATTCCTGTATTGCAACCGAGCAAGGCAATTAGGTATATGTCTATCCCAATTGTGAATCCTTTCCCCGATGCCCGGGTTTAAGAACTTGCTCTATTTAATTCTATATGCAATCTAGAGTTTCCACTTTCGAGTTCAACTCTAGATTCGTAGATAGTATTTCACTGTTAGCTACTCATCAAAATAATTAAAAATAGAATTAAATAAATAACCCAATATGATAAAATCAACTTCGTCAAATTAAACTTCAAACATCAACATTCATGTATACCCATGACCCTAGAACAATAGGGTTCTTAGCCACTCATATTCAGGCAATCATCAAAAACTCACAAGAGTGCATAAGAATCAATAAAAGAAAAAGAGAATAGGAACTCAAGACGAATTCCGTGGTTTAAGAACTTTGTTGTGGCTTTTCCCCCCTCTCCAATATGTTAGATGACCTAAAGGAGGCATTTTTGGCTTATATATTGCGTACAAAAATCGTGGGCCAAAGTTCTCCTATTCCTAGTCCAAATCGGCTTCAGGGATTGATGCTAAGGTGGATGCGACGCATCCAACTCGTTCTCCATTTCTCAGCTTCACATGCGAGGGTGGATGCGACGCATCCACCTCGTCCTCTACTTCTCAGCTTTGCATGCGAGGGTGGATGCGAAGCATCCAACCCTTGTTCCTCCATCTCAGCTTTTCCTAGGTGCGGATGCTATGGCGGATGCTATGGGCTGACTTCACTGCTAAGGGTGCACGAAATCTGATTTTTTTCTAGATTGGATGCGACGCATCCAATCTCTTTTCCTCTACCTAGAGCACCTTTTCTTCATATTTTTGCACTCCAAACACCCTAATTCACCACATACAACTCAATTAGTCATAAAACCAATAATTAAACCATGTTGGGCATTTTAAAGATCAAATAACATCAAGAAGCGGTTAAAACATAGGTAAAGTAACATCAACACATATCGAAATATGCCAAACATCAATATTAACCTAAATAGTATATATGGCCTTGATAGGTACCCGAGGGATCTAAAACAGCTGGTGAAGTTATTGGGATCGAGGTCGACAAAACAATATTTGATAGGTATAATTCTTGTCAGTTAACTTTATGCTTTTTTTTGTGCAGTATTCTTTTTTTAAAGGTAGATTTATTCTTTCTTAGTATTTAGTTACCTCCTAATAATGTGAATTTGTCATTAGATGTTGGATTCTTGTATGTTTTAACTTATAACTTACGAAAACTAAGTTGAAGATATAGATAGTTCTCGCAACAAGGTAAAGATTAGTACTCAGTCTTTTTTATAAGTTCTCTTAAGGTAGACAACATAATTACATGATAAAAATGTGTACTCAGGATTATGGGTCATATACAGAGTTATCAAACAGAGTGCATTGTTGATCTAACTTTTGTTGCAGATGTTTGCCCATGGGCTATAGTGTTGATCTAACTTTTTTTACGGCAGATTAATCCTTTTTTTTTATATCTGTTTAACTATTTATATAGAGATAGTAAGCACTGATTTAACTAGAATTCAAGAAGTTCTTGTACGTATGTTCTTGTGCATGTTGTTACCTTACTATTAGTGAAACAGGCGTTTACTCCTATGATTTTGTTTTGTCGAGTCTGCAGTCTTTGCTAATTGATATTTGGCATATTTCGATATGTGTCGATGTTACTTTATCCATGTTTTAACTCTTCTTGATGTTATTTGATCTTTAAAATGCCCAACATGGTTTAATTATTGGTTTTATGACTAATTGAGTTGTGTGTGGTAAATTAGGGTGTTTAGAGTGCAAAAATATGAAGAAAAGGTGCTCTAGGTAAAGGAAGAGAGATTGGACGCATCGCATCCAATCTAGAAAAAGATCAGATTCCGTGCACCCTTAGCAGTGAAGTCGGCCCAGAGCATCCGCCATAGCATCCACACCTGGGCAAAGCTGAGATGGAGGAATTAGGGTTGGATGTGTCGCATCCACCCTCGCAGGCAAAGCTGAAATGGAGGACGAGGTGGATGCGACGCATCCACCTTAGCATCAATCCCTGAAGCCGATTTGGACTAGGAATAGGAGAACTTTGGCCCACGATTTTTGTACGCAATATATAAGCCAAAAATGCCTCCTTTAGGTCATCTAACATATTGGAGAGGGGGGAAAAGCCACAACAAAGTTCTTAAACCACGGAATTCGTCTTGAGTTCCTATTCTCTCTTTCTTTTATTGATTCTTATGCACTCTTGTGAGTTTTTGATGATTGCCTGAATATGAGTGGCTAAGAACCCTATTGTTCTAGGGTCATGGGTATACATGAATGTTGATGTTTGAAGTGTAAATTAACGAAGTTGATTTTATCATATTGGGTTGTTTATTTAATTCTGTTTTTAATTATTTTGCTGAGTAGCTAACAGTGAAATACTATCTACGAATCTAGAGTTGAACTCGAAAGTGGGAACTCTAGATTGCATATAGAATTAAATAGAGAAAGTTCTTAAACCCGGGCATCGGGGAAAGGATCCGCAATTGGGATAGACATATACCTAATTGCCTTGCTCGGTTGCAATACAGGAATTGTAAATGCTTTCTTGTTAAGTTTAATTCCATAGACATATAGGTATTAAGTTAGCTTGAATAGGCGAGTAAGGACTCGACAGATTCTTATGAGTAATATCAACCCTGTGAACCAACAATCCCGATAAATCAATTAGTTATTTTAAGCTAAGAATGCAACATGATTGTTAAATAACCCGTGACCCTGGAATATTATCTCCCATTGATTGTTATTTAAAACTATTTAAGTGTGGTATTGATTTCTGGTATTCTATTACTTGATAGTCTTTAGGTAGTAAATTAGACAATTATCTATTTTATAAGAAATCGCTTGAATCGATAAGCTATTTGAGTTTGAATTAGTCAAAAGTTAATCATAAGTCCTCGTAGGAACGATACTCTATTCACTACTCTATTACTTGACGACCACGTATACTTGCGTGAGTGTGTTTTGTCCCAACAAGTTTTTGGCGCAGTTGCCGGGGATCTAGAAATTAGCTACTTGACTGAGTTAAGCTGTTATTACCTATTTGTTCAAGTTTTAATTTTCAGTTTGCCTTGTTTGTGTTAACACAGGCTCTTCTCTTGAATGCGGAGGAGTAGAAGTGCAAACAACCTACTTCCTTTTGATCCAGAAATTGAACGAACACTTCATAGAGTGAGAAAGGAAGTCGAAGCTAGAACAAGAATAAAAAGGGAGTTGGACATCGTAGTTCAACCACAGCCAATAGAGATGGCAGGTAATGAAGAGCGTCCGGTGATAGAAGCCGCAAGGCCTAATCTTGCTAATATGACTCAAGCTATAGTGAAGCCTGACATCACGGGGCATTTTGAACTCAAACAGTACATTGTACAACTGATTCAATCCACAGGACAATATATGGGTCTATCTCATGAAGACCCGCAGAGGCACATTCAGAACTTCTTGGAAATTACGGACACTTACAACTATCCGAACGTTTCCAAGGACTATGTTAGGCTGACATTATTTCTCTTTTCACTGTTGGGGGAAGCTAAGGAATGGTTGCAAAAGGAGCCCGCAAACTCAATCCACACTTGGGATGATTTAGCAAGGAAATTTCTAATCAAGTTTTTCCCTACTAAGAAGACAAAATCGCTGAGAAGCCAAATTCTTGGGTTCCAACAACGGGATGGTGAGACACTTCGTCAAGCTTGGGAAAGATACAAGAAGCTACTCAGAGACTGCCCGCATCATTGTCAGACTGATGAGGTATTGGGTCACACTTTTGTTGATGGGTTAGATGAAGCATCAAAGATGAATCTTGACTCAGCTTGTGGGGGTAGTTGCATGGCGAGGCCGTATAGTGAAATACAACTCTTTCTAAATAACTTCACTGCCAATGACCATAATTGGCAAGGAGAGGGGGATGCAAGAAGAGCAATTAAACAGAAGTCAGCCGGGTTGATTGATCTTGATGACCTCTCAGCCATGAGAGTAGATATTGCAAAGCTGGCAAATCAGATGAACCGAATGACAACAAAACAAATGCAACATGTACAACAGATGTCTATTTGTTGTGAAATATGTGGTGACAGTCATATGAGTGACATGTGCCCCATGAATTCTGAATCTATATATTATGTGGGGCAACAAAACAGAGGCCCTATAAATCAACATGCACAATATGGGAACACTTACAATCCAAATTGGAGGAATCATCCTAACTTCTCATGGGGAGGAAATCAACAGAATCAGAATAAGTATAGGCCTCAAGGAAATTTTAATCAGCCTCAGAAGCCACCCCAACAAATAGAAGAGAGTATGAATGACTTGCTAAAAAAGTTGTTGCTAGACAATCAATAGCTCAGGACCGATTTCAGAAATCTTGAGAGGCAAATGGGGCAGTTAGCAGCAAATCAAAATTCTAGACCTACAGGATCTCTTCTCAGTGATACAGAGAAGAACCCTCAAGTTAATGCAGTTACACTTAGAAATGGGAGGGAACTAGAGGAAGTGCCAAAGAAGAGAAAGGAAAAACCTATACCTGCTGACACCTAAGGCAATACACGAGTCAAAGGAAAATGATGCAAGTTCAGAGCGAATGGAGGCTACAAGGCCACCACCACCTTTCCCCCAGAGATTGCAGAAAAAGAATGACGATCGCATGTTCAACAAATTTCTCTCTATGTTGAGTCAGGTTCAATTAAATATTCCATTAGTGGATGTACTTCGTGAAATTCCAAAGTATGCTAAGTACATAAAAGATATAGTGGCTCACAAGAGGAAATTGACTGAGTTCGAGACGGTTGCACTTACTGAGGAGTGCACATCAAGGGTCCAAAACAAGCTTCCCCAAAAGCTTAAGGATCCTGGCAGCTTCACCATTCCAGTGCGAATCGGTAATATTGATGTGGGTCGTGCTCTTTGTGATTTGGGTGCAAGCATAAATCTGATGCCTTTGTCCTTGTTTAAGCAATTGGGTCTGGGAGCTCCGAGACCAACCACTGTGATGTTGCAATTAGCTGATAGGTCCATAGCCTACCCCGAAGGAGTGATTGAAGATGTGCTGCTGCAAATTGGGAAATTTATCTTCCCAGCTGACTTCATTATTCTAGATTTCGAGGCTGATGAACAAGTTCCAATCGTATTGGGACGACCTCTCTTGGCTACTGGTGATGCAATAATTAAAGTGAGAGAAGGGAAAATGATTATGAGGGTGGACAACGAGGAAGCAGTCTTCAATGTCTACAAAGCAATCCAACTTCCTCGCCACTATGAGGAGCTCTCTATGATATATGTTGTGGAGGTGGATGCGCAACTTCTTGACATGAGTGTATATCTAGAGGACTCTCTATAAAAAGCAATCATGTTGTTAGATAGCTTGATGATTGATGATGAGGTTGAAAAAATGATGCATATCCTAGATGCATCATGTGCTTAGATGCAAGGAATACACCTGTTTGAGCCCCTGAATAGGCCAAGTGGCCCCCCTCCAAAGCCGTCAATTAAAGAAGCTCCAAAATTGGAGCTTAAACCCCTACCCCCTCACCTTCAATATGCTTATTTGGGTAGTTCTGACACTTTACCTGTTATTGTTTCTTCTCACTTGTCTAAATTACAGGAAGAAAAGCTATTGAGGGTGCTACGTGAGCACAAGCGAGCAATTGGGTGGACAATGTCTGACATTAAAGGCATTAGTCCAACTTTCTGCATACAAAAAATCCTCATGGAGGATGGACACAAGCCAAGTGTAGAGCATCAACGCCGACTAAATCCAATCATGAAAGAAGTGGTAAGAAAAGAAGTGATTAAGTGGCTTGATGCAGGTATTGTATTTCAAATCTCTGATAGTAAATGGGTAAGCCCCGTTCAATGTGTGCCGAAAAAAGGGGGGATGACTGTAGTAGTTAATGAAAATAATGACTTAATTCGTACAAGAACTATCACTGGATGGAGAATTTGCATAGATTATAGAAAATTGAACAATGCCACCCGGAAAGACCACTTTCCCCTTCCCTTTATTGACCAAATGCTTGATAGGTTAGCTGGCCAGGAATACTACTGTTTCCTGAACGGTTATTCGGGGTATAATCAGATTGCTATAGCCCCAGAGGACCAAGAGAAAACTACATTTACATGTCCTTATGGCACGTATGCGTTCAAGAGAATGCCCTTCGGTCTTTGTAATGCACCTGCGACTTTTCAAAGGTGTATGATGGCTATTTTTACTGACATGGTTGAAAGATTTGTAGAAGTATTCATGGATTATTTTTCTATGTTTGGATGTTCTTTTGATAGTTGTTTGATGAACCTTGATAAAGTGCTTGCTAGGTGTGAAGAGACGAACTTGGTGCTAAACTAGGAAAAGTGTCATTTCATGGTACGTGAAGGTATAGTTTTGGGGCACAAGGTGTCAAAAGATGGTCTACAGGTGGATAAAGCAAAGGTGGAGACGATTGAGAAATTGCCCCCACCGACATCCGTCAAAGGCATTCGCAGTTTCCTGGGTCATGCAGGTTTTTATCGTCGTTTCATTAAAGATTTTTCAAAAATTTCTTCTCCTTTGTGCATGCTTCTAGAGAAAGATGTCACCTTCAAGTTTGATAATGCATGTCTGAAAGCATTTGAGGAGCTGAAGGGAAGATTGGTGAATGCACCAATTATCATTGGCCCAGATTGGGCACAACTATTTGAGTTGATGTGCGATGCAAGTGACATAACAATCGGAGCAGTTTTGGGGCAAAGGAGGGATAAAATCTTTCACTCCATTTATTATGCGAGCAAAACTATGAATCCAGCTCAGATGAATTATACAGTTACTGAAAAGGAGTTGCTTGCAGTGGTGTGGGCATTTGACAAGTTCAGATCCTATCTAGTGGGAACCAAAGTCATCGTCTACATAGATCATTCAGCTATCAGATACTTGTTTGAAAAGAAAGACGCCAAGCCGAGGCTGATTCGTTGGGTCCTCCTCTTGCAAGAATTTGACTTAGAGATCCGAGATTGAAAAGGGACAGAAATTCAAGTGGCTGATCATTTGTCCAGATTAGAAAGTCGGAACCATGTAGCTGAAGGAGGGTCAATCAAAGAAACGTTTCCTGATGAGCAATTATTAGCAGTCACCTCAGGTGAAGCCCCATGGTATGCAGATTATGTGAATTTTATTACAAGTAGGGTGTCGCCACTAGAATTGACACCTGACAATAGAAGAAGGTTCTTACATGATGTAAGGCTCTACATGTGGGATGAGCCATTCTTATATAGGCAGTGCGCAGATCAGTTGGTGAGAAGGTGTGTTCCTCAGGAAGAGATGAATGCTATACTGCATGACTGCCATGCTTCGCCATATGGATGTCATCACGGCGGGGATAGAACCGCCCAAAAAGTGCTACAATTAGGTTTCTATTGGCCAAAATTGTTTAAGGATATATATGCCTTTGTTAAAAATTGTGATAGATGAGAAAGAACCGGAACTATCACGAGGAAGCACGAGATGCCCTTGCAAAATATTCTGGCAGTAGAGCTTTTTGATGTTTGGGGGATTGATTTCATGGGACCATTACCATATTCTAATGGGCACAGGTACATCTTGGTGGCGGTCGACTATGTTTCTAAGTGGGTGGAGGCCATTGCTCTTCCTACTAATGACGTAAAGGTAGTGGTAAGCTTTGTAAAGAAGCACATCTTCACATGTTTTGGGACTCCAAGAGTGTTGATAAGCGACGGGGGAACTCACTTTTGTAACAAATTGCTGAATAATATTCTTGCAAAATATGGAGTTAAGCACAAGGTGTCCACTGCCTATCATCACCAAACGAGTGGTCAAGTAGAAGTTTCCAACAGAGAGGTAAAGCAGATTTTGGAAAAAACAGTAAGTAGGAATAGAAAGGACTGGGCCGGGAAGCTGGATAACGCATTATAGGTGTATCACACTGCATACAAGACCCCTATAGGTACTTCTCCGTACAGGTTGGTTTATGGGAAGGCATGCCATTTGCCCGTCGAGCTTGAACACAAAGCATATTTGGGCGATTAAAAAGCTAAATATGGAGATGGACTTGGCCGGTGAGAAGAGATTCCTACAACTCAACGAGCTCGATGAGTTTCGATTGCATGCTTATGAAAATGCCAAATTGTATAAAGAAAAGACCAAAAGGTGGCATGATAAGCACATCCAACATCGTGAGTTTGAGCCAGGTCAAGAAGTTCTCTTGTTTAATTCAAGGCTAAAGCTTTTTCCAGGAAAGCTTAAATCTCGATTGTCGGGTCCGTTTGAAGTGGTTAGTGTGAAACCTCATGGTGCGGTAGAATTGCGTGATACAGGTTCCAATGCGACATTCTTGGTAAATGGCCAGAGAGTAAAACACTATTGGGGTGGTGACATTGCACGTCACAAGACCTCGATGGATTTAGTGGAGGCATGATGAACGTGTTGCGTCGTGCCGCGATGTTAAATCAGGTGCTTCTTGGGAGGCCACCCAAGTTAGTTAGTTCATTGTTTTGTAGGAATTAGATCTTGTATGTATAAAAAAAAAAAAAAAAAAACTCGGTCTAGATATGGGAAAACGAGGCGGATGCGTCGCATCCCCCTCAGCATGAAAAATATTGACGGACCAATTGCTCAAGGTAGTGAAGTCTGTCTATCGCGTCCGCGTCGTGTCCAACCAATTTTTGGAGAAAGCAGAGGGGATGCGTCGCGTCCAAGCTCGCACGCACAGGTAAGTGCTATATTTTAACACATCTTAGGCCAAAAAAAAAAAAAAATTTAAACATAAAAACAAACACGACACCCTAACATAAAAAGCCCGTCGTCCTCGTTCTTTCTTTAATCCAAATTGCGACGCATCCAAACGCGACAGGTACGCATCATCTTCTTCGTTCTTTCTTTTTCTTCTCTCCTAATTATCCTCTCTTCCCTCTCTCAATGGTAGCAACAAGTTAGGTTTTGCCAATTTCAAATATCACATATGTGATTAAGAGAGGAACTGAAAAAGCTTGAGGTTTAGGGCTGTCGTTCTTGTTAGTTGTAATGGTTGCGAGATGATAAACTATGATTCCCTTCATCTCGTTAATTTTGGGAGGGTAGTCGCATTACCCAACCGATAGAATGAACTAGGCACAACTGTTGCATATCACATGTTCGACGAATTGACCGTGAGGTAAATTTAGGCGCCGGTGAAGTCTGAGTAACCGAGCAATATTGGTATATGCTTGTGAATAAGTGTGAGGTCGTTTGTGTTGATTGTGTACAACAATGTTTTGAGCCTATGATATATTGTCTAAATGAATTGAACATCCGGCACATGCTAGACGTCTTGAATCATAAAGTGTTACTCGATTTACATTGTGTGAGCGCTATGCATAATGATATGTCATGAGAATAAGTGTGGGGTCGAGTGAGGTGCTATGTGAAATTGAACGTGGTTAGTGAGCGTCGCTCGGATAAACCTCATATTGGGAATAATGATATCTATATAGCGCAATGCTTATTTGTAAAGTTGAAGAGAGTTATCACATCCATGCTGAAAGCCATGAGCTATAGTTTCATGAAGTATTGAATGGCATGACTCTGCGAATAATTGGAAGTGCAAGCTGTTGCAATTGCTTTAGAGCTGAACTTCACTGTTTTATACGCTAATTGTTGATTTCTTTGCATTGCAGGTACTTAGGTTCGTAAAATGGAAGCAACGAGTAAACTGTCCAAGCAACAAGACAAAGATAATAACAAGCAACCGCCCAAAAAGCCTACCGGAAAGGCAGCAGGTGCCCCAAATCCACAGAAAAAAGGAAGCGGACGGAGAAGGAAAAGGAACTGCAGCCTAGGCAGTTAAGTGATGATTCAGAGAAAGAAGAAGAGGAACCATTAGTCAGGAGGACAGTGAAGAAGGGTATTACAAAAACATCATTAAATCCACTAAGCAAAGGGATAGAGATAAGAGAGCATGTGACATACCAGAGAAAAGCCTCCAAAAAGAGTGATCCGACTGATAAAGGAAAGGAGAAGATTACTGCAGAATCTGAGTCCGAATCCGATTTGGATAATGACCTTCTACATGTCGACATGAGTGATGAAGATGAGGGTGAACCCATAGACTGAGTTGCTTGGGAGAAGAACTTTGTTAATGAGAAGGCATTCCGAGCCTATAATAAGATACTGGGTTCAAAGAAGTACATTCCAGAAAAGCTGATCAACATCGGAACACTTAAGAAAAAGTACCCAGAGTTTCTAAAATCAATTCGCGAGGTGCAACAATGGTGACCCATCTTGAAGGGTCACGACAAAGCCAACCTCACTATTGTTAGAGAGCTTTACGCCAATTGGCATCACGCCAGGGGCAACATTGTGAGAGTAAGAGGGGTAGATATTAATGTGTCAGCTGAAGCTCTAAATAAATTCTTAGGGGTGCCACACACACTAACAAATAGGTTTGACTCCATATGCAAAACACCAGATTATGCACACATTAAGTCTGCCCTATGCCCTACCAGGAAGGATGCAGATTGGAAGCATGGGAGTATGGAGGACCATTCTATAGCCAAGGAATTCATGAGTGCGTTAGCACGTGTGGCTCTAAATTTCATATGCAACCGCTTGATGCGATGCCAACACAAAACTGATGTCCCTTGTCACCGCGCACTAGTATTGTATGCTTTATTGGAGGGGATACTGCTCAACTTAGGAGCCATCATGCATGATCAAATGCAGTGCACCAGGATGAATTACAAGTGGAGGCTGTTCTTTGCAAATACCCTATCGGCTTTCTTGACAGAGATGTGAGTACTATGGGGCAAGGAGAATGACGACATTGAGGCTAAAGCTCCAGGACCATACGATGTCACTCATGTTCTAGAGCCGAACAAGGGAAGGTCTTCTAAGCTCACCATTCAACAGTTATTTGAGCAGATGCAAGCAGATATGCAAGAGAACAGGTCTGAGTTGATAGCAACTCGTATCGAGTTGAGTGCCACCAGGGATGAGTTGAGTCAGACTCGTGCGGATCTAAGCCGAGTCCAGACTGAGCAGGCCACGATGATGAGGGAGATATCATTACTCCTCAGAGCTCTGGTTCAACGTGCAGATATAGACATCTCACAGCTGATTGCATCGTCCACTGCCGGACCATCCACTCCTGTTCCTCTTATAGTCCCTGAAGCTCCACACACCAGGCCTACTGAGGTTGCTGTACCACCCGCTACAGTATCAACTCCAGTTGGTGATGATAGGACAATGACAACTCTCTCTATGCGTGAGGATGATGTTGCAAGGCCGGAGGGGGTCCTGATGAATGCCATGGATGCAGATGCTCTTTCACAGACTGCGGATGAGCCTTCCACCTTGACTTGAGGGAGTTTCTTCTCACCCTACTTTACCTTATTTGTGTGCATTTGGGACAACGCACAGTTCTAAGTGTGGGGTGGGGGTTATTCATATTTTTTGTATGGATAAATGTACTAAACTGTTACAATTTGACTGTTGGGGGCTGTAACATTCACTGGATTAATGGCATGTAATAGCAGTAAATTCATCTATATGGAGTAACTCTCAGTTGATTCTTGAAAGTATTAAGTTAATTTTTAAAAAAAATAAATAAATAAATTTTTTTTAGAGTAGCAGCCGTAATTAGTAAAATTTTTTGTGTAGGTAGTAATAATCCCCTGTAATTTTTCTTTGTGCATCGGTTCTTTTCCATGGGATGTATTTTGAACCGGGTAGTAAAATTATTTTCTTTTAGAATAGATTAGAGTTAGAAAATAAATAGAGGAAGAAATATGATATTCCTAGGGGGCTCTTGACTTGTTTGATAGTAGAATATTCAGGCTTTGGCATATGTAGTGCCTTTCCTATGTTTTGAAATTGATCATGAAGCCTTCATATATTGGACAGCATGTTTGTGACACCTATGTCTCGTTTACATGACTTATGTTCACTTTGCGCTTAATGCTTAATATCTCGTGGCTCCGTGAATACTTGCATTATTTGAGAGTCGGAATGGGACCGTCCTTAGTGAGTCATGTGCCATGTATGATGAGGTTTTTGTGTAGTTCATGTATTGTACTTGTGTCTAGAACTTGCCCGGTATGTGAGTTGAAGCGAAATTTAAGGTGATGCTCGGTTTGAAAAATGATTTTAGGCTTTCTTTGATCTTTTTGAGCTTATTGCTTATCACAAATAAAATTTATCCCTAGTTAACCATTTTGAGCCTAATGACTTTTATTTGGTACCCACATTACAAGCCTATACACTTTTTATTCTTAATTGACATTGTTTTGATCCTTTTACCTCTTAAAGCACTTTAATTGTTAGATGAGCGCTAAAAGAAGTAAAAAGGGACTAAGTTGGGGTGACTTTTGAGTGGATCCAATGAAAGGAAGAAAGATGCACTTGTTTTGTAAAATATTACACCACTAGCAGAATTTGAAATCAAAAGAAAAAAAAAGGGAGGGAAAAATAGAAATTAATAAATTGTTGTCTTGTTCTTGCTAGTGGGTATGAACTAATGTAGTGCTTAAAGAAAAAGGGACTGTTTTGGGGGTGATATTGTTTGTGAAATTGAAGTGGTGTTGAAGAAAATACGCTTAAAGTAATTTTGTGATGTATTAAAGTGCTTAGGAGGGTGAGTCACTATTCCATAAATATATCCTACCCGTCCCTTAGCCCATAGTACAACCATGAAAAATTCCTAATTGACTTTAGATCGAGCTAGCTTACATTAGTAGAGATTTACATTAAGGGCAAGCCTATGGTACCAATTTCATGCATGTGACTTCTTTGTGAGAGTGAGCGATTTTCTTTGATATATGTGAGTCATTAAAATATATTTGATCATGAGATTCGAATGTGTGGATTGAACTCGCTCTCTTGTTCTTGTTGTGAGGGCACATGGTTTCACGAGGGATAGGTAACGTTATTAGACTTCTCTATGATGTTGGATGTTCAAGCCATGAGTGCATAGTGACATTGAGTTGGTTTTTGAGGTTAGGGTTGTTGTGAGCATGTTGTCTTTGTTCGAATATGTTTAAAGAAGGGCATAAGTAAAGAAAATTGTATGTGATGCATAGTCTAGAGCCTAATTGTTGCAAATAACCATGGTCATAGGTGCAGTGTGCTTTGAATGATAAGAGCTTAATTTTGTTTTGTCTACTATAGGATGGTTTGTTCGAGGACGAACAAAGGTTTAACTATGGGGTAGTGATGTTTGGCATATTTCGATATGTGTTGATATTACTTTACCCATGTTTTAACCGCTTCTTGATGTTATTTGATCTTTAAAATGCCCAACATCATTTAATTATTGGTTTTATGACTAATTGAGATGTGTGTGGTGAATTAGGGTGTTTGGAGTGCAAAAATATGAAGAAAGGGTGCTCTAGGTAAAGGAAGAGAGATTGGACGCGTCGCATCCAATCTAGAAAAAGATCAGATTTCGTGCACCCTTAGCAGTGAAATCGGCCCATAGAATCCGCCATAGCATCCGCACCTGGGCAAAGCTGAGATGGAGGAATTAGGGTTGGATGCGTCGCATCCACCCTCGCAGGCAAAGCTGAAATAGAGGACGAGGTGGATGCGACGCATCCACCTTAACATCAATCCCCTAAGCCGATTTGGACTAGGAATAGGAGAGCTTTGGCCCACGACTTTTGTACGCAATATATAAGCCAAAAACGCCTCCTTTAGGTTATCTAACATATTGGAGAGGGGGAAAAAGCCACAACAAAGTTCTAAAAACCACAGAATTTTTCTTGAGTTCCTATTCTCTCTTTCTTTTATTGATTCTTATGCACTCTTGTGAATTTTTGATGATTGCCTGAATATGAGTGGCTAAGAACCCTATTGTTCTAGGGTCATGTGTATACATGAATGTTGATGTTTGAAGTGTAAATTGACGAAGTTGATTTTATCATATTGGGTTGTTTATTTAATTCTGTTTTTAATTATTTTGCTGAGTAGCTAACAGTGAAATACTATCTACGAATCTAGAGTTGAACTCGAAAGTGAAAATTCTAGATTGCATATAGAATTAAATAGAGCAAGTTCTTAAACCCGGGCATCGGGGAAAGGATCCGCAATTGGGATAGACATATACCTAATTGCCTTGCTCGGTTGCAATATAGGAATTGTAAATGCTTTCTTGTTAAGTTTAATTCCATAGACATATAGGTATTAAGTTAGCTTGAATAGGCGAGTAAGGACTCGACAGATTCTTATGAGTAATATCAACCCTGTGAACCAACAATCCCGATAAATCAATTAGTTATTTTAAGCTAAGAATGCAACATGATTGTTAAATAACCCGTGACCCTAGAATATTATCTCCCATTGATTGTTATTTAAAACTATTTAAGTGTGGTATTGATTTCTGGTATTCTATTACTTGATAGTCTTTAGGTAGTAAATTAGACAATTATCTAATTTATAAGAAATCGCTTGAATCGATAAGCTATTTGAGTTTGAATTAGTCAAAAGTTAATCATAAGTCCTCGTGGGAACGATACTCTATTCACTACTCTATTACTTGACGACCACGTATACTTGCGTGAGTGTGTTTGGTCCCAACACTAATGTCCGCACCTGCTGGTCTGTTCTATATATGTACTTGTATGTATTTTGCCCGTGGAATGAGTACTTATATTCTCCTTTTATCTTATGCCGGTGGTTGATAATTTTTAGGTGGAAATATTATATGTTTAATTTAGTTACAAGTCTATCCAGTGAACTAAGCAAACTAGTTATTTGGTTTTTTTTTTTATTGTAAATACCCATTCTGCGTTGCTAATATTGAAAAAGTTGTACCTTTATGGTTGTATTTCTTACTACTATATCTTTGCCTTTCCCACTTTTTATCACTGCATGTCTCAATATTTTAAAGTTCTTGTGTAAACCAAAGTAGCCATAACATAGTAAAATGTCATTGTTGTCACCTTTGAATATTATTAATAAAACTATATTTTAAGAATCATTTCATTTTTTTATTTGGCAATACAGAGTGACCTGTAATACAGAGTGACTTATACATATAAAGTAGCTTACATATGTAACGACCCGACCGGTCGTTTTGAGATTTGTGGCCCCGTTCCCCCATTTACTGTCCATTCCATCCTTAATTGTTGTTATGTGACTTGCTGGGGTAGTTGGTTCGGGTGTGGAGAGGTTTCAGAATGAATTGAGACACTTAGTATTAAGGTTGAAAATTAAAGTTGAAAAGGTTGATCGGATGTTGACTTATAAACGACTCCGGAATAGAGTTTTGATGGTTCTGTTAGCTCCGTTGGGTGATTTTGGACTTACGAGTGTGTCCAGATTGTGAATTGGAGGTCCGTAGTTGAATTAAACTTGAAATGGCAAAAGTTGGAAATTTAGAAGTTTGACCGAGAGAGAAATTTGTGTATACCGTGCTCATAATGGGGTTCCGGGAGTTGGAGTAGGTCTGTGGTGTCATTTGTTACTTGTGCGCAAAATTTGAGGTCAATAGGACGTGATTTGATAGGTTTCTGCGTCGTTTGTAGAAGTTAGAATTTCTTAGTTTCAATCGGCTTGAATTGGGGTGCGATTCATGTTTTTGATGTTGTTTGATGTGATTTGAGGGCTCGACTAAGTTTGTATCATGTTTTGGAACTTATTGGTATGTTTGGTTGAGGTTCTGGTGGCCTCGGGTTGATTTCGGATGGTTAACGGATCGAAAATGAGACCTAGAGCATTGCTGAAGCTGGGAGCCTTCTAGTGTGATCGCACCTGCGAGGGTCTTGGCCGCAGGTGTGGCTAATATTGCACAGGTACAGAGCTGGGCTGGCCTGGGGTAGGACGCAAGTGCGAGGGGTCATCCGCATCTGCGAGGCGGGAGGTGCAAGCAAGGCTCCGCAAATACGGAGAAGGGGGGGGGGGAGGGGTAGGCTGTCTTCGTAGAGGCGGATCATGGGCCGTAGAAGTGCTTCTGTAGTTGAGGAATCTGGAGCACAAGTGCAGACCCTATAGACTTAAGTCTCTTCTGTAGAAGCAAAAATTCTATCGCACAAGCGATTCCGCAGATGCGGATAATTTTCCCGCAGGTGCGAAAGCACTAGGCAATGTTTAAATTTGAGGGTTTCCGAGATTTTCTTCATTTGGGACATTTCATGCTTGGGATTGGGCGATTTTTGAGAGAATTTTCGATGGGTTTCTTGAGGTAAATCACTTGTGGTTAAATTTATTCTATAATTTTGTTTCCCCACCTAGATTGTGTGGTTTTGAGGTGTAACTTTTGGAGTTGAGACTAGGGATTTGGAGAGTTTAAATTGGGGATTTGGGTCGATTTGGTGTTGGATTTTGGCAAATTTAGTATGGTTGGACTCGTAGTTGAATGAGATTCCGGATTTTGTGAATTTTATTGGATTCCGAGACGTGGTCCATGGGGGGAGGGGGGATTTTGAGTTGACTTTTAACTTTTGATTAATAACTTAATATTTTCTTATGAATTGATTCCTTTAGCCCGTATTGATTGTATCGAACTGTTTGTGGCTAGATTCGCGAGGCAAGGGCATGTTGGAGTAGCGATTTGCACGGTTTGAGGTAAGTAACAGTTCTAAACTTAGTTGTGAGGGTATGAAACCCGAATTTTGTGTCATGTGATTGGTGTTGAGGTGACGCACATGTTAGGTGACGGGCGTCTGGGCATGCACTATAGTAATATTCCATAGAACCATATAGTTGTATAATCTGTTGGTATCTGTATATTCTCCATATGTTATAGAAATTGATCTGCAAATCATGTTATAAATCATGCGTAGGTTATGTGTTGATACTGTAGGGACCTACAGAGGTCGTGTTACATGTTGAATTATCTGCTAAATTGCCACTTTATACTCAGTCACAGTTTTTACTTGCATATTATATCTGTCTCTGTTGTTCTTTATTGATACATTATATCATCGCAGTTTGGGCTGATTATCATGATTATTGAGAGCCCGGGAGACTGGAGAGTTTGATGACCGAGTGAGGCCGAGGGCCTGATTGTGTGGATAATTATTGGGATCGAGATGCATGTCGCAACATATTTTATTGATTAATTCCACGATTGGCTTATTATAGCGCTTGGACTGAAGGAGCCCTTCCGGAGTCTGCACACCCACAGTGAGCGCAAGTAACTACTGAGTGCGAATGCGAGTGCCGAGCGACTGGGAGAATTGAGAGACTCTGAGGAATGAGTGACTGTGAGGTTGGAGTGAATGGGAGGACTCAGTGACTGTAATTTTGAGAATATGCACTTGATTTCATTACTGTGTACTTCAGCTGGCATATATCATTGTCATGTAGTTTCTGAGAGATACTATATCGTGTTTCAATTGAACTTGACATGAAATAACTGTTTTGGCCCTAAATGTCGAACTTGAAAGCATGCCTATTTTCCTGTATTATATTTTGTAATTGAACTGTCTCCGTGAAGCTCGTCACTACTTTCAGTCTAATAGTTAATCTTGTTACTTACTGAGTTGGTTGTACTCACGCTACATCCTACACTTTGTGTGCAGATCCGGGTGTTATCGGACATGGTGGGTGTTGATTATCTGAGTAGTTTGATCATTCGGCGATTTCGAGGTAGTTTCCCGGCCTTCGCAGACCTTGACTCTCCCTCCCTATCTTCAGCTTTATGTATTTAGTTTCATCTTTTCAAAGACAGTATTTTCAGACTTATGTTGTGTAGACACTCATGTACTCACTGACACCCTGGTTTTGGGAACTTTCATATTGAGTTTTGACTTCCTATCCAGTTTATGAGAGTTTAATTTATTTAAACATGTGTTATTTCATTTTTCATTTAAAAGTGTCAGAAATGTTTTGAGGTGTCGGCATGCCTAGTACCACGTTAGGCGCCATCACGACAGGCTAAGTTTTGGGTCGTGACAACATGTATTTTCACTTACTAGAACTAAATTGAAGATATAGAAAACTTTTAGATGGTAGTTCTAACATGCTATATTTTTTTGTTTTTTCCCTAAATAAGTTGTATCATGTTTTTGTTTTTCTTTGTTTATTTCTCGCTTTGGTTTTTTTTTACACATTCTTTAGAAGATATGAATTAAATTTTTCATTTCGATATGTGATGTTATCTTATGTCTTCCTTTCTATAGCCATGAGAATTGATGCAAACCGCGTAATGCAGCTGAATATGCAGATGGACTAAGAAAATTTTTGAATTTTTCTTTTGAGTATAGTTCTGTTGATGGGTGCGTAATTAAGTGCCCGTGTCCAAAAATATAGTTTTAACAAGTGGCAAAGAAGAAATATAGTTGAAGAGAACTTGATTTGTAAGCCTTTTCCAAAAAACTACAAATTTTGGTATTGACAGTGAAGAATCAAATGCAACTATACAACAGACTTCTCAAAGCACATATGTAATAGAGGATATTTTAGAGCCCTAAGATCCAACGGAAATCGTGATAAATGATGCATTTGGGTTTGCCAGGAAAAATATCAGTGAGCCTAGTGTGTCTTCTGATTATATGAATAGAGAAGAAACATTTAATGAAGAACACATTGAGGGGCATAATGAAGATTATGAAAAGTTCTATGATTTGGTCGAAGATGACAAACAACCATTATATGAAGGGTGTACGAAGTATTCCAAATTGTCCTTTCTAATCAAATTGTATCATATAAAGTGTCTTTGTCGAATGACTGACAAAGCAATGAGTATGATATTATAATTGTTAAAATATGCCTTTGAAGATGCCAAGATTCCTGGTTCCTTTTATGAGGCCAAGAAAACTATCTACAAACTTGGTCTAATTATACCAAGATACATGCTTGCCCAAATGATTATATGTTATATTTTGGCGAAAATGAAGGCTTGTAAGAATACAAAAGATGCAAGACATCTAGGTGGAAGGATAATAAGAAAAAGCAGCCCGCAAAGATTTTACGTCACTTTCCACTAAAGCCAAGGCTGCAAAAATTGTTCATGTGCTCTAAAATTGCCGAGTCTATGAGATGACATTCTTTAGAAGGTAGCCAAGATGGATTGATGAGGCATCTCAGGGATTCTCAGGCTCGGAAAACTTTTGACCTACTTCATCCAGAATTTGCTGCAGATCCTCGGAATGTACGATTAGGCCTAGCTAGTGATGGCTTCAATATTTTTGAAGTAATGACAACAAACTATAGTATCTGTCCTGTGATTCTTATTCCATACAACTGTCCTCCTTGGGAGTGTATGAAATAAACTTCATTCATTCTCTCAATGATCATTCCAAGAAAACAAATGTCAGGAAATGATACAGACATGTATTTACAACCTCTTATCCAAGAGTTGAGAGAATTATGGTACGATGGAGTGCAAACATTAGATTCTTGAAAGAATGAAATATTTAAAAAGCGAGCAGCTTTGATGTGGACGATTAGTGATTTTCTCGGGCTTGGTACCTTATCTAGATGGAATACATACACTCAATTTTCTTGCTTCACATGTAACTTTTGAATAGACTCTTGCATATTGAAGCATAGTAGAAAGTGGTGTTTTATAGGTCATCGTCGTTTTCTGAAAAGCGGCCAATCGGTTTAGATTGCAGCGTGTTCGTTTTAATGGAAAAGTCGAGCAACGGGCGCCACCAATTCCATTATTAGGGTCAGACATCTTGAGACAAGTGAAGGGAATTAATGTCAATTTTGGGGAAGTACCTGATTTGAATGATAAAGGTAAAAGAACTCGAAGACAAACTATTAATGAAGATAGATCAAGACAGTGGAGAAAAAGGAGCATATTTTTTTATCTTCCTTATTGGGAAACGAACTTGTTGCATCATAATCTAGACCTTATGTACATTGAGAAGAATATGTGTGAGAATGTGATATATACTTTACTCAATGATTCTGAAAAATCAAAAGACAATCTTAAAGCTCGGAAGGATGAGAACGGAAACTACCGTCCATCCTTGTTTACTATTTTAAATACAAAGAAAGGTGGATGCAAGAAAGATATATTTTTGTGGACCTTAAAGAATGTCAAAATGCCTGATGTATATGCAAGAAACATTTCGAGATGTATCGATTTAAAACAACGGAAGATCTTTAATATGAAGAGTCATGATTTTTACATTCTCATGCAATACTTATTACCAATTGCCATACGAAATATTCTACCTGAGAAAGTGACTGCAGTGTTAATAGAGTTGAGTTCTTTCTTCCGACAATTATGTGCCAAAAGCTTAAGTCTCTTAGACCTTGATAGGCTCCAGTCTCAATATTTTCTCACTATGAATCACTTGAAAATGTTATTTCCTCCGGCATTCTTTACGGTCATGGTTCATTTAACTTATCATCTAGTTGGTGAAGCAAAACTTAGGGGACCACAACAGTGTCGATGGATGTATCATGTGGAGAGGTAAAAGATTTCTTATTTCTTAATTGCAGGTTACTTTTTAAGACAAAGATGATAAATTGTATCCATTAACTAACTATTGATCTTTTTTTAGGTATTTAGGACACTTTATGTCCTATGTGCGAAACATGTCACAACCATAAGGTTCCATAGCTGAAGAGGCTCTTACTTTCTGTTCCCAGTATTTTGAAGGATTGAGACAAGAACTAATAGACCTTATCGTGTTGATGATTATCCGGAGGATAGAGGCTCGGCGAATTCATCTAGCATTTTTCCACCAATTGTTAAAGGAGTAGCAGCTAAAACATTTGAGTTGTCACCTATGGTGAAACGTCAAGCACATCGAGGCAGTGGTCGCAGGTGCGAGGGAATATCCACACCTGTGAGACCGTAGATGCGGACGGGGCATTGTAGAAGCATAAGGTCCACGGAAGTGGACTCTTGTCCGCAGGAACGAAGGAGGCGCAGAAGCGGAAGAAAGACCGCAGAAGAGGTTAAAATTTCGCAAATGCGAAAACATTGACAGTGTTAAAATGAGGGGTTCCGAGGTTCTTTCTCATTTTTGGACTTCAAACACACTGTTTAGGGCGATTTTTCAGAAGATTTTCACGGAAATTCTTGAGGTAAGTCAATTGTAATCATTGTTAGTCAATAATATTGAATTATCAATTAGTATTTCGACTAAATTACGTATTTTAAGGTGAAATTCGAGAATTTGGACCTAGAGATTTGAAAATAAGATTTGAGAATTTGAAGGTCGAGTTGATGTCGGAATTTGATAAAATTTATATGATTGGACTCTTGGTTGAATGGGCGTTCACATTTTGTAACTTTGTCGGATTCCAAGACGTGGGCCCCACTAATAATTTTTGAATTGAATTTCGGATTTTAATTGAAAAATTTAGTATTTTCATATAGAATTGGTTTTTATAATTCGTGTTGAGTATATTGAATTATTTGTGACTAGATTCGAGGCATTCAGACATCAATTTGTGAGGCAAAGGTTTATTGAAATCTTGAGTTGATTGCAAAGCGAGGTAAGTGTCATGGTTAACCTTGACTTGAGGGAGTAGGACTTGTTTGTCTATTTGCTACGTGATTTTATGTGCGAGTACAATGTATATGTAAGGTGGGGAGTACTTATGTGTTGTGATTGAGTCAAAGCATGCGGGTCAAATTTGTTCATAGTGAATAATTGCCTATTTAATTAAGATATTCATGATTAAGTTTATTATTGTTTATTTGATTATTATTCATGAAATTATTGCTAATTTAATTATTATTAAATATTTTGGAAGGATAGGTTGGTATTCTGGTATTAAATTGATCGATAAGTATTGATCCCTGTAATTAAAATAATATTCCGATATTATATTATCATTGTTATAGTAAGGGAAGAGTGTAAAGCACGAAGGGTGATGTTGTGCCATTTTCACATTATTATTTATTGATTTATAAAGCGAGAAAGAGAGTTAAAGAACGAAGGGTGATGTCGTACCATTTAAATTATTTATTCATCATACTGTAGCAAGAAAGAGAGTTAAAGCACGAAGGGTACTGTCGTGCCATTCATATTATTTATTTATCATTTCATGGGAAGGATGAGAGTAAAAGCACGAAGGGTGGTGACGTGCCATTTTTATATTTCAGCTACCTATTTTGTTGTTGGTGAATTATTTGGTTGCTACGTGACATTTCCCTGGCTAGAATATTTATACCATTTCCCTTCACGTGTTCCCTCCGAAATTTATAAAATTTATTAATTACTGTGTTCAATATTGCTTTGTATATGTATATACTTGCACAAGTTATTTACATACGTGTCTTGTCATAGCCTCGCCACTACTTCGTTGAGGTTAGGGTCGACACTTACGGAGTACATGGGGTCAGTTGTACTCATACTACACTCTGTATTTTTTGTATAAATTTTGGAGTTGGTCCCAACGGCGTACCATAGACTTGCTCGGATTCAGCTACCCAGAGGAGACTTGAGGTATAACTGCACAACGTCTGGAGTTCTGAAGTAACCTTCTACTTTATCTTAGCTATGTATTATCTCTCAATCAGCTTGAATTTTATTCAGACCTTTATTTGTATTATTCTAGTAGCTTGTGCACTTGTGACACCAGATCCGGGGATGTATTTGTATGATTCGGTGGTTATGGTCTTCCACACTTTATTTTAGTAATTGGAATCCGTTTAATTTGATTTGTTTAAAAATGGTTAAGATTATTCTAACGTTAGTTTGCCTAGCAATAAAATATTAGGCGCCATCACAGTCCCGAAGGTGGGAATTTCGGGTTGTGATAAGTTAGTATCAGAGAACTAGGTTACTTAGGTCTCACGAGTCACGAGTAAACTTAGTAGAGTCTGAAGGATCGGTACGGAGACGTCTGTACTTATCTTCCAGAGGCTATGAAGTTTAGGAACAATATCACTTATTTCTTATTTTGTCGTGCGATTTTATTCTATCATCGATGATTGAACCATTCTATTATTATTCTCTCACAGATGGAAAGAACACGTACTACATCTACCACCAAACAGGAGCCATAGGCCCCGATGGAAATTATGACCAGGGGTAAAGGCCGAGGTCACGCCAGAGGCCAAGGTAGAGGCAGAGGTAGAGCTCAGTCTAGAGCTCGAGCAGCATCATCTATTGTAGAACCTCGGGTGGATTTGGAAGCAAAGGTTCCAGCTCAGACTGTACGTGTTGGACCAGTTCAGGTCTCGAAAGGATTCATAGCTACTCCAGTGCTTCAGGATACTCTACTTCGTTAGGTGAGCCTTATGGAGGGTGTGACCAGAATGGCACATTTCCAGTGGCACCAACCGTCTCACAGGTTGGGGGAGGAGCACAAACTCCTACTACTCCTGCTCTAGAGCAGATAACTCCCCAGTATCAGACTCCAGCAGTTCCTCTAGTTGGGGTAGTTCAGTCGGTTGTTGTGGCACAAGCTGATGATAGGCCCGCCATGTCTTCTGAGGCTTTATAGAGGTTGGACAAGTTTACTAAGCTCTTTCCAGTTCACTTCAGTGAGGTGCTATGGAACACGGGTATAGTCGAGACCAATGGGGTGGATTTTGCTGTGTGTCGGATGACGGGTTCCGCCTAGAAGTAGTAAAGAGATTATATGTTGACCAGACCAGCTGGGTTGCCTGCACTTACCTGGGATCAGCTCTCTCAACTATTTCTAGAGAAGTATCTCCTTGTCACACTGAGAGAGGATTACCGCAGGCAGTTTGAGCGTCTCCAGTAGAGAAGTAAGGCTGTTACTCAGTATGAGACCCGTTTTGTAGATCTAGCCCGCCATGCTACTATCTTGCTCCCTACTGAGAGGGAGAGGGTGAGGAGATTCATTAAGGAACTCACTTACCTTATCAGGCTTCAGATGGTCAAGGAGACTGGAAGTGATATTTCCTTTCAGGCGGCTACAAATGTTGCTAGACGGATAGAGATGGTTCTTGCTCAGAAAAGGGAACATGTGTCTGATAAGAGACCTAGTCAGTTCGGTGGGTTCAGTGGTGCCTCGTCTGGAGGAAGGGGTAATTTTGGTAGAGGCCATCCTCCCAGTCCATTTCAGTCAGTACTCTAGGTATCTCATGGTGCTTCAGGGATCTGTGGTCCTGTTGCGTCTCATCCTGACCAGTTAGCTTACAGTGCACCACCAGCTCCTATTAGTGCACCTCCAATCCAGAGTCATCAGAGTGGTTATCCAGGTCGACATGGCCAGTTCCAGGGTCAAAAGTCACAACTGCTAAGGGCTTGTCATACTTGTGGTGACCTTAGGCACATTGCTAGATTCAACATGCAACAACAGGATTCTCATGCTTTGATTCTATCATCAGCTGTTCCGCCACCCGCCCAGCCAGCTAGGGGCAGGGTTCAGACAACTAGAGGTAGAGGTCAGGTCGTTAGAGGTGGAGGCCAGCCAGTTAGAGGCCGTCCCAGAGATGTAGCTCCGAGTGGTGGGGCCCACCCCCGATTTTATGCTTTTCCAGCTAGGCCTGGCGTCGAGTCATCTGATGCTGTGATCATAGGTATTGTTCCAGTTTGGAGATGCTTCGATTTTATTTGATCCGAGATCTATTTATTCCTCTGTGTCCTCCTATTTTGCTTCATATCTGGTTGTGCATCGTGATTCTCTAAGTGTTTCTGTGTGTGTGTCCACACTGATGGGAGATTCTGTGCTGGTAGATCATGTTTATCAATCGTGTGTGGTTACTATTGGGAGTATTGAGACTAGCATGGATATTCTACTTCTTGATATGGTAGATTTTGATGTCATCTTGAGTATGGAGTAGCTGTCATCTTATCATGCTATATTGGATTGTCACGCCAAAACGGTGACCTTAGCCATGCCGGGGTTGCCTCAATTAGAGTGGAAAGGGATTCCTGGCCATTCAACTAGCAGGGTTATCTCTTATGTGAAGGCTCGACGTATGGTCGAGAAGGGTTGTCTAGTTTATTTGGCTCATATTCGCGATTCTAGTGCGGATGTTCCTTCTATGGATTCAGTCCCAGTTGTTGCATGTTGAATCTAGCAATGTGCCTAAGGTCACCCTGGGGTGCACCAGTGTTATTTGTAAAAAAGAAAGATGGTTCAATACGTATGTGTATAGATTATCGGCAGTTGAACAAGGCTACTATCAAGAACAAGTATCCGTAGCTAAGAATTGATGACTTATTCGATCAGCTTCAGGGTACCAAGGTGTTTTCAAAGATAGATTTGAGGTCTTATTACCATCAGTTGAAGATTAGGACATTCGATGTCCCTAAAACAGCTTTTCGGACTCAGTATGGGCATTATGAATTTCTAGTGATGTCATTTGGGCTGACAAATGCCTCAGCAACATTTATGGATTTGATGAACTGGGTGTTCAAGCCCTATTTTGATTCTTTTGTAGTTGTATTCATTGATGATATCTTGATTTACTCCAGCAACCGAGAGGAGCATGAGCAACAACTTCAGATTGTGCTTCAAAATTTAAAGAATAATCAGTTATATGCCAAATTTTCAAAATGCGAACTTTAGTTAGACTTACTTGCCTTTTTGGGGCATGTTGTATCGTCATAAGGAATAAAAGTGGATCCTAGACCTACTTCAGCTATAAAGATCCAGAGTTTCTTGGGTTTGGCGGGTTATTATCGCCGGTTCGTGGAGGAGTTTTCATCCATAGTAACCCCACTGACCAAATTGTCCCAGAAGGGTGCCCCATTCAGATGGTCAGACGAGTGTGAGTTGAGCTTTTATAAACTAAAGATTGCTTTAACTACAGCGCCAGTGTTGATATTGCCCACAAGTTCAGGATCTTATTCGGTATATTGTGATGCATCTCGCATTGGGCTTGGTGAAGTATTAATGCAAGATGGTAGAGTGATTGCTTATGCATCGCGGCAGTTGAAAGTTCATGAGAAGAATTACCTTGTTCATGACTTATAATTGGCAGCCATTGTTCATGCGCTGAAGATTTGGAGGCATTACCATTACGGTGTCTTGTGTGAGTTATTCACTGATCATTGTAGCCTATAGTATCTGTTCAAACAAAAAGATCTCAATTTGAGGCAGAGAAGATGGTTGGAGCTATTGAAAAAATATGATATCACCATTTTGTATCACATCGAAAAGGCCAATGTGGTGGTCGATGCTGTGAGTAGAAAGGCTGTGAGTATGGGCAGCATTGCGTATATTTCGGTTGGTGAGAGGCCGTTAGCTTCAGATGTTCAGACTTTGGCCAATCAGTTCGTGAGGTAGATATTTCAAAATTCTGTCGAGTTATAACTTGCACAGTCGCTCAGTCTTCCTTATATGAGTGCATCAGATAGCGACAGTATGATGATCCTTATTTGCTTGTCCATAAGGACACGGTGCGACACAGTGGTGCCAAGCAGGTTGTTGTGGGGAAAGATGGAATTCTGTGGATGCAGGGTCATATTTGTGTGCTTAATGTGGATGGGCTTCATGAATTAATTCTTGAGGAGGCCCATAGTTTCCAGTATTCTATTCATTCGGGTACCGCCAAAATGTATCAAGATTTGCGGCAACATTATTGGTGGAGGAGCATGAAAAAAGATATAGTTACATATTTAGTTCAGTGTCTAGATTTTTAGCAAGTCAGGTACGAGCATCAGAGACCTGGTGGTTTGCTTCAGAAGATAGCAATTCCTGAGTGGAAGTGGGAGCGTATCACTATGGAGTTTGTTGTTGACGGACTCAGAGAAAGTTCGCAGTATGGGTCATTGTGGACAGGTTGACCATGTCAGCACATTTTATTCCAGTAGCAATTACCTATTCTTCAGAGCGGCTAGCAGAGATTTACGTCCACGAGATTGTCCGCATGCATAGTGTGCCCGTGTCTATCATTTCTGATTGAGGTACGCAGTTCATCTCACACTTCTGGAGGGTTGTACAGCATGAGTTAGGCACGCGGGTTGAGTTGGGTACAACATTTCATCCTCAGACGGACGGACAATCCGTGCTTACTATTCAAATATTGGAAGATATGCTTTGCGCTTGTGTTATGGATTTCGGAGGTTCTTGGAATCGTGCCACTTACGGAGTTTACCTATAATAACAGCTACTAGTCGATCATTCATATGGATCCATATGAAGCATTATACGAGAGGCAATGTCATTCACCAGTTGGCTGGTTTGAACCGTGAGAGGTTCGATTGCTGGGTACCGATTTGGTACAGGATGCCTTGGATAAGGCCAAAAATATTCAGGATCGACTTCACAAAGTTCGTGATGTTGCATTCATGGTTGGAGAAAGATTATTGCTCCGGGTTTCACCAATGAAGGGTGTAATGAGATTCGGAAAGAAGGGCAAGTTGAGCCCTAGGCATATCGCACCCTTTGAAATTCTTGAAAGGGTGGGTAAAGTAGCCTACATGCTTGCACTACCACCTAGTTTATCAGTAGTTCATCTGGTGTTCCGTGTGTCTATGCTCCCGAAATATCATGGTGATCCGACACATGTATTAGATTTTAGCTCACTCTAATTGGACAAGGATTTGACTTATGAGGAGGAGTCGGTAGCTATTCTAGCCTGGCAGGTCCTACATTTGAGGTCTAAGAGTTATCCATTAGTTCGAGTATAATGGAGAGGTCAACCGGTTAAAGCATCTACCTGGGAGTCCGAGTCGGACATGCGGAGTAGATATTCACACCTTTTCACCAACCCAGGTACTTTTTCTAATTCCGTTCGAGAACGAACGTTTGTTTTAGAGGTGGAGAATGTGATGACCCAATTGGTCATCTTTAAATTTATACTTCAATTCTGTGCTCAGATACCCCGAATAACATCATTTAGCATTTCTCAATTTACGTGCACAGTCCGTATATTTTTTCATAAAATGTTTATGTGAAAAATTGATAAAAATATAAAATAGTACTTTAAAACTCACTTAAGTTGACTTTGGTTAATATTTTGAGAAAATGGACCCGGATTAGTATTTTGACAGTTTCGGTAGGTCCGTATTATAATTTGGGACTTGGGCGTATACTCGAAATTTAATTTGGAGGTCCCTAGATTGAGTTATTGCCATTTATTGAAAAATTAGAAGTTTGAAAGCTTAAAGATTCCAAAGTTTAACCACAAATTGACTTTTATTGATATCGGCCTCAGATTTCAATTTCGAAAGTTGGAATAGCTCCGTTATGTCGTTTGGGACTTACATGCAAAATTTTAGGTCATTCTGGACTGTTTTGACGTGTTTCGGCGCGAGTTTTAGAATTGAAATTTTCATAAATTCATTAAGTTCGAATCAAGGTGCGAATTATAGTTTTGACGTTGTTCAACATGATTTGAGACCCCCGAGTAGGTCCGTATGATATTTTAGGACTTGTTGGTATTTTTGGTAGCGATCTCGGGGGCCTCCGATGAGTTTCAGATGGTTAACAGATCAAAAATTTGGACTTAGAATAAAGCTGGAAGTTGATGCCTACTGATGGAATCGCACCTGCAGAACTTTTCTCGCATGTGCGATCTCGCAGAAGCGAGCTTGGCAAGCGCAGATACGGGTAGTGGGCTGTTGAGGCAGTGGTCGCAGGTGCGAGGGAATTTCCGTACCTGCGAGACCGCAGATGCGGACGGGGCGTCGCAGAAGAGAGTTCGCATGAGCGAAGGAGGCGCTGAAGCGGAAGAAAGACCGCAGAAGCGATAAAAATTTCGCAAATGCGAAAACGCTGGCAGTGTTAAAACGAGTGGTTCCGAGGTTCTTTCTCATTTTTGAACTTCAAACACACGGTTTAGGGCGAAGTTTTAGAGGGATTTCACGGGTATTCTTGAGGTAAGTCACTTGTGATCATTGTTAGTCAATAATATTGAATTATCATTTAGTATTTTGACTAGATTACATATTTTTGAGATGAAATTCGAGGATTTGGGCTTAGGGATTTGAAAATAGATTTGGGGATTTGAAGGTCGAGTTGATGTCGGAATTTGGTAAAATTTATATGGTTGGACTCGTGGTTGAATCGGCGTTCACGTTTTGTAACTTTTTCCTGATTCCGAGATGTGAGCCCCATTGTTGATTTTTGAATTACATTTCGGATTTTAATTGTAAAATTTAGTATTTTCATATGGAATTGGTTTCTATAATTCATGTTGAGTATAATGAATTGTTTGTTACTAGATTCGAGGCATTCAGACACCAATTCGCGAGGCAAAGGTTTATTGAAATCTTGAGTTGGTTGCAAAGCGAGGTAAGTGTCATGGTTAACCTTGACTTGAGGGTGTAGGACTTGTTTGTCTATTTTCTACGTGATTTTATGTGCGGGTACAACGTATATGTAAGGTGACGAGTACTTATGTATTGTGGTTGAGTCAAAGCATACGGGTAGAATTTGTTCATTTTGAACAATTGCCTATTTAATTAAGATATTTTTACTTAAGTTTATTATTGTTTATTTGATTATTATTCATGAAATTATTATTAATTTAATTATTGTTGAATATTTTGGAAGGAGCGGTCGATATTCTGGTATTAAATTGATTGATAAGTATAGATCCCCCCACTTGAAATACTCTTCCAAATTTATATTATCATTGTCATGGTGATGCCGTGCTATTTTCACATTATTATTTATTGATTTATAAAGTGAGGAAGAGAGTTAAAGCACGAAGGGTGATGCCGTGCCATTTAAATTATTTATTCATCATACTGTGGCAAGAAAGAGAGTTAAAGCACGAAGGGTGATGCCGTGTCATTCATATTATTTATTTATCATTTCATGGGAAGGATGAGAGTAAAAGCACAAAGGGTGGTGTCGTGCCATTTTTATATTTCAGCTAACTATTTTATTGTTGGTGAGTTATTTGGTTGCTACGTGACACTTCCCTCGCTGAAATTTTTATACTATTTTCCTTCACATGTTTCCTCCCAAATTTGTAAAATTTGTTAATTACTGTGTTCTATATTGCTTTGTATATGTATATACTTGCACAAGTTGTTTACGTAGGTATCTTGTCATAGCCTCGTCACTACTTCGTCGAGGTTAGGCTCGACGCTTACAGAGTACATGGGGTCGGTTGTACTCATACTATACTCTGCACTTCTTGTGCAGATTTTGGAGTTGGTCCCAACGGCGTACCATAGACTTGCTCGGATTCAGCTACCCAAAGGAGACTTGAGTTATAACTACACAACATCCGAAGTTCTGAAGTCCCCTTCTACTTTATCTTAGTTGTGTATTATCTCTCAAACAACTTGAATTTTATTCAGACCTTTATTTGTATTATTCTAGTAGCTCGTGCACTTGTGACACTAGATTCGGTGATGTATTTGGATAATCCGGTGGTTATGGTCTTTCGCATTTTATTTGAGTAATTGACATCCGTTTAATTTGATTTGTTTAAAAATGGTTAAGATTATTCTAACGTTAGATTGCCTAGCAAGTGAAATGATTTATTTAAAAATGGCTAAGATTATTCTAACGTTAGTTTGCCTAGCAAGTAAAATGTTAGTCGCCATCATGGTCCCGAAAGTGAGAATTTCGGGTCGTGACAGTAATTATGATATTATGTTTACTTCCCTTAGTTTGATTTAATATTTCTTTTACTCACAGTGATAAGTTTTTATAGCGACACACATCTTATGACATATAGAATCACAAGTTTCAAGAGTCTTATAACTTACATAAATATTATAATATATTTAACAATATAAGTTTCAACAATCATTTTTTTTCTTAGATTTTGTGGTCCATGAAATAGATTCACATAAATTAGAGCCAATGAAGTAACATGACACTAACTTGATTGACACGAATTATCTTCTCTTTTTCTTTCCGTTTTTTCTTCTTGGTGCAACTTTTGTCTTTTTGAGTTTGAACCTCACTCTAATTCACCAGTACAATTTTCATATTGCGAAAGAAACAGCGAAGATTAAAATATGTGTTGCTAAGATGTGTATACTTACAACCATCAAATTTCAACCCTTAATTCATACTTTTGGGTTCCTTCCTCAACCTTGCACCCTCTATCCTGAAAGCCCACTACAATATCTGGAATAATATTGGCAAATATTTTTGTAGACAAGGTTTTATGTTATGTAGGCACGATTTTTCAGGAGAATAGTGTGATAGATAAAAATGCTACACATAAGATTAAAATATGATTGTTGCTAAGATGAATGTATAGTCGTGCATGATTAGAAAAGAGTAGGACATTAATGTTGGGAAAATTAACTCTCGCACAAATAATATTCACGGTATACGACTGTAATAAATGTGGATTACTAAAATACAGTAATCAACGGCAATAATAAGAGAAATAAGAACACCAGATTTTTACGTGAAAAACCTTTCAGAATAAGGGAAAAACCACAGCCCGAGGGGACCAACTGATTTCACTATAGCAAGGAATTTATAATTTTTGGTACCGAGTAAAATACTCCAAGACCACTAAATACTCAAAAGAAATAACACTCTTTTGATATTTCCACCTCACTACAATACCGCTCAAACTCTATATTTTTCCTCACAGAGTATTTTGCTTCTTACTCTTTGTTTGGTGTGTCTTACATTGAGAGCAAGACACCTATTTATAGTGTTTAGGATTACTACATTGATGTCATCAATGATGTCATGAGCTTGGCAAGAGTCAAATATTCATCGTGAAACCAAGAAAATATTTGCCATAAAATCTTTCTTACTATTCATTTAGTTGGCTTGACATTTCAAAGCCAAGGGAAGATGTCTTCCTTTCACATGGGATGGACCCATCAATTAAATAGAGAGGGAGGGAGGGGGAGGGTTTAGGCTGAAATTTGGGTGGGCCAGAATAAGATGAATCGATATATGGTTACTTGGGTCGAGATAGGTAAAGTCAAGATAAGCTAAATAATGGATCATCTTATAGCCGCACAACTCTAATCAAGTTCTAATTTCTTTAATTGTTTTCCTGTTACCTCCTTAATTAGCAAATAAAATAACTTTTTATTATTATTATTGTTATTATATCTATATCTAACATATCAAAAAAAAAATTAAAACAAATATTTGACAAGTTTTCTTATGGGTCATTCGAGCTACATATTTAGCTCAAATCAACCCAACTGTAATTAGATGTGTTGTGCTCAAAGTGGCCAGCCATGGAAATATGGCCAGCCCACCCATAGATAATTGCTATAATAGCGATAAAAATTAATGCGCTAACTAAAACTGGCGAGATTTAACAAGAGAGTTAGCAATTTAATAATATTCAATTTATTATGTTACTTCCCATTTTTAATGAAAGGGTTCTTTGTAAAATAGAAGTATATTTCGGCCGTCTACTGTAAGATGTGGAGGAAGGGAGATGGAAGATACTTCCTCAAGCCTAATATTTTAAACTATATTAAAGTGTAAATAAATACGAGAATATTAATTAATAATGATTAAGTGATATATAGAAGTTTGTATGAAGATAAATTTCATGCATTTATTAGCTAGTGTAACTACCAGATTAATTAGTTCAGTGCTTTTGGCCTTTGGGAGACAGACTGTCTCATTGCCGTGCTTACGGAAATCAATTTAGTTTATTTAATTAGTGTTTACGTAATTTAATTAGTGTTTAACCTCCATAATCAAAAAAATATACGATCAACTAAAATTTTACAAATGGGAACATGTGTCACTCAATAACGGAGGGCGGATCGACGAGGGCGAATCAAGCAGGACTGACAAGCTTCTAGGCCGGCAAGCTTCTAAAGAAGGGTACACATATTACATTAGGCGAATCCCACATCGGAATAAGAAAGAAAAATAAAAAGTTTTATAAAGCGTAACACAAGTTTACATCGTATGCGTGCTTCTGAGTTCGATGATATTATAGTCCAAGGAACAAATCCGTGAGATTTGTTGAGCCAAAGCGGATAATACGTATCATGAATTTCAGTCGTGACACAACAATAAGGTACTATAATCACAATATGAATCCACTAAGATATGATCACGTTGAGTAAGATATGGTCACAATAAACAAGAGAAAAGTCTTGTTGAATCGACGCTTCATACGTTACAAACTAATACGTAGGTATATATCTTCATTTTCACATTGATTTTTGTTTTGTCATGTCAATTTAAGAGGCGATAGCAACAACGTCCGATTCATTGCACTTGCTATATTGAAGCTGTTGTCACTGCTAAAAGTGAAGCAGTATCATATCCTGTCTGCTATTCTTTATATATCCTATAATACGCAATTTGATCAAAAATCGCACCTTACTCAATTTTTTTTTTTAAAAAAAAGCAAAACAAAAACATTTCGTGCATAATACTTAACTATTGGTTTGCTTCCTTTGGAATAAACAGTAGGATTTCAGAAGGTTCTGAGCCATCTTAAACTGATAACATTCAGAATTCGAGCTAGATTTGATGAAATGTGTGATACAAACCCTAAGTTTTAAACAGAACATAGAAGAGCGTGTGGAGAAAGAAAATGATATTATTGAGTGATATATGTACAAGGTAAAAAAACAGACCCCTTCATATATTTACCACAAAAGAATGACCTATCTAACATATTGAATAATTAAACTAAGTCTAATGGGTCAAGGAAGCCGCGATTGGGCCTGCTGAACTCTGTAGTGGGCTGATGCATATCTGGAACTCCAACAGTCCCCCTCAAGCCAGAAAGGGAGCCCATTCCAAGCTTGGAAATGAAGCTCTGTTGTTGAACACCTAGTAAAGACTTGGTAAAAATATCAGCAATCTGAGAAGAAGTTGAAGTAGAATGTTAACTTATAAGTCCAGACTTTAAAGCATCCCTAACAAAATGTCAATCGACCTCTATGTGTTTAGTCCGTTATAAAAGACAGGACTCTTGGCAATGTGGATAGTCGATTGACTATCACAATAAACCTCAACAGGAACCCAATTTGCAAGACCAAACTCACTCAACAGTTGAATAACCCAAACAACAACCTCAACAACCAGCAACCTAAGGGCTTTGTATTCTGCTTCAGCAGAAGAGAGAGCAATAGTTGGCTGCTCTTTAGATTTTCATGAAATGGGACAGCCACCAAGAAACAAAATAAGACCACTGACTGACCGTCTGGAATCAGCACAACCAGCCCAGTCAGAGTCACAATAGGCTTTGGGATCAAAACCAGGAGAATTAGAGAGAGAAATACCCAAAGTTGGAGTGCCAGCCAAATATCTGAGAACATGGTACGCAGCAGCCAAATGGGGCAATATAGGGGCTGACATGAACTGACTTAGGTGTTGAACCGTAAAAGAAATGTCTGGCCTAGTATGTTGCAAGAAATTCAGCTTGCCCATGAGCCGTTTATACAAAGAAGGATCGGATAACAAGTCCCCAACCTCAGTGGACAACTTAATATGAAGATCAAGGGGAGACACCATAGGGGTAACATCTGAACAATGGATCCTGGAGAAACTTGTGCAGGTTGATCAAGAAACCAGAGGACTATTTGACAACCTCAAGCCCAAGAAAATAATGTATCTCACCAAGATCCTTGATCTTGAATTGGGCATCCAAAAATCTCTTGAGAGCATCTATCTCAGAGAGACAGCCCCTAACCACAAGAATATCATCAACATAAACAACCACCATAGTCAAACAACCATCATAAAGCTTAGTAAACAAAGAGTAATCATTTAAACTAGGTCGGAATCCCTTAGATTGAAAAGCAGCGGACAAGTTAGCATACCATTACCTAGAAGCTTATCTAAGTCCATAGAGAGACTTATGAAGTTTACAAGCAAGAGTAGAATTATCAATGAACTGGACAGATAAATCAGGGGGTATCTTCATGTACATCTCTTCGTCCAAATCACCATGCAGAAAGCATTATTTATATCCAATTGATGAACAACCCGATTTCTTTTAATAGCCACAGTCAACTGTAGTCAATTTGACCACAGAAGAGAAAGTCTCAGTGAAATCCACTCCCTCTTGTTGATTATCACCCCTAATGACTAGTCTAGCTTTGTATTTTTCAATAGAACCATATATTTTTTTAATCTTATACACCCATTTATAAGGAATAGTTTTCTTCCCTAAAGGAAGAGGCATAATAGACCAAATATTATTCGCCTCCAAAGCCTGAAATTCCTTCATCATAGCCTCTGGCCAAGCATGATTTGAAGCAGCCTAATGATGGAATTGAGGCTCATGCTGACAAATCTCATAGGAAGAAGAAGGAATAACCTTAGAATCAGAAACATAGGTGACGAGTGCAAAACCGGTGTATAAAACTTAGGCTCGCTAGTCAAAGATAGTATAGTATTAAATCCTCTTTACAGGGATTGGTTTAAATAATGCTCAAAGAAATCTTCAAATTAACACTATTTAGGAAAATAAACCTTTGATTTTGAGTTATTAACTAACTAAGAGTAAAAACTAAGATTCTCAATTGTGAATGAATAATAAAAATTTAGTGACTAAGTAGCAATAATTGAATATCAAGGTAAAAAATAAGGGCCTTGACAAGATATGTGATCGACTATTACTATGGAAAACTCAGTGTTATGTTCATTCTTAACTTCTATTGACTCTTTCGATTTCAATAGATGATTAGGCTATATTAACAATTCAAATTCTTCTTCGAATGAATTAGAGTTCGCTAAACAACCCAATGATATGTGTTGTGAAAATATGCAAAAATATGTTGAATGAATGATCTCATGAAGAACCTCTCTCGGCTATTCTTCTAACTTGGATCAATTGATAACTGTATAAACTCTTTCGATTATCTATGAGAGTCGTGAAATCAACCCAAACAAGATAACAATGCGACTTGCAGCAACACTTCTCTTTCTATTAAAGTAAAACCACAATTAACTTTGTAACTCAATTAGTAACTCATTCAATGAATTCAGGCAACTAACAGAAAGCAAACCCAAAATAATAGTCAAATCACAATATCCGTCAATAACCCTAAGAAAAATTACTCCATAGTGGAGAAGTTGTTCATCACAAGAGTGTTAAGAGAATAAAAAAATATTACAATCCCCAAAATCAAACAAACTTGCGTATTGAATGAATTAGATGAAGTATTCAGAGTCTATGTACTTTCCTTGCCTTCTTCTCTCCAAATATTGCTCCAAAATCTGAGATACCTTCTTTTGTGACAAGCTAGGCTTCATATAGGCCAAAGGGCTACCTCCAAAATTACAAAAATAGGCATGGGTCGAATTCTCGAAGATAGACGTGCGTGGCCGTGCACCTGGGAGTATGATCGCGCTCAAGTGCGCATTGGGAGTCGCTCGTGCGCGGCTGCACACAAGAATTTCTTCTTGCTCAACTTGTTTTCCTCCCACTTAGTGCATTATTCGTCCATTAATCCCCTCTGCATCACCTGCACTGAAAGATAACATATTCAACCCAAACCAGGCCAAATCTCTATCGAATCAACCAAATCCAAGACACAAAGTGGGCATAAATATTAAGTAACTTTAAGCTCATCAATAGGTGAATACATAATCACTTAGATAAGCAGGAGTTTGAGTTTGTCTACCAGATCTTCTGAGAGGTGGAGCAGAAGTAGTAGGACTGCTAGGAGGAATAAAAGAGGGAACAGAGCTACTGGGAGCTAAAGAGAGAGGAGAAGAGACAGAAAAGGGAGAAGTAGTACGTGATGAGGGAGATGGAGGAGGGAACAAGTGAGTAGAAGAGGAGTTAGAGTAAGGAAAAATATGTTCATTAAACACTACATCCCTTGAATGAAAATTGCAGAAGTGGACAAGTTCAGCAGTTTATAAGCTTTCTTGCCAGTACTATAACTAATAAAAACAACTGGAATTGTCCACTTGAACTTGTCCCTATAGGGCTTTGGCACAGCAGCAAAACGTAAATAACCAAAAGTCTTTAAATGTGTGAAGGAAGGAGAATGTCCATGCAGAAGTTCAAAAAGTGATTTATGTTAAAGTAAAGGAGAGGAGAACCTATTGATGAGATATGTTGCTATTAAAACACACTCATCCCAATACTTAACAGGCAATTTAGTTTGAAGAAGGAGTGTCCTAGCAGTCTCAAGAAGATGTTTGTGTTTCCTTTCTATCACACCATTCTGTTGAGGTGTGTGAGGACAAGAAGTTTGATGGATAATGCCTTGAGCATAAAAAAAAAAAAGAAACAGCTTCAGAACTGCTACCCAACTCAAATGCATTGTCTGATCTTACAGTTTTAACAGGAGAATCAAACTGAGTATGAACCATATGAATGAAAGATTTCAAAATAGTGAAGGCATTAGCCTTAGAAGACAAAAGGTGAGACCATGTAGTCCTGGTAAAATCATCCACAATGGTCGAAAATATCTAAAGCCATTGTATGTTTGAGGTGTGATAGGGACCCTAAATATTTACATGTATCAATTGAAAATGACAAGTAGAATAAATGGAACTTTCAGGAAAAGGAAGTCTTTGCTGCCTAGCCATAGGAAAAATAGGGCAAAGAAAAGTTTGCTTTTGAGGCAATTTAGCATAAAGACAAGGAATATGTTTCATTTTAGTGAAAGGAACATGGACTAATCTCAAGTGCCACATATGGTCAACAGACAATGTAGAAACGGCAGAAACATCAAAACCAGGTAAACAATATTAGAAGGAGTAGACATAGAAGAACAAGAAGTAAAATTGCTCTTATTTAAATTATTTACACTGGCAGTTATAGAATTTACAGAGAAAGAAGTAGAAGAACCAGAATCAGAGAAAGCTTTAGATTGCAGAATGTATAGCCCCTTTTGAAGTTTACAATAAACCAGAGGTTTCTTCAGAAAAAGGGCCCTGCAATAAAGCATAAAGAGCAGGAGTAAAAAAAGTATTACACTTGAGATGAAGAAACAATTGATGCAAAGAAATCAGATTATAGTGAAAGGAATGGACTGGTAACACACGAGGAAGAGAAATAGTGGGAGAAAAAGAAAGTGATCTAGTACAAGTAACCTTAACCTTATACCCATTTGGAAGAGTTACAAGGTAAGGCAAAGGCAGAGGTGTGATATCAGTAAGTAAAGATTTGTGAGGTGTCATGTGATTAGCTGCACCAAAGTCAATGATCCACAAACTATCATCTACTTTAGAGAAATTGCAAGTATGAGATATACAATTAATAAAATCAACACTACTTATCAAACCTGCAAAATTGGCAGAGGCAGCACTAAGGTCTTGAGGAGTGGAAGAGTGATTGGACAGTTGAAGCAAAGAAACCAGTTGTTCATATTGCTCTTTGGACAAAATATTTCCCCCAATATCGAGTGGAATAGCCTTGGATCCTTCGGTAACATGATTATGATTGTCAGGCGCACCTGCTCGAGATGGATCTGAGACTTGAGCATAAACTGATAATCTTTTGAATTTAGAGCTAGAACCAGAGGGATATCCATGAAATTTATAATATTTATAAATCAAATGCCTGGGCTTCTTACAATATCTGCACACCATATTAGAATTCCCTTATCTGGAATAATCAAAATTAACCTTATTAGAAGCATCAAAATTCATCCTTGAAGTATAAGATTTTTGAACCCCGGTGGAGAAGGAGGCTGAGTCAGAACTGAAACTTGGATTAGCAGGCTGAACCTCTACCTCACTCTCATCCTCAATTAACATAGCATAGACATTATCAATGTTAGGCAGCGACTTCATGAGTAAGAAATTTCTCTGAACACCAGAATAAGCATCATTCAAACCCATAAGAAATTGATACACCTTTTGTTAATCCTCCAACTTCTGAAATATCTCCTTACATCCACAAATACATTCTGAGTATGAGATGGAATAGGCTAGTACATCCCAAAGCTTCTTAATACGATTAAAATAAGAAGCAATGTTTGAAGAACCTTGGGAAATGGAAGCAAGGTCTTTTCTGATCTGGAAGAGCTTAGTATCATTCAGTTTTCCATTCAGTATCATCCAAAACACAAATATTGGAGGACTTTTGACCTACGGAAGATTGGAAGAGCATTGGAGACTCTAAGGCACAAGGATTTATCATTCTTTCCTCAACTCAACACCGGAGTTTGGATTGAATTTATGTTTTCTTATTCTTTAACTCTATTCGTGATGACTTTCTCCATAGTAATAGAGTAGTTTCCCTTAGAGTTTGACAGATATGGTGTTTTAATTGATATTTGTCGATTTTAACTCTAGTTCTTTGCTTGAATGCATTTATGGAGCTTTGAATTATTTGCAACTTCATTCATCAGTTTATCTAATCGAAAGAGGAATATTGTGGTGATTATCTTTGCATTATTTTATTTGGTTTAATTCAGTGATTCTCTTAAGTAATCGAAAGAGCTTGTTGAATTGTTGATTAAATCAAGTTAGGAGAATATTCGAGAGATATTTTCCTGAAGACTAATCCATTAACGCATGCTTGCATATTTTCACAGTGCTTATATTAGTTCACCTCGTAGAGTTAAGATTTAATCGAGAGAGGAGTCTTGACTATACGTTTGAACTAATAATTGAGTGAATTTGTGAGAATCATTAGATCTTTAGAGTGAAATGAACTAGAGTTGGGTCCCAAATAGCTATCTTGCACCTATCCTATCACGACCCTTATTTATCCCATTGATATTTCAGTGTTGCTCAACTCTTGTCTTCCAATGATCAATTGTTAATTGTTTTAATTTCATAGTTAATTTTAGTTATTACTCATCCCAGCCAACGTGTTAATTATCCTGAATAGTGTTAAGCTAGAAATTACTTGAACATTGTTTAAATCCAATCCCTATGATGACGATAATCATAACTATACTATCTTTGGCTAGCAAGTATTAATTTCATTTTATGTTTTGCGCTCATCAAATTTTGGCACTGTTGCCGGGGATTGGCAATCAATAATGTTCAAAATAGTTTTTGGTGCTAATTCAGGAATCAATTTTATTTTATTCTTCACGATTTTCTCTTTCGTGTGCAAGCAACATGTTAAGTCTGTTGGTGTATGAATCGATCTTCTTCAACTGAAGTAATACCCTACAACCCGAAGTTGGAAAAACACCCGCGAAAACTGAGAAAAGAGAAAGAACTCACCGGGAAATTCTTGGGGCAATCTTCAACCCAAGAGAAAATAGCTAAGAATGGCGAGGAGATAGTTGATTTGTCTGCACAGGAAGAAGCCCAACAGGAAGCAGCCCAACGTGATACCGTACAGCATGAGAAAAATACATCTCTATGCATGTATGTCAAATGTGCAAGTCAATGCAATGCAACTCAGTGATAAAATCATATGCATACTCTTAGAGTATCATTTCACTCAGTCCTCTCAATCACTCAGTCCTCATAGTCACTCAGTCCTCATAGTCACTAAGTCCTCCCAATCACTCGGTACTCGGCACTCGCACTCAATAGATACCTGCGCTTACTGGGGGTGTATACAGACTCCGGAGGGGCTCCTTCAGCCCAAGCGCTATAATCTGCACGGACAACTCAAGTGTTGCACAGACAACTCACGTGCTGCACGGACAACTCACGTGCTATAGTATCAATATCTGTATTCGCACGGACAACTCACGTGCTATAATAAGCCAATATAGCCTGTTACGGCGTGCATCCCGATCCCATAATTATCCTCACAATCAGGCCCTCGACCTCACTCAGTCATCAATCTCTCGGGCTCACAATGTAATGAAACTATCCCAAAAAGATGATATGATGAATCAATAAATAGCAACAGAGACTGAGAGATGATATGCAATGAATGAACATGACTGAGTATGAAATTTTATTTTAAACAAATAATTCAACAACAATATGACCTCTGTGGGTCTCAATAATACTGGCACATAGCCTCAGCATGATTTTTTTAATATGATTCTCAGCTCAATTTCTTTAACACATAAAACTACATAGAAAATGCCAAGATTATTTGACTACAATATTTTACGGAACCAATTATGTCACAATTTTATAGTGCACACCCACACACCTGTCACCTAGTATGTGCGTCACCTCCAAACAATTCACATAATACGTATATTCAGGGTTCATACCCTCAGCTCCAAGATTAGAAGAGTTACTTAACTCGAACAAGCCGAGTCCAATATCGGTCAAGCTAAACAATGCTCCAGAAATTTCATTCTGCGCGTATCAACTTCCGAACGGCTCAAATCTAGTCACAATTAATTTTATTCACTCAACACAAATTATAGGAATTAATTCCATATGAAAATACTAATTTTTCCACAAAATCCGAAATTATACTCAAAAATTACTAGTGGGTCCCACGTCTCGGAATTTGATAAAACTTATAAAATTCGAACCATCATTCAACCACGAGTCCAACCATACCAAAATTACTCAAATTCGACCACAACTCGGCCTTCAAATCTTCAATTAAAGTCTATAAATTTTTCTACTAGTTTCAACCCAAAACACTAATTTGTTGATAAAAATAACAATAGATTTGTTTAATTTAACCAAAATCGAGTTAGAATCACTTACCCCAATCCATATGGTGAAAATCGCCTCAAAAATCGCTTCAATCCAAGATTCATAGTTCCAAATATGTTAAAATGGTCGAAACCTTAAAATATAGCTTTTGCCCTGACATTTACTCTTCGCGATCGTGAAGCACAAAAATTTTCAGCCCAAAATTTGCCGTTCGCGATCGCGAAGAACAAACTCCCCAACTCTTGCAGACAACCTCTAGTATAATGATCATAACTTTTTGTAGAAAACTTAAAATGATAAATGGTTTGACTTTCTGAAAACTAGACATCAAGGGCTATAACTTTTATTTTTGGATCATCTCCAAATTCCTTATAGATTACGAGATATAAACTTTCAAAATCGGGTCAGTACAGTAGAGATTTTGTTCTACGCGATCGCGACTCACAAGGCCCCAAACTGCTGTTTGCTCTTCACGAACGCGACCAAATGTTCGCGATCGCGATTCACACCTCTCTGTAGACAAAAATCAGCAATTAAAAATGGCCTAGAAATGGTCCGAAACCACCCCGAAACTCACCCGAGCCCCTCGGGATCTCAACCAAATATACCAACAAGTCCTAAAACATCATACGAACTTAGTCGAAACCTCAAATCACATCAAATAATGCTAAAACCGCTAATCATGCCCGAATTCAAGCTTAATGAAAGTAAGAAATTCCAATTTCTAAATTCGATGCTGAAACCTATCGAATCAAGTCCGATTGACCTCAAATTTTGCATACAAGTCATAAATGACATAACAGACCTATTTTAATTTCTAGAATCGGATTCCGACCCCGATATCAAAAAGTCAACTCCCTGGTCAAACTTCCAAACTTAAATTTCTATTTTAGCCATTTTAAGCCTAATTTAGCTGCGGGCTTCCAAATAATTTTTCGGTCACGCTCCTAAGTCCAAAATCACCATACAGAGCTATTGGAATCATCAAAACTTTATTTCGGGGTCGTTTACACATAAGTCGACATCCGGTCACTATTTTAACCTAAGCTTTAAGCCTTGGATGTCATTCTTCCAAACTAACTCCGAAATACCTGAAAACTAAAACCGACAATTCACACAAGTCATAATACATCGTATGAAGGTATTTAAGACTTTAAATAATAAAAAGAAGCATAAATGTCCAAAACGATCAGTCAGATAGTTACATTTTATTCGGTCTACAACCTTCCTCTTTTAAGGATAAGTCTTAATGCATTGTACGGTTCCGTTTGAAAGATTAAAGATTACGAAAATGATAGAAAGCAATTGTGGGTTCAAATCCAATTGTCATTTTATAACAATCACTGTAAATAGATCTTCAGGCAATATTTATTCCCCACATGATGTTCGTGCAACAAGACAACTTTTGTTGTCCTCTTTGGTTTTGCTTTATACCAACATAATCTTTATGCTTAAATGGCACTGTATCCTGACACTACTTTTAAATTTAAAATATTGAAAATATTGGGTTTTGTTTGGGCTCTTAGTTTTTTCTTATCTTAAACGACAAAACTATCCATGTTATTCTTGTTGTCCTTCCGTGATAAAAGCAAAAAAAGAAAAACAGGTCAGCCCGATACACAAAGTATTTCGCGTTCATATAGGATTCGAGGAAAAGTCGAATCTCAAAGGGTGTGATGTGGATAGTCTATCGTAATATAAGCATTAATGACTGCTTCTACGATTTGAACTCGTGATCTATAGACCACACAGAAATAATTTTACCTTTGTTTCAAGACTTACCTTCTTCGATATAATAAGATTAGAGTTGCATCCTAGTGATACTAATTCTGCTCTATATCATTTATGGTCGTTTTGATCAAAATAAAGTTATCCTAGAATTATACTCTCATTTCGTATAGAGATAAATAATACCAAGATTTTAGTATAAAATTTATCTTCATATTAGCTAATAACAATAATCAAAAGATGAATAATACAATGCCAAATTTAATACCAGGACTATGATATCTTAATTCCGGTTACCAAACGACCCAGTGTACCATTTTAATCACACAAAAAAGTCAATTCTTTGTCTATATCCTTTCTTGCCTTAATTTATGTCTTCACCCATGTGTCGATACATCACATTTATGGCATGAAGTACAATTGGATTTCCATGTCAGGCTTTCTAAATTAAGTTACTATTTTCTTGTAATACTGTTTCCAGATTTAGCATTCTATTCTGAAGGGAATTCCCTATAGGTGAATTCTCAATATTTCATGATTCGGGTAGACATTTTTGCAGACGACTTAATTACATGACGAAATATGTCTTTGATGTCACGATCCATTGAGATTCAGTCATTTATTGTTCCGATTCAAAAGATAAAAAACAAAGGAAAAAAATATTTCATGATTTGATGTAGAGTAACTTTGGAAAATGAAAAATGAAAAATATATCTTTTAAGTATAGGACCACATTTACATGTTATTGACGTATGGATTATGCCTTTTTCGTGATTAAGGAAAAAGGGTTCTCAACAAAAATAAAATAGAAAAAGGGCTTTGACGATAAGTCCTTTCTCTTAGTTTTGAGTTTTAACACTATAATTTGATTTCTTAATTTTGAAAGGACAAAAGATAACAGATAGCTCAAAATAGAATAATGACAACCATTTTAGTTTTTTGGAATAGAATATAGAATATTACAGTTAACTATCGGAAAAATTCATTCAGTATAAAATCCAAGTATTTATAGGTAAGAAGAGCTAAAGACCAATACAACCAATGAAATACATTATCTACTTCATACTTGAAGTTGTAACTCTAATATCCACTCAAAAAAAAAAGAAGATATGAATGGAGGTGGTCAATAGCATCAATAAAAATATCAAAACTTCTTCATACTTCAAATTAGGTTGCAATTTGAGCACAAACTCATTTAACCCGTCCAACTCGCTCAAGGTTGGGTTGGTCATTGACCCACTCATTTGCTGAACTCAATCCATCCTGACCCAGTTCATCTCAACTCATCTAAAGTTTGGTTAATTTTTGTTCCAAACTTTATCTATGAGTAATTTTGCTAAAATATCTTTATTTTTTTTTTTTTAACAAGAGTGGGTTGCTCTAGTGGTGAGCACCCTCCACTTCCAACCAAGAGGTTGTGAGTTCGAGTCACCCCAAGAGCAAGGTGGGGAGTTCTTGGAGGGAGGGAGCCGAGGGTCTATCGGAAATAACTTCTCTACCTTATGGTAGGGGTAAGGTCTACGTACAAACTACCCTCCCCAGACCCCACTAGTGGGATTATACTGGGTTGTTGTTGTTATTGTATCTTAATTTTTTTTTCCATTTGATATGTTATATACAACCATAACAAAAGAAAAAATTTGATTCGCCCAAAATTAGCCTAACTCTCCCATTTGACATCCCTACTTCTAATCATATGCATATTAGCATATGAAACCATCAAAGGTTGTGGTGTGATGAATGTGACCATTTATCCTTAATTAGAGGTATGAGATTCGAATCTTGAGAATAAAAAAAATCTTAACAGAGAGTGCTTCCTTTTTTAATGAGCCTTATGCAGCACAAATTCGAATTTGTCGGACCTTAATGCAGATACCTTCCCCGTACCGAATATTTTTACTAAACCAAAAAATACATGACACATATTTGCAAATAGAATTATCTGGCTTAATCATGATTAATTGATCAATACGTGTTCTCACCTAATAAAATCACATTATCATAGTAAATTAAATTAGTTTGGTATAGACTAAGGCTGTCCAACGGGACAGGACGCTCCGTCCCGTTTCGGTCCCGTCCCGCGTCCTATTCCACTTAATTCTAAACGGGATAGGCCCATGTTAAACGGGACACGGGATGGGACGGGATGACCATTTCGTCCCGTTTGTCCCGTCCCGTTTCGTCCCATTTCGTCCCGTTCCGTCCCGCCTGTCCCGTCTCATCCCGTCCCGTACCGCCTGTCCCGCGTCCTTTTTTTTTTTTTGGAATTCTAGTCGTTGGGCAATGGCTCCAATTGCTTACTAAATTTTAGAAAAAAATTATTATGCTACAAAATAATTTTCTGGTATATATTATCCTACTGTTACACAAATATTATAGTATATTTGTGGAATTTTTGATGTATTTGGTAAGTATAAAACTAATCCAACTAATGCATCGGCCATTAATAAAATAATTGCAAAATTTAAAAAATATTTTTTTATTGCAAAATTTAAAAAATATTTTTTTCCTATTCCCCAAGTTTATTTAATTTCTACTATACTTAACTCATCTTTAAAATTAAGAGGTGCAAAGAGACATGTTCGTAAACTTTATGAGAATTTAGCAATTCAAGAAAATGAACAACCATCTCTCGAAGACTACCAAGCTAACATATATTCTTATGTTAGATCAATGTTTGATAAATATAAATCTATAGAAACAACAGGTGGTGAAACTGCTCCTTCTACTTCTAAGTCTATAGTAGAAGTTCTATGAGAAGATATGGATGATATAACATGTTTTGATTCCTCTATTGATGATGAACTTGATTCTTATCTTAATCAAGGATTGGAAAGTATTAAAGACGAAGAAGGCAACGAACAACTTTTGGCATGGTGGAGAGAGCGTGGCAAGACTTTTCCAACACTTTCAATAATGTTCTGAGATATCCTTGCTATTCACGTATCATCAGTAGCATCGGAGAGTGCTTTTAGCGCTACAAGATTTCAAATCGGAGATCATAGATATTCATTAGCGGAGGACAACCTAGAGATTTTAGTATTATTCAGAGATTGGATTAATTCAGAAAGAAGAAATCTTGGTTTTGAAAAATTAACCACTAGGGAAGAAGAAGAATACGATGAGATACTTAGCACTGGGAGCGATGACGGCATGGAACTCATGGAACATCAATCAACATTGACAATTCCAGAACAATGTCCGAGAGAAATTATAGATAAGTTACAACGAAGTTATATAGGAGCTTACAAATATTAGTATGATAATTTATAATTGGCTACTAAAAGGCCTAGTTCAAACAGAACCCTTCCTAGAAGGTGGCTGCGTAGATTAGGTGCTCTTTAAAAGAATTATATTTGTATGTGAGATTTGAAAGTTCTATTAATAAAATAAAAGGATCTAAGAGTTGAATTTTTTTTATGAATTGTCTTACACTCTTACTTAGTTACTTAATGACTTGAAATTATATTAAATAAATTATAACTCTATTATAAATTTATAATTACTAGAATATTTCATTACAAGTCTTTTGTTTTAATATTTTATAATTCTTTACTTAGTTTCCTAATTTTCGTTTAATTTTTAAGTTTATTAAATAAGTCAAAAAACTAGGAGTTGCAAACTTTAAAAACTTAGTCATTGTCAAAAGAATAGCCGTTGCCAAACTCAATGCTTAAATAATTTTTTTTGAAATGACACTTAAGGCCCGGGAACCCGTCTCGTCCCATCCCGGCCCATCCCGTTTGTAAGCGGGAAGAGATGGGCCTACCGTCCGTCCCGTTCCGTTTGTTAGCGGGACGAGATGGGCCTACCGTTTCATCCCGTTTCGTCACGTCCCGCCACCGTCCTGACTAAATATCGTCCCGTCCTGTTAATTTTGTCTCGTCCCGTCCCGTCCCATTGGACAGCCATAGTATAGACACCGGCACAAACAAACTTTTACATGGAAAAAAACATATACTAATATAAATAAAGAAGGCCTAACAATGTAAATATGTGCAACATCAGTGGCATTTCCACTTCTAAGCTATATAAATAGAAGCGCCATTTCTTCTCAAATCTCAACTAGCATAGTAAGGGCCACAAACATAAAGCATAAGTCAATCTATTGTTTGGTGTTCAAGAATTTCTTTAGTTAGAGAAAATGGAAGGAGCTCTGAATAAAGAGATGATAAATAATGGCGGAAAATTGTCAAGAAAGCTTGTTTATGGCCGACCCATTCCAAAAAGAGGTCAAGTGAAAGTGGCCATTGTTTTGGGTTTGGCTCAGTCTCTGTCTTCAATGTTCTCTTCCGGTAGCAGCTCTCTCTCTTGCCGAAGAAACTCTGCAATCTTAAGTTGAAGAGAGAAAGCAAATACCTCGTGAAATTAGTTGTGCAAGTCGGTCTGTACAACACATTCATAAGAAAAAAGAGTGAGTATTCAGTTTTGGTAAATTTAGTGTGTGGTGGAGGGTATTATTGTCCATGTGAGAATCTTGATTTTGGTGTAAATGTTTGCTGATTTCAGTTTATTCAAACCCTTGTATAGGTTTTGCAGTGAATTTCCTTTCCCTTATTGTGAAAAAAAAACGCTTTCTATAGGTATAGGGATACACAAACGGGCGGCTTAACGTCGAATATAGGCGGGTCAAAATGGATAATGTAAAAATGGATAAATTATCCGATCCGATACATATTTAATACGGATAGAAAATGTGTTAACTGCCAGATAATATGTGTTTACCTATAAAACGGTACATTTAAATTTATTCGTGGTTTCTAGACAAGTTAATTAATTTGATCCAAAAGATAACGAAAAAACTGATAAAATATAAAATACTTAGCCTTAAAATGTAGATGGAACGACAGAGCTGATGAGTCCGGGAACAGGGTTTTCGGGCACAACAATGATGAGATCAAAAGCAAGAAAATAAAATTATATTAAAATATTGTATAGAATGTAGTGTAAATTAGCCAGAAAATTTGTGTCCTTTACAATGATAACTTAACTCTCTATTTATAGCTATGTTTAGAGAAGGGAGTCCTAGGATCATGCCCTTCTTTAATATAAATTATGAGGGTCATTGATGAAAATGTAACGCTAGACATAAATGCCAAATTTCTTGTAACATGCCATAATCCTTAGTGCTGCAAAATATTTTGTATTAAATGTTAGCGGGCGCAAAGCATTTAATACTCATTCTATGATCGTTATTCCTTCCGGTGACAAGCGGAATAGCTATGTTCGGTGGCCATCCCCATTTTGTGTTCCACGTGTCCTTCCTTTAAGCGGCCAGATGTCATATCGGATTTTTCCCTGTACATATAGCCCCCTGCTTTTCGGTGACACAATCTTGAGTTATCGGGAAGTTGGTAGAAAGTACCTTTTTGGCGGGAATTACTATAACTCCCTTTGAAGTTTTCTGACAGTTGATTAGACGCACGTCTCTCCGCATTTAATGCCCCGAACACGCGTCATCCCACGATTCAGCACAGCTCTTGCTGATTATCAAGGTAATCATGGCCATGAATGTAGCCACCAAAATTTTGCTTATACACATCATCCTCCTCTTATGTACTTCATAATTTCTCAAATTTCTAACTCGCATCTCTATTTTACAACCTTTCTCTAATCTTCTTCGAACCAGAAATTTTTTGTCACGACCCAAAATCTCACTTGTCGTGATGGCACCTATCTCAATACTAGGCAAGCCGAAAATCTCAATAAAATACCATATCTTTTAAATTTGAAAACAAAATAATTAAATTCAGCGGAAGAAATTTCACAATTTCAAATATAACACTCCCAAAACCCGGTGTCACTGAGTACATGAGCATCTAAATGAATACAAAGTCTGACTAATAAACATCACTATCTAAAGTATAGAACAATGCAATAACTAAATAGGAAGGGAATCAAGTCTACAGTTGTCAAGCAGCTACCTTGATACTCTCCAACAGAAATAACTCCGAATTCTAGTAGTCGTCGTATCCGGGAGCACCTGGATCTGCACACGAGGTGCAGAGTGTAGTATGAGTACAACTAACTCAATAAGTAACAAGACTAACCTCTGGGCTGAAAGAAATGATGAGCTTCACAGGTATAGACTAGTAAAAATAATGGTACATAAATGTAGGCATGCTTTCAAGTTCAACAGTTAAACTCAATATAAGTGAAATATATCAATACTGCATGATATGAGGCATATGACATCTCCGTAGAAAGACCTCATGTAAATACTGGTCGTAAATTATCCGGTCACTTGGTACTGTTTATGGCCAATCCAGCCCAGGGGTGTTTTAACCCGTATCTAAATATACATCGAATGACAGTCAGTCACTCAGTACCGTATAAGGTCAATCCAGCCCTGGGATAGTTTATCCCCAAATATAAATAATACGATCAAGATCCATGTCCAGGTAAACTCATTAGAATACAAATAAGTAAGGCAAGTCCATGTCCCGGGAAACTCCATCCCAAATATATATATATATATATATATATATATATATATATATATATATATATATATAAGCAGTAAGTAAGGCAAGACCATGCCCTCGGAAGTCCATCCCGAATATATATGATCATCTACTCTCACTAGGGGTGTGTACAGACTCCGGAGGGGCTCCTTCAGCCCAAGGATAATACAAAGCCAATATGGCCTACTGCAGGCGGATAGTCCCGATCCGTATCATAACAAAGCCTATAAGGCCTGCTGCAGGCGGGCAACCCCGGTATCTGAAGTCCATGTACTCCCTGGTCTGGAGTACGGGCAACAGGGTATGAGTACCTCCCCCAGACTGAGAAGTGGCAGGTGCGGCCTGAGCTAAAACCACTTGAGCAAGACCAGTGCAAGCTGCCAATATCTGGGCCAAAGTCTCCTGAAGGCCTGGAATCTCAATGGGCATAGTTGGCGCCTGAGCTGGTGCAACTGGTGGTACTAGAGGTGCTGGTCCCACTATGGTACGAACTACACCACGACCTCTACCTCGGTCCCGGCCTCTACCATGGCCCTGGCCTCTCACGACCCTAACTGGTGGCACTAGTGGTTGACTGTTTGATCCGGTAGTACGTGTCCTCACCATCTGTGAGAGAATAAGAAAACAAAATTTAGTTCCCGGAATCAACAAATTCGCACGACAGAACACAAGAAAGTGAAATGTTTCCTAAGGGTTCTGCAACCTCTAGAAGATAAGTACAGACGTCTCTGTACCGATCCACAAGACTCTACTAAACCTGTTCATGACTCGTGAGACCTGTGTTACCTACGCTTTGATACCAACTTGTCACGGCCCAAAATCTCACCTCTCGTGATGGCGCCTATCTCAATACTAGGCAAGCCAAAAATCTCAATAAAATACCATATCTTTTAAATTTGAAAACAAAATAATTAAATTCAGCGAAAGAAATCTCACAATTTTAAATATAACACTCCCAAAACCCGGTGTCACTGAGTACATAAGCATCTAAATGAATACAAAGTCTGACTGATAAACATCACTGTCTGAAGTATAGAACAGTACAATAACTAAACAGGAAGATAATCAAGTCTACGGTCGTCAAACAACAACCTTGATACTCTCAAACAAAAATAACTCCGAATTCTAGCAGTCGTCGTATACGGGTGCACCTGGATCTGCACACGAGGTGCAGAGTGTATTATGAGTACAACTAACTCAATAAGTAACAAGACTAACCTCTAGGCTGAAAGAAATGATGAGCTCCGCAGGTACAGACCAGTAAAAATAATGGTACAGAAATGCATGCATGCTTTCAAGTTCAACAGTTAAACTCAATACACGTGAAATAGATCAATACTGCATGATATGAGGCATATGACATCTCAGTAGAAAGACCTCATGTAAATACTGGTCGTAAATTATCCGGTCACTTGGTACTGTTTATGGCTAATCCAGCCCAGGGGTGTTTTAACCCGTATCTAAATACACATCGACTGACAGTTAGTCACTCAGTACAATATAAGGCCAATCCAGCCCTGGGATAATTTATCCCTAAATATAAATAATACAATCAAGATCCATGTCCAGGTAAACTCATTAGAATACAAATAAGTAAGGCAAGTCCATGCCCTGGGAAACTCCATCCCAAATATATATATATATAAGCAGTAAGTAAGGCAAGTCCATGCCCTGGGAAGTCCATCCCGAATATATATGATCATCTATGCTCACTAGGGGTGTGTACAGTCTCCGGAGGGGCTCCTTCAGCCCAAGCGTAATACAAAGCCAATATGGCCTACTGCAGGCGGGGAGTCCCGATCCGTATAATAACAAAGCCTATAAGACCTGCTGCGGGCGGGGGGCCTTCGATCCATAAAATAGTAAAGCCAATAAGGCGTGCTGCAGGCGGGCAGCTCTGATCCATAAAATAGTAATGTATTAAGCCATTATGGCATGCTGCGTTGTGCAGCTCAATCCCATAAATATCCTTACAACGGACAATTATTACTAAGTGTGAAATGTATATTTTTGAACAATTAATTCAATAACAACACGACCCCATGGGTCCTAAAATATCGGCACGTAGCCTAAACACGATCTTTATTATAAGCCTCAGCTCAATTCCTCTAACACGTGCCACGTGTTCCGATAATAACATGATTCTTTGATTTTACAACTTCATAGGATTTATTCAAGACACAATTTATATGGTTCACGTCCACATGCTCATCACCTATCGTGTATGTGACCTCTAAACAATTTATATCATACCAAATTTGAGGATTTATACCCTCAGAACCAAGTTTAGAAGTGTTACTTACCTCAAACCGTGTAATTCTTTACTCCGATATGACTTTGCCTCGTTAATTGACCTCCAAACGCCTCGAATCTAGCTACAAATAATTTGTTTCAGTCAATAAAAATGATAGGAATTAATTCCAAAAGAAAATACAAATTTTCCATCAAAACTCGAAATTTCACCCAAATATCGCCCGTGGGGCCCATGTCTCGGAACCCGACAAAAGTTACAAAATCCGAAAGCCCATTCAATCACGAGTCTAACCATACTAGTTTTATCAAATTCCGATCTCAACTCGACCTCCAAATATTGAAATCTTATTTTCAAATCTCTAAGTTCAAACCCCCAATTTACACCTCAAAAACATGTAATCTAATCGGATTATTCGATGATAATTCAATATTATGGATTAGAAATGATCACAAGTGACTTACCTCAGGTTTCCCTAGAATTCTCTCTCAAAATCGCCCCAAAAACCGTGCTTGAAGGCCCAAAAATGGCAAAACTCAGAACCCCTCTGTTTTGAACATTCTGTCCAGGAGTTTCGCGCACGCGAAGATTTTTTTTACACCTACGGTCTTCGCACCCACGGCATAACTCTTGCGCCTGCGATGTCTGCACCTACGATGGATTTCTTCATGCCTGCGGCTTTGCACTCGCGGTAAAACTCTCGCGCCTGCGATGTCCACACTTGCGATGGATTTCTTCGCGCCTGCGTCTTCGCACCCGCGTCAATATTTTTCGCACCCGCGGTGCCTGGCCAGCCTATGCATTTTCCGCTTCCGCGACTAATTCCTCGCATCCGCGGGCTCGCACCCGTGGCCCTTTTTCATGCAGGTGCGATCACACCAGATGCCCAGCTACTTCAGCTCCTCCTCCAAATCCAAATTCGATCGGTTAAGCATCTGAAATTCACCCAAGGACTTCGGGTCCCCGTACGAACATACCAACAAGTTCCATAACATAACACAGGCCTATTCGAGGCCTCAAATCATATTAAATAACATCAAAACGATGAATCACACCTCAAATCAAAATCTATGAACTTTGAACTTTCAAATTCTATATCTTGTGCCGAAACATACCAAATCAATCTGGAATGACTTCAAATTTTGCACACAAGTCATAAATGACATAATGAAGCTATTCCAATTTCAAGAATCAGATTTCAAGCCCGATATCAAAAAGCCAACTCCCCAGTCAAACTTCCAAACTTAATTTTCTATTTTAGCCATTTCAAGCCAATTCTACTACGAACTTTCAAATAATTTTTCAGGTACTCTCCTAAGTCCAAAATTACTATACGGAGCTATTGGAATCATCAGAATTCAATTCCGAGGTCGTTTACTCATAAGTCAATATCCGGTCAACTTTTTCAACTTAAGTTTTTTATTATGAGACTAGGCATCTCATTTCAATCCAAAATATTTCCGGACCCGAACCAACTAACTCGATAAGTCATAAATCAACTGTAAGGCATAAATTGAGCAGTAAATGGGGGAACAGGGCTGTAATACTCAAAACGATCGGTCGGGTCGTTACATTCTCCCCCACTTAAACATACGTTCGTCCTGGAACGTGCCCAGAGTTGTTTCCAAGCCACCAAATCACTATTCCATCTTATCACGCACATACCCGGGGTGATCCCACGTCACCCCTTTCTATATAGGCCTGAAAACATAATACAATTGAAAATCATTAATTTAACCTTAGCCCAAAACTTAGAGCCCAATTTCGAACACCCAGAATATTTTTCAAGATCTAAATCTTACACACCGTATAAGTATGAACAATCTGTATCAAGAGATATCTATAAACCCAGATATAATCACATTACATACTACGCAACCCACAACCTTGTACCTAAAAATGAAAAATATCTCAAAGTAGAGAACCGTATTGTAAGTTCAACAAGCACCACCGCAATTGTAATGCTATAAGCTCATTATATATAGTAGAACCAATACACACAAGTTTAATAACAGTAACCAGCTCTTCTAGAGCTCACATTAACATCACTCGCACGGACAACTCACGTGCTATAGTATCAATATCTGAACCTGCACGAACAACTCACGTGCCAATAATATCAATAATTTGAATATCAACCAGGAGAGTATCGTAATACCAATGAACATCTGTAAATCAAAACAAAATGCCCCTTCCAACCGCACACCATTCTCAGGGATTACCGAGAAACTATAACATTCATCTAAATGTATAACACTGACCATTTCATTCAGAATTTGTGATCTTCCTTTTAAGAATGAATTGCGACCTCGTACCTATAAATCTAAATACCTCACAACATAACACATCTATTACGTGAAAAGCACAAGAATCTCATTATAAACTTTGAGTCACCAGCAAATTACATACCCTATTAGTTGGAAACTTTTCTCTTGCTTCTTTTCCGGAGGAAATCACAATGCACAACACGTTTTCCCACACCGGTAGAAAATATCCGGTTCCAACCATGGTAGAAAACATCAAGAACACTTTGAAATCCATTCCCACCAATTCAAGCTATCAGAACTAATTTCCTTTATCTCGTCTATGCCACGTTGGTCACCAAAACCCAAGAATATTGGCACCAAAATATCTATAAAGCCTCCACATCATTATTACCCAAAAGAACTGAGCATGCCATTACCATACTGGTCTAGCCTACAACCCAGTGGTCCTATTTCCTCTGAGGTTCTCCTGGATAACCTTCAAGTTGACATTTCTCCTTATCAGAACATTACTATCCTTATCCAAAGCTCACTATAAGACATCTCAACATAAAACCACACCGTCCTAAGGTCCATAAGTCATCGTATTCTACTTAAGCAACACAAAAGTACCACAATCGTAACACTAACTCTGGAAATACCTTATTTGAGTCTAAGGCCATTTCATTAACATTCCTGATACCGAAATATAAAATCCATAATGATATACAAAAATACCATAAATCTCAACACCATCCAACTTAAATCTCAGATTGTTTCCATAAACAAATCCGCCAAAAATTCTCAATTGTTACATATTAATCTCGAATCCATTAGAACTTTCCTAAGAGTCACCCCCTTTGTTCAAATCCACATTACACCGCCCAAATGGGCCCAAAGACACGTGCCCCATTAGCACAGCAACACTCAAAGAAGTAACCCTACCTTAACACCACCAATCAAATTCATACTCCATGTGCACTACATCCTTCAAAATAACAATTTAATCATCTCATAAAGTGCAATATAACCCGCATTCAAGAAATTTTCTTACTCAAGTCATCTCCCATCTCAACCTATGCAAGTCATAACTAATCCAAAAGTGTACCTCAGAAAGAAACCAACACCGTACATAATCACACAATCAAATCTTAGATAACAGACTCCCCCACTTGGCCCAAGGCCATATAACAAATCATCGGATATCTTACCATACCAAGATAATGTCTAAATTGACCATACTAAGCAATAAAGACCAACTCTAGTCTCGTTCCTCAATAATTTCCACACATGAACGATACACCCGGTACACAATTATAGTATCGCTCATTGGCATAGATATATGAACAGGTGAAACTGAGGACTCACGAGACATATCCAGAAAATGAACAAAAATATGATGAAACATACGAATATGTGAAACCAGGGTCCAATAATATAGATGCCTCACTGTGGCACACTGAGACAATAACTGTGATCACTGCATCTGAAGCAACAATATCTGGTCTGGCAGGAAAAGCATAGAATCGGCCCTGCCTGCCACCGGATCGGCCTCCCCCTCTTGGGCGACCCCTAGTTGACTGACCTCCTCCCTGAGCTGGCTGAGCGAGTGGTGGACCAATTGGCGCAGAAGTAGTAGCCTGACTCCTCTGCTGAACTGGACCTCGCGTATGGCGGGGACAATATTTCCTCACATGGCCCAGCTCTCCAAACTCATAGCACTCCATCTTGAAGAATGGTGGCGAGTTCTGAGGTGGACCTCGAGAACCAGAATAACTACCAAAAGGACCTGGTACATATGATCCTTGAACTGATGGTTCACGGAGCATACTCAGGGCTGGAAGTGCACTGAGAAATGACTGACTCTGATAAAAACTATATGAACCATGGTTAGATGATACACCACGGTGAACTAGACGACTCGTCTGAGCGTGTCTGTAAGAACGACCCCTACCGCGGTAAAACTGACCCCCTGAAGGAACACCGTTGTAATCACCTGAACCACGAGGACTCTTAGCCTCTCTCTCTCCATGTTCCTGGATACGCACCATCTCTATCTGCCGAGCAATATCCACTATCTCATCAAAGGTAGCACTAGATACTCTCTCCCTAGTCATAAGTAACTGCAACTGATATGTGAGGACATCAATGAATCTCCTAATTCCTCTCCCTATCAGTGGGAACCAACCAGACTGCGTGACGAGCCAACTCGGAAAATCTCATCTCGTACTGCGTCACGGCATATCACCCTGGCGAAGCTGCTCAAACTGTCTGCGCAGCTCCTCTCTACGGGACTAAGGCACAGACTTCTCCAAAAAATACCACGGAGAACTTCTTCCAAGTAAGGGGTGCTGTGCCAACAGGCCTACACCTCTCGTAAGTCTCCCACCATCTGAGTGCAGCCCCTGAGAACTGAAAAGTAGTGAATGAAACCCCACTGGTCTCCAGAATACCCATTGTCCGAAGCATCCGTTGACACCTATATAAAAAACCCTGAGCATCCTCTAACTCAGTTCCGCTAAATGGTGGAGGTCAAAGCCTCTCAAATCTCTCAAGTCTTCTTTGCTCATCATCTGACATAACAGGGACTACCGAGGCCCGAGCGGCTGTAACGGACTAGGCTGGTAGTGCCCCCCGGTATCTAAAGTCCCTGTACTCCTTGGTCTGGAGTACGTGCAACAGGGTATGAGTACCTCCCCCAGCCTGAGCTGAAACCACTTGAGCAAGACCAGTGCAAGCTGCCAATATCTGGCCAAAGTCTCCTGAAGGCCTGGAATCTCAATGGGCATAGTTGGCGCATGAGCTGGTGCAACTGGTGGTCCTACATGTGCTGGTCCCACTATGGTACAAGCTATACCTCGACCTCTACCTCGGCCCCGGCCTCTACCACGTCCCCGGCCAGTCATGGCCCTAACTGGTGGCACTGTTGGTTGACTGTCCGATCCGGTAGTACGTGTCCTCACCATCTGTGAGAGAATAAGAAAATAAAATTTAGTTCTCGGAATCAACAAATTCGCACGACAGAATACAAGAAAGTGAAATTTTTCCTAAGGTTTCTGCAGCCTCTAGAAGATAAGTACAGACGTTGCTGTACAGATCCGCAAGACTCTACTAAACCTGCTCATGACTCGTGAGACCTATGTTACCTAGGCTCTGATACAAACTTGTCACGTCCCAAAATCTCACCTGTCGTGATGGCGCCTATCTCAATATTAGGCAAGCCGAAAATCTCAATAAAACACCATATCTTTTAAATTTGAAAACAAAATAATTAAATTCAGCGGAAGAAATCTCACAATTTCAAATATAACACTCCCAAAACCCGGTGTCACTGAGTACATGAGCATCTAAATGAATAAAAAGTCTGACTGATAAACATCATTGTCTGAAGTATAGAACAGTACAATAACTAAACAAGAAAAGAATCAAGTCTACGGTCGTCAAGCAGCTACCTTGATACTCTCTAACAAAAATAACTCAGAATTCTAGCAGTCGTCGTATACGGGAGCACCTGGATCTGCACACGAGGTGCAGAGTGTATTATGAGTACAACTAACTCAATAAGTAACAAGACTAACCTCTAGGCTGAAAGAAATGATGAGCTCCGCAGGTACACACCAATAAAAATAATGGTACAGAAATGCATGCCTGCTTTCAAGTTCAACAGTTAAACTCAATATAAGTGAAATAGATCAATACTGCATGATATGAGGCATATGACATCTCAGGAGAAAGACCTCATGTAAATACTGGTCACAAATTATCCGATCACTTGGAATTGTTTATGGCCAATCCAGCCCAGGGGTGTTTTAACCCGTATCTAAATACACATCGACTGACAGTCAGTCACTCAGTACCATATAAGGCCAATCTAGCCCTGGGATAATTTATCCCCAAATATAAATAATACAATCAAGATCCATGTCCAGGTAAATTCATTAGAATACAAATAAGTAAGGCAAGTCCATGCCCTGGGAAACTTCATCCCAAATATATATATATATATATATATATATATATATATATATATATATATATATATATATATATATATATATATATAGTAAGGCAAGTCCATGCCCTGGGAAGTCCATTCCGAATATATATGATCATCTATGCTCACTAGGGGTGTGTACAGACTCCGGAGAGGCTCCTTCAGCCCAAGCGTAATACAAAGCCAATATGGCATACTGTAGGCGGAGAGTCCCGATCCGTATAATAACAAAGCTTATAAGGCCTGCTACAGGCGGGCAGCCCCGATCCATAAAATAGTAAAGTTGATAAGGCGTGCTGCAGGCGGCAACTCTGATCCATAAAATAGTAATGTATTAAGCCATTATGGCATGCTGCGTTGCGCAGCTCAATCCCATAAATATCCTCACAATGGACAATTATTACTGAGTGTGAAATATATATTTTTGAATAATTAATTCAATAACAACACGACCCCATGGGTCCTAAAATATCGGCACGTAGCCTAAACACGATCTTTATTACAAGCCTCAGCTCAATTCCTCTAACACGTGCCACATGTTCCGATAATAACATGATTCTTTGATTTTACAACTATACAAGATTTATTCAAGACACAATTTATATGGTACACGTCCACATGCTCGTCACCTATCGTGTATGTGACCTCCAAACAATTTATATCATACCAAATTCGGAGATTTATACCCTCAGAACCAAGTTTATAAGTGTTACTTACCTCAAACCGTGTAATTTTTTACTCTGATATTCCTTTGCCTTGTTAATTGACCTCCAAACACCTCGAATCTATCCACAAATAATTTGTTTCAGTCAATAAAAATGATAGGAATTAATTCCATAAGAAAATACAAATTTTCCATCAAAATCCGAAAATTCACCCAAATATCGCCCGTGGAGCCCACGTCTCGGAACCCGACAAAAGTTACAAAATCCAAAAGCCCATTCAACCGCGAGTCTAACCATACTAATTTTACCAAAATCCGACCTCGACCTCCAGATATTCAAATCTTATTTTCTAATCCCTAAGTTCAAACCCCTGATTTACACCTAAAAAACATGTAATCTAGTTGGATTATCCGATGATAATTCAATATTATGGAGTAGAAATGATCACAAGTGACTTACCTCAAGTTTCTCTTGAATTCTCTCTCAAAATCGCCCCCAAAACCGTGTTTGAAGGCCCAAAAATGGCAAAACTCGGAACCCCTCTATTTTTAACATTCTGTCCAGGATTTTTGCGCACGCGAAGATTTTTTTCGCACCTGCGGTTTGCGAACCCGCGGAAAAACTCTCGCGCCTGCGATGTCCGCACCTGCGATGGATTTCTTCGCGCCTACGATGTCCGCACCTGCGATGGATTTCTTCGCGCCTGCTGCTTCGCACCCGCATCAAAATGTTTCGCACCCGCGGTGCCTGCCCGGCCCATGTATTTTCTGCTTCCGCGACTAATTCCTCGCATCCGCGAGCTCGCACCTACGGCCCTTTTTCGTGCAGGTGCGATCACACCAGATGCCCAAATGCTTCAGCTCCTACTCCAATTCCAAATTCGATCCGTTAAGCATCCGAAACTCACCCAAAGCCCTCGGGACCCCGTCCGAACATACCAACAAGTTCCATAACATAAAACAGACCTACTCGAGGCCTCAAATCATATCAAACAACATCAAAACGACGAATCACGCTTCAAATCAAAATCTATGAACTTTAAACTTTCAAATTCTATATCTTGTGCCGAAACATATCAAATCAATCTAGAATGACTTCAAATTTTGCAGACAAGTCATAAATGACATAACGAAGCTATTCCAATTTCCAGAATCAGATTTCGAACCCGATATCAAAAATCAACTCCCCGATCAAACTTCCAAACTTAATTTTTTCCTTTAGCCATTTCAAGCCAAATTCTACTACGGACTTCCAAATAATTTTTCGGACACGCTTCTAAGTCCAAAATCACCATACAGAGCTATTGGAATTATCATAATTTAATTCTGAGGTCATTTACTCATAAGTTAATATCCGGTCAACTTTTTCAACTTAAGTTTTTAATTATGAGACTAGGTGTCTCATTTCAATCCCAAATTCCGGACCCAACCAACTAACCCGATAAGTCATAAATAAACTATAAGGCATAAATTGAGCAGTAAATGGGGGAACGGGGCCGTAATACTCAAAATGACCGGCCGGGCAAGATGTGCTAATTCAAAACGTGCTAGTTCTTCAAAGGGCAAGAACAAAACCGAGGATTCCGTTCCTCCAACAGTGGGTACTTCGAAGGATTTTGAAGAGAAATTTTCTACTGCTAACCCTCGCACATGGGCTGTTAGTAGGTACCCTTCTTCTATTTGTCCTTCCAGCATTCCTGCTATGAAGGAGGATTGTCGTTGCCCTGAGTTAGATATTATTGCTCCTGATTTATCAGAGCGAGTGACCCTTCCCAAGGAAGGTTTTACATATTTTTCACGTATCCTTTTACTTTGGGTGCATTTTCTTTGAGCGGAGAGCTCGATCCCGTGATTGCGGAATTTTGCCTTTGCTACCAAGTGTTCTTGGCACAGACGAGCCCTTAAGTATGGAGGACGGTTGCCTGCCTTCGACGCCTGTGTCAGGAAACTGGGGAAGAGCTATCATTAGCTAGAATGATGAACCTTTATTCCCCCAAGATTTTCTGGGGAGGTATGATAAATTTCTGTAAACGTGGCCACCATGCTTTGTTGACTAGAATGGATGGAACGGTTTGTTGCAGTTGCCACCAGTGACATTATTCCAACAACGGCTTCATCCTTTCCGGTTGCTTGGAACCATTCTCGCAAGTTCCCTTTCATACACTTTCTCTTGTTAAATATTCTTTCATGCATGTATTGATCCTTTAACCTTCGTATGTTACAGCGACTCGATGGACCCCACCTGTGGTAGAAGGCTTGGACCGGTGGGTTCAGAAGATCCTGGACATCACAACGCTCGAAACTCATTTGTGGAAAGAGTTGTCCCTTAAATATGGGTGGAAGGCCAAAAATCATGGTAACTTTATTTTACCTTGTTTCCACTTTTTGTATATGAAGAACTTGGATGAACCCTTCTGACTTGTTCACTAAATTAGGTCTACCTGCGGGCTCAGTTGATGTCCCCAAGGAGGATGTTTTGGCTGACCCTGCTGATGCGACGAGGCTACTTCAGGAGGCACTTACTCGAACAGGCATCTCCGAGCCTGCTTCGGGCACAAATGTTTCTTTATGGAGTCCCCGGCCAGAAAAAAAGCAACCAAAGAGAAAACTTTCCTCTGCGGGCGGGGAAAAGAATAAGAGGACAAAGGTTGATGCCCCCGAGTCATCTCCGATGGCGATGATGACTGGTCCTCATTCCGGGCCGGTTATAGACACTGTGATGATCGATGATGATGAAGAAGCTAGTGATGAGGGAGCTTCTTTACATAGAAGGATATGATCCTCATCATCTCAACATGGTGATCGACCTGTTGAGACAATTGCACCAACTGACGATGACGTCTCAGCACTTTAGGGAAAATCTGATTTAGTTGAATATGCTAACTCTCACTTCCGGGCCCCAATTGATGTAACCGATACCGCGGGGCTGAGTACCGGGTCTGTGCCGTCTTTGGTTGGCGAGTATCAAACAACCAACACTGCATTTGATGCAGCTGCTTTTCACTCTTCAACTCCATCAGCTTCATCTCCACCTTCACCACCACCAGTAAGTGCTACATCATTTCTATCTTCATCTTCTCTTCCAACAACGATTGCTACATCATCTCCATCAGTCGCACCTAACCATGAAGAAGGTATCCCTCCTCCACAGTCCCCGGTTCATGGGAATTTGGGGCAAAATTATGTTGCCCCTTTTGAAGATCCACAAAGAAGGAGGAACATTACTCTTTTGATCTCTACTGGGTGCAACCTGCTATCCCGGCCGGTGGAGTTTGCTAATTATCTGAAGCCTTTGGCTTCAGAAAACGACTGGGAAAAGATTCAAACACTCTCGGGGGAGTGTTTGTTGAATAATGCTATGCACAACACCGCAGTGGTACGTTCCTTTATTCTTCTGTTATTTCTTCTACTTTTGAACAAATGTACTCTAAGTTTTACCTACTCTTGTTTTGTAGGCCAACTTTCTTGCTTCTGAGGGCCTTCAAAGGATGATTCGTGAGAAGGAAGAACTTACTTATGAATGAGATCAGCTTTTGGCAAAACGGGACCAGACGGTTCTCCGCCTATCGGAACTAGAAACCAAGGCTACCGAGGCCATTGTTTTGGAGGTCCGTTTGCAGCAAAGCGAGCAATAAGTGGTAACCCTTAGCCAAAAAATTGGGCTGTTGAGGGTTAGATTTGATGAAGCCAAAGCTAAATGGGAATACGTCCAGAACGACGTTCTTGCTGCAACTGATCATGAGGCTGCCTCCGCTAAAAGAGTAATTAATTTGGAAGTAGGATTAAACTCCAAAAGTGAAAAGCTTGCTGCTGTGGTGGCGAAACATGCCCAGCTAGAAGAGAAGTACAGGAAATTTATCGAGCATAATAGGCTCTTTAGTTCAACTGTCCGTGAGCTCGACGTCAGTCTCAAATCTGCTAGGTCTGCTCGGGAAAACCTTTCCGCTGAAGTTACTCAATTCAAAGAAGAACTCAAGCGCCGATGTCATGACCCGAAATTCCCACCTTCGAGACCGTGATGGCGCCTAACATTTATCTTGCTAGGCAAGCCAATGTCAGAATAATCTTAACCATTTTTAAACAAATTAAATTAAACGGAAGTCAATTAGTGAAATAAAGCGAGGAAGACCATAACTACCGAATCATCAAAATACATCCACGAATCTGGTGTCACAAGTGCACGAGCTACTAGAATAATACAAATAAAGGTCTGAATAAAATTCAACCCATTTGAAAGATAATACACAATTAAGATAAGATAGAAGGGGACTTCAGAACTGCGGACACTGTGTTGTTATACCTCAAGTCTCCTCTGGGTAGCTGAATCCGAGCAAGTCTATGGTACACCACTAGGACCAATTCCAAAATTTGCAGAAGAAGTGCGGAGTGTAGTATGAGTACAACCGACCCCATGTACTCCGTAAGTGTCGAGCCTAACCTCGATGAAGTAGTGATGAGGCTATGACAAGACACGTACGTAAACAACCTGTAAAAGCATATAGAAATACGAAGCAATAATAACACAATAATTAACAATTTATAAATTTGGGAGAGAACATGCGAAGGGGAATGATATAGAAATTTCAGCAGGAGAAGTGTCACGTAGCAACCAATTAATTCATCAACAATAAAATGAGCAACTGATAATATGAAAATGGCCCAGCACCACCCTTCGTGCTTTCACACTCATTCTTCCCATAAATTTATAAATAAATAATATGATTGGCATAGCATCACCCTTCGTGCTTTAACTCTCTTTTGGCACGGCATCACCCTTCGTGCTTTAACTCTCTTCTGGCACGGCATCACCATTCGTGCTTTTACACTCTTTGAAAATGGCACGACATCACCCTTCGTGCTTTTACACTCTTTCTCACCATGGCAAGGATAATATAAATATACTAAATGGCACGGGATCACCCTTCGTGCTTTTACACTCTTCCTTACCATGAAAATAATAATATAAATTCAGAAGGGTATTTAAATGTGAGGATATAAACTTATCAATCAATTCAATACCAGAATACCGAATTCACCTTCCAAAATATTCAACAATAATCAAACTAGCAATAATTTCATGAAAAATGATCCAATAAATAATAATAAGTTAAGCAGGAATATCTTAATTAAATAGGCAATTGTTCACAATAAAAAAATTCCACCTGCATGCTTTGACTCAACCACAACGCATAAGTACTCATCACCTCACATATACGTTATACCCGCACATTAAATCACGTAGCAAATAGACAAATAGGTCCTACTCCCTCAAGTTAAGGTTAACCCCGACACTTACCTCGATTTGCAACCAACTCAAGATTCCAATAAACCTTTGCCACGCGAATTGGTGTCCAAATGCCTCGAATCTAGTCACAAACAATTTAATATACTCAACACGAATTATAGAAATCAATTCTATATGAAATTACTAAATTTTCCAATTAAAATCCGAAATTTAACTCAAAACTCGCCTGTGGGGCCCACGTCTCAGAACCCGACAAAAGTTACAAAATATGAACGCTCATTCAACCACGAGTCCAACCATCAAAGTTTACCAAATTCCGACATCAATTCGACCTTCAAATCCCCAAATCGTATTTTCAAATTCCTAGGTCCAAATCCTTGAATTTCACCTAAAGAATACGTAATCTAGTCGGAATAATCGATGATAATTCAATATTATTGTCACTACCCGAAATTTCCACCTTCGGACCGTGATGGCGCCTAACATTTCACTTGCTAGGCAAGCCAACATTAGAATAATATTAACCAATTTTTAAACAATCTTTACATTATTAATAATCAAGGAAACAAAAGCGGAAGAAAAATTTAAAATATAGTGAAATAATCCATAAATGCAACGGTGTCTAAATACCATCCCACAATTGATATCACAAGTGAACGAGCTTCAAGAATAAATACAAATAAAGGTCTGAATAAAATAAAGCTGTATGAAAATAAATACACAACTAAAGTAAAATAGACGGGGACTTCGGAACTGCGGACGCCATGCAGTTATACCTCAAGTCTCCTCCGAGTAGCTGAAATCTGAGCAAGTCCATGGCACGCCGCTGGGACCAACTCCGAAATCTGCACAAGAAGTGCAGAGTGTAGTATTAGTACAACCGACCCCATGTACTGGTAAGTGCTGAGCCTAACCTCGACGAAGTAGTGACGAGGCTAAGGCGGGTCACTTACATTACCTGTACGTAATATTAGTAACAACAACAATAATAAAAATAAATCAGGTAACTCATTTATAATAATTGAAGCCAACTCAGCAGTCATAACCAATTATCATTTCCATCAATTCTGTTTCAGCGTGCAACCCGCTCTCACAATATATTCACATTTAATTCTGTTGCAGCGTGCAACCCGCTCTAACAATATATTCACATTCAGTTCTATTGCAGCATGCAACCCGCTCTCACAATATATTCACATTCAATTCTGTTGCGGCGTTCAATCCGCTCCTCCAATATACTCATTTTAATCAAGTATGTTGCAGCGTGCAACCCGATCCCCCAATATATATATGTATGTCGACTTTTAAATAAGTCTGTTGCGGCGTGCAACCCGATCCTCCAATATTGTCTTTTAATAAGTCTGTTGCGGCGTGCAACCCGATCCTTCAATATGGACTTTTAATAAGTCTGTTGCGGCGTGCAACTCGATCCTCCAATATATTCATTATAATCAATTCTATTACGGCGTGCAACCCGATCCTCCAACATATTCATTTACCAATTCTTATAGAAGAAATTTTCCCAATAAATACAACAATTAATATAAAATTATAAGACAACAAGCATACAATAATTATGATTTAATTATGAAACAAACAATGAAAAATAGCAAATTATTATAGAAAACAGGGAGAAAATAGGCAGTTTAATATTTAATATGCTAAATGTCAAACAATAATTAAAACACATAATTCAAATAGCATGTAACAATTAATGCAGGAATTCAATAATTAATATTTGACTAAGAATAGGAGAGAAATAATTATTATAATAATTAATTTATAATTTAAAAAAATTTATGATTTTTCAAGTAAGCAGGCAAACAATTAATTTGACGACGTATACACACTCGTCACCTCGCCTATACGTCGTTCACATACAATTCACATAAAAAATAATTTAACGGTTCTATTCCCTCAAGTCAAGGTTAACCACGACAATTACCTCGCTTTGCAAATTCCAACCAATTACTCAACCACAACTTTTTCTTTTAAATTTGACTCCGAAAGCTTCAAATCTATTTACAAACAATTCGATATATTCAATACTAATCATAGGAATTAATTCCTTATGAATTTACAAATTTTCCGGATAAAAATTTCTAATTCATTTAAATATTCGACAGTGGGACCCATGTCTCAAATTTCGGAAAAACTTACGAAATACGAACCCTCATTCCGAGACGAGTCCAACCATACAAAAATTATCCAATTCCGATGTCAAATGGACCTTCAAATCTTAAATTTTCGTTTTTGGAAGATTTTATAAAAAATTGATTTTTCTTCCATAAATTCACAGATTCATGATATAAATGAGTATGAAATCATGAAATATAATCAATATAGAATAAGGAATACTTACCCCAATATTTTCCCGTGAAAACCGCCCAAAAATCGCCTTACCCGAGCTCAAAAGTGGAAAAGGGTTGAAAATGGGACGAATCCCATTTTGTAGAACTTAAGTTCTGTTTCTAGGACTTTTACCCTTCGCGAACGCGGTCAGTGTCTCGCGTTCGCGAAGCACAAATTTGTGTTGTCCCATTTTACACTTCGCAAATGCGAGGGCTACTTCGCGAATGCGAAGCTTGCCTAGCTTGGCCTTCGCGAACGCGAGGCTTCGGTCGCAAACGCTAAGCTTTGAACCTTAGGCCTTCGCGAACTCGGTCACTCTGTCGCGAACGCGAAGCACAAACCGTGCCAGCCCCAATTTGCTCTTTGCGTTCGCGAGAGTACCTTCGCGAACACGAAGAAGAACACACCAGAAGCCTGAAGTCTGCAGAAAACCAGATTTCCTAAGTTCGAAAATGATCTGTTAACCACCCGAAACCAACCCGAGCCCTCGGGGCTCCAAACCAAACATGCACCCAAGTCCTAAATCATCATACGAACTTGCTCGCGAGATCAAATCACCAAAATAACACCAAGAACTATGAATCGGACCCCAAATCAAAGGAAAGTTTTAAGAAAACTTTGAAACTTATATTTTTTACAACCGGACGTCCGAATCACGTCAAAATCAACACCGATTTTCACCAAATTTGGCAGACAAGTCATAAATATTATAGTGGACCTATACCATGCTCCGAAACCAAAATACAGACCCGAGGTCAATAAATCCAATATCAGTAATTTCTTAAAAATCATTAAGCTTTCAAGCTTTTAATTTTTCTTCATAATTCTATATCTCGAGCTAGGGACCTCGGAATTCGATTCCGGGCATACTCCCAAGTCCCAAATCACGATACGGACCTATCGGAATTGTCAAAATACTGATCCGGGTCTGTTTGCTCAAAATGTTGACTAAAGTCAACTCCGTTGAGTTTTTAATGCTCTATTCATCCATTTTTCACATAAAACATTTCCGGAAAATTGTACGGATTGCCCACGCAAGTCGAGGAATGATAAATGGTGATTTTCGAGGTCTTAGAACACAAAATTACTTATTAAATTTAAAGATGATATTTTGGGTCATCACATTCTCCACCTCTAAAACAAACGTTCGTCCTCGAACGAAATTAGAAAAAACAAAGTACCTGAGCTGGTGAATAAGTATGGATATTTACTCCGCATATCCGACTCGGACTCCCAGGTAGATTCCTCTACCGGCTGACCTCTCCATTGCACCCGAATTGAAGGATAACTCTTAGACCTCAACTGTCGGACCTGCCGGGCTAGAATAGCCACCGGCTCCTCCTCGTAAGTCAAATCTTTGTCCAATTGGACTGAGCTGAAATCTAACACATGGGCCGGATCACCATGATATTTTCAAAGTATAGACACATGGAACACCGGATGAACCACTAATAAACTAGGTGGTAATGCAAGCATGTAGGCTACTTCACCCATCATTTCAAGAATTTTAAAGGGTCCGATATACCTAGGGCTCAACTTGCCCTTCTTTCCGAACCTCATTACACCTTTCATAAGTGAAACCCAAAGCAGTATTCTTTCTCCAACCATGAATGCAATATCACGAACTTTACGGTCAGCATAACTCTTTTGCCTAGACTGAGTTGTGCGAAGTCGATCCTGAATAATCTTGACCTTATCCAAGGCATCCTGTACCAAATCGGTGCCCAACAACCGAGCCTCTCCCGGTTCAAACCAACCAACTGGCGATCGGCATCGCCTTCTGTATAATGTCTCATATGGAGCCATTTGAATGCTCGACTGGTAGCTATTATTATAAGCAAACTCCGCAAGTGGCAAGAAATGATCCCCTGAACCTCCAAAGTCTATTACACAAGTGCAGAGCATATCTTCCAATATCTGAATCGTGCGCTCTAACTGTCCATCTGTCTGTGGATGAAATATTGTACTCAACTCCACCCGCGTGCCTAACTCACGCTGTACAGCCCTCCAGAAATGTGAGGTAAACTGCGTGCCTCGATCTAAAATAATAAACACAGGCACACCGTGAAGGCGGACAATCTCACGAATGTAAATTTCAGCTAACCTCTCTGGAGAATAGGTAACTGCCACTGGAATGAAATGTGCTGACTTGGTCAACCTGTCCACAATGACCCAAACTGCATCAATTTTTCTCAGAGTCTGTGGGAGCCCAACAACAAAATCCATAGTGGTATGCCCCCACTTCCACTCAGGAATTTCTAACTTCTGAAGTAAACCACCAGGTCTCTGATGCTCGTACTTAACTTGCTTACAATTCAGACACTGAGCTACATATTCAACTATATCCTTTTTCATTCTCCTCCACCAATAATGTTGCCGCAAATCTTGATACATTTTGGCGGTACCTGGATGAATAGAATACCTGGAACTATGTGCTTCTTCAAGAATTAATTCACGAAGCCCATCCACATTAGGCACACAAATACGACCCTGCATTCACAGAACCCCATCTCCCCCTTCAGCAACCCGTTTGGCATCACCGTGCCGCATCGTGTCCTTAAGGACAAGTAAATGAGGATCATCATACTGCCTCTCTCTGATGCACTCATATAAAGAAGAACGAGCGACTGTGCAAGCTAGAACTCGACTAGGTTCTGAAACATCTAACCTCACGAACTGATTAGCCAAAGTCTGAACATCTGCAGCTAATGGCCTCTCACCAACCAGAATATTCGCAAGACTGCCCATACTCACAACCTTTCTACTCAAAGCATCGGCCACCACATTGGCCTTTCCGGGGTGATGCAAAATGGTGATATCATAGTCTTTCAACAACTCCAACCATCTTCTCTGCCTCAAATTAAGATCTTTTTGTTTGAACAGATATTGAAGGCTGCGATGATCAGTAAATACCTCACACGAGACACCGTAGAGGTAATGCCTCCAAATCTTCAGCGCATGAACAATGACTGTCAATTCTAAGTCATGAACAGGATAATTTTTCTCGTGAACTTTCAACTACCGTGATACATATGCAATTACCTTGCCATCTTGCATTAATACTGCACCAAGCCCAATGTGAGATGCGTCGTAATATATACCGTATACGATCCTGAACCTATGGGTAATACCAATACTGGCGCGGTAGTCAAAGCGGTCTTGAGCTTCTGAAAGCTCAACTCACACTTGTCTGGCCATCTGAATGGGACACCCTTCTTAGGATCCACCTTTATGCCTTCTATTGATACCACATGCCCCCAAAAGGAAACTGAGTCTAACCAAAACTCACATTTTGAAAACTTGGCATATAACTGATTACTCTTCAAAGTGTGAAACACACTTTGAAGAAGCCGCTCATGCTCCTCTTGACTGCTGTAGTAAATTAAGATATCATCAATGAATATACAACTACAAAAGAGTCCAAATAAGGCTTGAACACCCGATTCATCAAATCCATAAATGTTGTTGGGGCATTTGTCAACCCAAATGACATCACTAGGAATTCGTAATGCCCATACCGAGTTCGAAAAGCTGTTTTAGGGACATCAGAGACCTTAATCTTCAACTGATGGTAACCAGACCTCAAATTGATCTTCGAAAATACCTTGGCACCCTGAAGCTGATCAAATAAGTCATCAATTCTTGGCAGTGGATATTTGTTTTTGATAGTGGCCTTGTTCAACTGCCGATAGTCAATACACATCCGCATAGAACCATCTTTCTTCTTTACAAATAATACTGGTGCACCCCAGGGCGAGACACTAGGTCTAATGAATCCCTGATCAAGCAAGTCTTGTAACTGCTCTTACAATTCTTTCAACTCTGGCGGGGCCATACGGTATGGTGGAATAGAAATGGGCTGAGTGCCCGGAGCCAAATCAATACAGAAGTCAATATCTCTGTCGGGTGGCATTCCCGGCAAATCTGCAGGAAATACTTTTGGAAATTCACGAACAGCTGGTACTGAGTCCATAGAAGGGACATCCACACTGGGATCACGAATATAAGCCAAATAGGCTAGACACCCTTTCTCTACCATACGCCGAGCTTTCATATAAGAAATAACCCTACTGGCAGAATGGCTAGGATTTCCTTTCCACTCTAACCGAGGTAACCCCAGCATAGCTAGGGTCACTATCTTGGCATGACAATCCAATATTGCATGATAAGGGGACAGCCAATCCATACCCAAGATGACATCAAAATCTACCATATCAAGAAGTAGAAGATCCACACTAGTCTCAAGATTACCAATAGTAACCACACACAAACGATAGACATGATCTACTACCATAGAGTCTCCCACATGTGTAGATACACACACAGAAGCACTCAGTGAATCACAAGGCACAACCAAATATGAAGCAAAATAGGAGGACACATAGGAATAAGTAGATCCTGGATCAAATAGAACTGAAGCATCTCTATGGCAAACTTGAATAATACCTGTGATCACATCATCAAATGACTCGGCCTCAGGGAAAAGCATAAAATCGGGGTTGGGCCCCACCACTCTGAACTGCATCTCTGGAACGGCCTCTAACTGGCTGGCCTCCACCTCTAACGGTCTGACCTCCACCTCTAATGGCCTGACCTCCACCTCTAGCTGCCTGACCCCTATCTCTAGGTGGCTGAGCAGGCGGTGAAGCAACCGGTGCCGGTATGATGGCACGAGAATCTTGCCGAGATCTGTTACTCGCCAATCTAGGGCAATACCTCCTGATGTGACCAATGTTCCCACACTCATAACACTCATCCTGATGTCGTGGCTGCTAAAGCTAAATCTGACCCAAATGGGCTGGATAACCACTGTAGTAACTCTGGAGTGGTGGTACACTGATAGGAGTTGAATGTGTACTGAATACTGGCTGCCCAGAGTAAGGCATAATAGGACCGTAACTCCCTGAAGCACCGGGAGATGCATAAAGTGCTAAATGAAATGGTCTGGGAGGATGACCCCTGCCTCCAGACGAGGCACCACTGAAACCACAAAACTGACGTGGCCTCTTATCGGACCTCTGCCCTCTCTCCTGTGTAAGAACCATCTCGATCCTCCTTGTGACATTAGCAGCCGCCTAAAAAGAAATCTCACTTCCGGTCTCCTTGGCCATCTGAAGTTTGATAGGGTGAGTGAGTCCCTCAATAAACCTCCTCACTCTCTCTCCCTCCGTAGGTAGTAAAAGGAGAGCATAACGGGCCAAATCCATAAAATGGGACTCATACTGAGTAACAGTCATACTACCCTACTGTAGACGCTCAAATTATTTGCGGAATTCCTCTCTCAGTGTGATAGGGAGGAACTTTTCCAGAATTAACTGAGAAAACTACTCCCATGTAAGTGCAAGCGATCCAACTGGTCTGGTCAATGTATAATCTCTCCACCATCTCTTGGCGGAACCCATCATCTGAAATACAGCAAAATCAACCCCATTGGTCTCAACTATACCCATGTTCCACAGCACCTCATGGCAGCGTTCAAGATAATCCTGTGGGTCCTCAGAAGGTGTACCACTGAAGTGACATAGAAAGAGCTTAGTAAACTTATCCAGTCTCAATAAGGCCTTAAAAGACATGGTAGGCCTATCACCGTTCTGTGCCGCAACAATTGGCTGAACTACCCCAATTGGCGGAGCTGTTGGAGCCTGATTCTGGAGAGCCATTTGCTCCGGAGCGGGTAGTAGTGGGAGTTTGTTCTCCTCCCCCAGCCTATGAAATGGCTGGTGCCATTGAAAATGTACCATTTTGGGCCATGCCCTCCATAAGACTCACAAACGGACTAGAGCGTCTTGAAGCACTGGAGTAGCTATGAATCCTTTCCGGACTAGAGCGTCTTGAAGCACTGGAGTAGCTATGAATCCTTTCGGGACCTAAACTGGTCCAGCTGGTACATTCTAAACTGGAACCTCCTCCTGAAGGTCCACCTGAGGTTCTTCAACAGGTGTAGCTGCTCGAGCTCTGGACTGAGCTCTACCTCGGCCTCTGCCTCGGCCTCTAGCATAACCTCGACCTCTACCCCTGGCCATAGTTGCAACCGGGGGTTCTAGTCCCTGTCCATCGGTAGAGGTAATACGTGTTCTCACCATATGCAAGAGAATAAGAGTAGAATGGTTCAATCATCGATGATAGAATAAAATCGCACGACGGAATAAGAAAGAAGTGATATTGTTCCTAAACTTCATAGCCTCTGAGAGATAAGTACAGGCGTCTCCGTACCGATCCTTTAGGCTCTACTAAGCTTGCTCGTGACTCGTAAGACCCATGTAACCTAGTGCTCTGATACCAACTGTCACGACCCGAAATTCCCACCTTCGGACCGTGATGGCGCCTAACATTTACTTGCTAGGCAAGCCAACATTAGAATAATATTAACTAATTTTTAAACAATCTTTACATTATTAATAATCAAGGAAACAAAAGTGGAAGCAAAATTTGAAATATAGTAAAATAATCCATAAATGCAACGGTGTCTAAATACCATCCCAGAATTGGTGTCACAAGTGCACGAGCTTCTAGAATAAATACAAATAAAGGTCCGAATAAAAAAAAGCTGTCTGAAAATAAACACACAGCTAAAGTAAAATAGACAGGGATTTCGGAACTGCGGACACCATACAGTTATACCTCAAGTCTCCTCCGAGTAGCTGCAATACGAGCAAGTCTATGGCACGCCGCTGGAACCAACTCCGAAATCTGTACAAGAAGTGCAGAGTGTAGTATCAGTACAACCGACCACATATACTGGTAAGTGTTGAGCCTAACCTCGACGAAGTAGTGACGAGGCTAAGGAGGGTCACTTACATTACCTGTACGCAATATTAGTAACAACAACAATAATAGAAATAAATCAGGTAACTCATTTATAATAATTGAAGCCAACTCAGCAGTCATAACCAATTATCATTTCCATAAATTTTGTTACGGCGTGCAACCCACTCTCACAATATATTCACATTCAATTTTGTTGCAGCGTGCAACCCGCTCTAATAATATATTCACATTCAGTTCTGTTGCAGCGTGCAAACCGCTCTCACAATATATTCACATTCAATTCTGTTGCGGTGTGCAACCCGCTCCTCCAATATATTCATTTGAATCAAGTATGTTGCGGCGTCCAACCCGATTCCCCAATATATATATGTATGTCGACTTTTAAATAAGTCTGTTGCGGCGTGCAACCCGATCCTCCAATATTGTCTTTTAATAAGTATATTGTGGCGTGCAATCCGATCCTCCAATATGGACTTTTAATAAGTCTGTTGCGGCGTGCAACTCGATCCTCCAATATATTCATTATAATCAATTCTGTTGCGGCGTGTAACCCGATCCTCCAACATATTCATTTACCAATTCTTATAGAAGAAATTTCTCCAATAAATACAATAATTAATATAAAATTATAAGACAACAAACATACAATAATTATGATTTAATTATGAAACAAACAATGACAAATAGCAAATTATTATAGAAATCGGGGAGAAAATAGGCAGTTTAATATTTAATATGCTAAATGTCAAATAACAATTAAAGCACATAATTCAAATAACATGTAACAATTAATGCAGGAATTCAAGAATTAATATTTGACAAAGAATAGGAGAGAAATAATTATTATAATAATTAATTTATGATTTAAAATTTTTATAATTTTTCAAGTAAGCAGGCAAACAATTAATTTGACGACGTATAGATACTCGTCACCTCGCCTATACGCCATTCACGTGAAATTCACATAACAAATAATTTAAGGGTTCTACGATACTTAAATCAAGTCAAGGTTAACCACGATACTTACCTCGCTTTGCAAATTCCAACTAATTACTCAACCATAACTTTTTCTTTTAAATTTGACTCCGAAAGCTTCAAATCTATTCACAAACAATTCGATACATTCAATACTAATCATAGGAATTAATTCCATATGAATTTACAAATTTTCCGGATAAAAATTCAAAATTTATTTAAATATTCGACAGTGGGACTCATGTCTCAAATCCTGAAAAAACTTATGAAATCCGAACACCCATTCCGAGACGAGTCCAACCAGATAAAAATTATCCAATTCCGATGTCAAATGGACCTTCAAATCTTAAATTTTCGTTTTTGGAAGATTTTATAAAAATCTGATTTTTCTTCCATAAATTCACGGATTCATCATATAAATGAGTATGAAATCATGAAATATAATCAATATAGGATAAGGAACACTTACCCCAATATTTTTCCATAAAAATCGCCCAAAAATCGCCTTACCCGAGCTCACAAATGGAAAAGGGTTGAAAATGGGACGAATCCCATTTTTCAGAACTTAAGTTCTGTTTCTAGGACTTTTACCCTTCGTGAACGCGGTCAGTGTCTCGCGTTCGCGAAGAAAAAATTTGTGCTGTCCCATTTTAAACTTCGCGAACGCGAGGGCTACTTTGCAAACGCGAAGCTTGCCTAGCATGGCCTTCACGAACACAAAGGCAATAATCCTGGCCAGCCTCTTTCCCTTCATGAACGCGAGGCTTCGGTCGCGAACACGAAGCTTTGAACCTTAGGCCTTCGCGAACACGGTCACTTTGTCGCGAACGCGAAGCACAAAATGTGCCAGGCCCAATTTGCTCTACGCGTTCGCTAGAGTACCTTCGCGAATGCGAAGAAGAAAATACCAGAAGCCTGAAGTCTGCAGAAAACCAGATTTCCTAAGTCCGAAAATCATTCGTTAACCACCCGAAACCAACCCGAGCCCTCGGGGTTCCAAACCCAACATGCACTCAAGTCCTAAAATATCATACAAACTTGCTTGCGTGATCGAATCGCCAAAATAACACCAAGAACTATGAATCGGACACAAAATCAAAGGAAATTTTTAAGAAATCTTTAAAACTTATATTTTTTACAACCGGACGTCCGAATCACGTCCAATCAACTTCGATTCTCACAAAATTCGGCAGACAAGTCATAAATATTATAATGGACCTATACCAGGCTCCGAAACCAAAATACGGACCCGAGGTCAATAAATCCAATATCAGTAATTTCTTTATAATCATTAAGCTGTCAAGCTTTTAAAATTTCTTCAAAATTCCATATCTCGAGTTAGGGACCTCAGAATTCGATTTCGGGCATACGCCCAAGTCCCAAATCATGATACGGACCTACCAAAATTGTCAAAATACTAATTCGGGTCTGTTTGCTCAAAATGTTGACTAAAGTCAACTTAGTTGAGTTTTTAAAGCTGTATTTTACATTTTAATCCATTTTTCACATAAAAACTTTCCGAAAAATTGTACGTACTGTGCACGCAAGTCGAGGAGTGATAAATGGTGCTTTTAGAGGTCTTAAAATATAGAATTACTTATTAAATTTAAAGATGACATTTTGGGTCATCACAATTATTGACTAACAATGATCACAAGTGACTTATCTCAAGTTTTCCTGTGAATTCTTGCTCAAACATCGCCCCAACCCGTACTTGAAATGTCCAAAAATGAGAAAAATCTCGGAACCCCTCTATTTTTAACACTGTCAGTGTTCTTGCATTTGCTATGCACTTGGCCGCATTTGCTGTCTTGCAGATGCGAGGGCGGAGGTCGCTTCTGCGATTGGCTCGCTTCTGCGGGCAATAGTCCACTTCTGCGAAGAAGCGTCCGCTTCTGCGGTCCAAGGCCCCCTTAGCCCAGGCCGCATCTACGACCATTGCGTCGCTTCTGTGACGCGCCTTCTGCTTCTGCGAGGCCTGGTTCACTTCTGCGAGCTCGCACTGCGGTCAAAAATCCGAAAATTTTCAGATTTTCCTTAAGTCCTACTCTCAAGTGATGCTATATGGTCCTAGTGGAACCATTGTTGGAGGTTCTTCTCAGTTGTCGTTCGGCCTTTAATTAAAATTGACTTGCCTAAGCTGGAGCTTCTCTTCTCTCTCTCTCTCTCTCTTCTCTCTCTCTTAGGGTTACAGAGGGAGCGCCGCTTTTTTGTTCTGTTAGTCGTAATCTTTGCAAGTTTCAAGTAATTCACTCTATTCTTCTTTTGCTTTTCGGTTTTAGTTCTTTATTGGAATACCAAATCCCATTCAAACAAGGAAATCTGAAAGAAACAGAAACTATAAACAGAAATCTGCCTAAATAACACGTAACAACACATACTCTTAGACATAAATCTGCCTAAACAAGGAGAATGCTTCGCTTCATTTGTACTGCGCCGCCAGGGTTTTAGCGAAGCTCTCTCGTATTTTCTTTTCGTCTTCTAAAGGTTAGATCTATTGAAAAACACAATCTAATTACCTTGTGAATTGATTTTACTTGAGTTTGAATTATGAGATTTATTTGTTTTTATTTACTAATTAATTGATATCATAATGTTTTCTTCCTTTTTTTAATATCGTCTATGTGGTATTGTCTTTTTGTTTTTGTATATTAGATTTCAACTGTTCTACTAATTTGGATGATCTTGCTGTACTTAATGCTATGTGAATTTATAATTGGTTACAACCTATACAATTTATTTTTTATTTGTTAATTCGATTTGATATATATATATATATATATATATATATATATATATATATATATATATATATATATATATATATATATATATATATATATAAATCTTGTATCTTTTCGGGTTAGTCATTTTTCTTGTGATTATTTTGATTTGCCTATTTTTAAATAAACTCAAAGTTTAATTTCATCCTTTTTTGTGCTCCTTTGCTACGGGTGGGGCCTCACCAGTGGTAGCGGTGACAACCCCTCTCTCCCCTCTTTGTTCGGCTTCATGGGGTTTTGTGTGTATTTCAGGTCAGGGCCTGTGGCTATTAGCGGCGAAAGGGACGTGTGTGTGCAAACATTGAAGAACAACCCGGGCGAGTGTCAGCAAGGGACAGCGGGAGTTAGATGCGAACGTGCTAGGTGGCCGTAACATCGTCGTATATACCAAGACAATTTCAAGGTTCTACTCGCGGGAGTTGGTAGATCCAGTTTTCCAGTTTCCCTTTGTTGTGTTAGTTAAATGGCTGCCATCTTAATTCGTATTAGTTTATTCACCGTATTAGTGTGCATGTAGTTGCAACTTGTCTTTTTCTAGTTTGGTCTGTTGCCTGGTGTGTGAGAGTGATTCCCCTTACTCTGTTGTAGGTATAGTGGTTGTGGTCTGAGATGGTCGAGTGATGTCATGCCCTCGGGGGTACGGGGGGTGGGGCAGGAGGTAGGGCATGGGTTAGGGGGTGGGGCGGGAGGCAAGGGAGGTAAAGGGAACAAGGGTGTCTGTAGGTTGAGAATTGGGTCATGAAACGTAGGTACATTGACGGGTAAGTCTATAGAGTTGGCAAAGATCCTCCAGAAGAGGAGAGTCAATATAGCATGTGTCCAAGAGACAAGGTGGGTAGGGTCTCAGGAGTCCAAAAAGGTAATAATAGAGTGGGCATCTTGGTGGATATGGAACTTAGAGAGTCTGTGGTTGAGGTTAGAAGAGTGAATGATAGATTGATGATTATTAAATTAGTGGTAAGAGAGTGCACCTTAAACGTCGTTAGAGCCTATGCGCCTCATGCGGGCCTCGATGAGGAGGTTAAACGACGCTTCTGGGAGGGGTTAGATGAGATTGTGCGCCAGGTTCCACCTACTGAGAAGCTATTCATAGGAGGGGATTTAAATAGGCATATTGGGTTGATCGCAGGTGGTTATGGCGAGGTGCATGGAGGCTTCGGTTTTGGGGAGAGGAACGGAGAAGGTACATCGCTGTTGGACTTCGCTAAGGCTTTTGGGTTGGTGATTGCGAACTCTGGCTTTCCAAAGAGGGAGGGGCATTTGGTTACTTTTCAAAATGCGGTGGCAAAGACACAGATTGACTATCTCCTCCTCAGGAGGTGTGACAGAGGGTTGTTCAAGGATTGCAAGTATCTCCTCCTCAGGAGGTGTGAGATACTCGCGACGCAGCATAGGCTCTTAGTGATGGATGTTGGTATTATGTTAAAGAGGAGGAAATGGCCTGCTCGAGAATGACCGAGAATCAGGTGGGAATCCTTAACTAAGGATAAATCCCAAGAGTTGGAGGGGCAGTTGCTGTCTATGGGAGTGTGGATGTGTTACACCCTATATTTTCGTACGTAAAAATGCGTCGTAAGCAAACTAATGTAGGACCAAAAATGAGATAATATTTAAAAGTATATAAAGTAAGTTAATCATGTTACCTCTGAGGTTACAAATATTGAAGATCATGAACAACAAGTACAAAGAGGGTTGGACAGTTCAGAAGCTAAAGCAATTAAATAAAACAATGTTTCGTCGAAAGTCGACAAGTTGGAAATGTTATAACATGTACCTTTGGGGTGAGACTAGGGTGATTAACATGATAAGGAGATTATGTTATGATTTATATTAGTCGTATGAATCCGTGTGTTATGTTTTGAAGTCAAGCGAGTTGTGGAACAAAAGTCGATGAAAGTCATCACAAGTTACATTCATAAGTTTTACTGAAACTTTGGGTCAAATGTAACTGCAATTTTCTCCCAATATACTTAGAGTTATGGGGTGTTCCAACCCATCAAATTAAAGATCTATGAGTTTATTTTCCAACGCATTAAACCGTTTGTCAATACGACATTGGAGTAGAGAGATATGGGCATTTTTGTGATACTGCACAAGCTGCTAGGTGACAAGTAGGTGTGTCACCTACTTGCTTAAATGAGAGCCCAAAAAAATGGGCCATTTCGGGTCGTCCAAATAGGCCTTTTAAGGGCCTATTTTCTTCATATATTAGACTTAAAATAGAGCATAATAACCAGACATAAGCTCTGCAAAGAATCCTCCCAAAAATTTCCTACAAACCCTAATTGATTTTCTCTCCCTTTCAAGTTCTAATTGGAGGTAAAACCTAGAGTTTGAAGAACCAAGATAAGAGCTGAGTTATCCAACAAATAAGGTGAGTTTACTGCTCTCTTTCATCCAATTTTTCTTCTGTAAATTCATGTTAAGTAGTTCTATACTTGTAAGAACTCACGGGACGGTGATCGGAAGCCGTGAGTTCGAGTTATTCATTTGTAGCGGACTGTTTTGTGGACTGTTTTGTGTTGCTGTTGGGCTGTGTGTTTTACTACTGTTTTGTGGAGTTTTGGAGGAGGAAGGGGGTGTAGAAACACCATATAAATGTAGGGTGGTTGGCTGGTCGTTCGTCGTAACATTTCCGGGTCATTTGGCACTACTACGGTGGTCGTTTTGTGTATGAAGAGATTGGGGTGTGTTGGGCTGTTTTGTAGTATTTGATGGCGTATATAGGGCTGAAAAATGGTGTATATATGTTGTTATTGTTCTGTTCTTGTATTGTTGGTGTTATCTTGAATTTGGAGGACGTAAGGATTATAGGGGAGATGCTGCCCATTTTAATACAAAATAAGTTTGTCGTTCATTGTGCGATAGTTGTACCTTTCGTAACTTAAAGATAGTATTATTATCATTCTTGTAGATTAAGGTGCGAAGAGGTGAGTTCAACTTGGTGATTGGAAAGATTGTGATAAGGTATGTTAAGGCTAAGCCCTTCCTTCATTTTGGCATGATCTCGTAGCTACATGTGTTAATAATGAGACATAAAGAGAAGTTCGTATTCATGAATTCATTCACATTATTCTAGTCTCATAAGTTACAATATTATTCCTTATTGGGACTTCATATTCAGTTTAGTTTTGTCTTTATTCAGTCAAGAGAGCAGAGGGTCTATATATATATATATATACAGTATTACACTATTTTCACCACCATCGAGCTATAATCGGTGGGCAGGCCCCTATTGGGCAACCTCTGATCAGATGGTAAGTTATATATACCGAGCCTACTGTGGCCGAGCGCCTATGAGCGAGCCCAGGATGGCCGAGATACAGAGCCCAGTATGGCCGAGCGCCTATGAGCGAGCCTACTACGGCCGAGCATTTACACGTACCGAGCCTTATAGGGCCGAACATTTATTTTACTTAATATATTGAGAGAGTTGAGTCAGTATCAGCAGGTAAGTATATCTCCAGACCATCTTTGACTCCCAGTTAGTTTCAGTTATCATATTATCAGTTCAGTTTCAGCTTTCAGTTATTTTATTGCCTTACATACTCGGTACATTATTTCGTACTGACGTCCCTTTTCTGAGGGCGCTGCATTTCATGCGTGCAGGTTCAGACAGACAGACGGGTAGACCTCCTCAGTAGGTGTTTCCCGAGTTCAGCCTGATCGGTAAGCTCCACATCTTTCAGAGTTGCCAGGTCTAGAGTTTTTGTGTACATCTTATGTATATCTGTATATATGTTATGGGTAGGTCGGGGCCCTGTTCCGATCATAGTACATCTATCAGTAGAGGCTTGTAGACATATCCTGTTGGTTAGTGCAGTATGTTGGGTTTGTAGGCCTGGTATGTATAATTTGGTGGTTTGTCAGCTGTAGTAGCTATGACGGCCTTTTCAGCCTAGCTTTATATTGATGTTTAGTTAGCACTAGTTTCCATTCAATTTTATATTTTGCTTCGCAAATTGTCTTGCAAGGTGGCCCCATGGCCAAAGTATGACATTATGTGTTCAGAGTCCCTTAGTCGCAATTTGGTACGCCAGGTTAGGTGAGGCACCGGGTGCTTGTCTCGCTCCTAGGTTCGGGGCGTGACAAACTTGGTATCAGAGCAGTTCTGTCCTAGGGAGTCTACAAGTCGTGTCTAGTAGGGTCTTGTTTATAGATGTGTTGTGCACCATATTATATAAGCAGGGCACTACAGGGCATTTAGGAGTTGGTTACCCTTCTTTGAAATCTAAATCGTGGTACAGAACTGAGTTATAGGAAATTTGAATTAAACTTATGTGTTGGTATTTGCATGCACAGATGACGGTGACTAGGAAGACTACGGCTAGCAAGAGGAGAGATACAGCAGTAGGTGAGGGGACCAGCAGGGTACCCCCAGTAGATGGGGCCCAGTCTGAGGCTCAAGGTGAGACCCCTACTCAGCCATTGCCGGCTCCTCCACCAACTACGGAGATTCCTAGGGAAACCGCACATCCAGTTCTCCCTCCACTTCCATCATATCAGGACTTGAGAAGTGCGGTGCATTTATTGACACAGTTGGTAGCTACCCAGCAACAGGCTAGGGCATCAGCTAGTGCAGGAACTTCTGAGGGGTCTGGGAGTTCAAGGGTCCGAGAGTTTATTGCTTTGAGTCCCCCAGAGTTCACGGGGACAGATCAGAGGGAGGACCCGCAGGATTTCATAGATCAGCTTCACAGGATCTTTCGTGTTATGCATGCCACAGAGAAAGAGGCAGTTGAGCTAGCAGCTTTTCGACTCCGAGATATAGCCATCCTTTGGTACGAGGGATGGGAGAGGTCCAGGGGACGTGATGCACCTCCAGCTATTTGGGAGAATTTTTCAGATGCCTTCCTTGACCAGTACTTACCACGGGAGATCCGACAGGCTCGAGTCGATCAGTTTCTAGCCCTCAAGCAGGGTAATATGAGTGTTCGAGAGTATAGTCTCCGTTTTGACTCATTGGCCAGATATGCACCATCCATAGTTGCTACTATGCGGGACAGGATTCACAGGTTTATAGCAGGGTTAGCCCCAGAGTTAACCGAGGCATGTGCCACCGCTGCATTGCAGGAAAATATGGATATCTCCTGGATTCAGGCATTCGCCCAGAATATAGAAAGGGGTAGGCATCGGCAGCAGGGTACAAAGAGGGCTGAGCAAGGGCAACGTAAGAGGATGAGATTTCCCAGGTCTCAGGAGCAATATCAGGGTAGTTATAGGACCCAGTACTTCGGACGGCCACCTAGGCCTCCGCCACCTCAGTTACAGGGTTGCAAGTATGACCGCTATACTCAGTCAGGACCAGGTGAGAGCTCACGGGTGTCGGGTTTGCAGCGATAACGAGGATCTGCGCAAACATGGTCATTTCCTCCACGGTGTGACATCTGTGGTAGAGGACACTTGGGCCAATGCCGAGCAGGTTCTGATGCTTGTTATACATGTGGGCGTCCAGGGCATATGATGCGAGATTGCCCAAATAGAGATTCGGGGGGAATGGCACAACCAGCGAGTTCAGCAACAGGATCATCTATGTCCGTGCATCCTTCAGGACGCGAGTCTCAGTCTTCGGCTGGTAGAGGTCGGGGCAGAGGTAGAGGTTCCGGTTCAAGTGGTAATCAGAACCGTATCTATGCTTTAGCGGGTCGACAGGACCAGGAGTCTTCACCAGACGTTGTGACAGGTATATTAACCATTTGCTCTCACGATGCTTATGCTTTGATAGACCCAGGATCTACTTTATCGTATATTACCCCATTTGTCGCGAGGAAGTTTGGTATAGTGCCTGAAATACTAAGTGATCCTTTTGCGGTATCTACACCGGTCGGAGAATCGATTATTGCTAGACGGGTTTACCGAGGTTGTACGGTGACAATTTGTAGTCGTCAGACCTCAGCTGACCTAGTTGAGCTAGAGATGATGGATTTTGATGCTATCATGGGCATGGACTGGTTGGCAGCTTGCTATGCCACAGTTGATTGCCGAGCAAAGGCAGCCAAATTTCATTTTTCGGGTGAGCCAGTCCTTGAATGGGTAGGTAATACACCAACACCCAGAGGTAGGTTTATTTCCTATCTGAAGGCGAGGAAAATGATCGCAAAAGGATGCATTTATCATATTGTGCGAGTTAGAGATGCAGATGCTGAGATACCTACACTTCAGTCTATTCCCGTAGTCAAAGAGTATGCAGATGTGTTTCCAGATGAGCTTCCAGGTATTCCTCCAGAGCGAGAGATTGATTTTAGCATCGATTTGCTTCCAGGAACTCAACCAATATCCGTCCCTCCGTATAGAATGGCACCTGGCGAATTGAAGGAGTTGAAGGAGCAGTTAAAAGATTTGCTGGAGAAAGGTTACATCAGGCCCAGTACCTCACCTTGGGGTGCACCAGTACTATTTGTGCGGAAGAAAGACGGCTCGCTGAGGATGTGTATCGATTATAGGCAGCTGAACAAGGTAACTATTAAGAATAAGTATCCACTTCCAAGGATCGATGACTTGTTTGATCAGTTGCAGGGGGCTAGATGCTTTTCAAAGATAGATTTGAGGTCGGGGTACCACCAGGTCAGAGTTCGGGAAAAAGATATTCCAAAGACAGCCTTCAGGACCCGATATGGCCACTTCGAGTTCCTTGTCATGTCCTTCGGGTTGACTAATGCACCTGCTGTATTTATGGACTTGATGAATAGCCTATTCCGGCCATTTTTAGATCTGTTCGTGATAGTATTTATTGATGATATTCTGGTTTATTCCCGTTCAGAGGATGAGCATGCGGACCACCTGCGAGCGGTACTCCAAACCCTCCGTGATCGTAAGTTGTATGCTAAGTTTTCTAAATGTGAGTTCTGGTTGAAGTCTGTAGCATTCTTGGGGCATATTGTATCAGATGAAGGTATAAAGGTGGACACTCAGAAGATTGAGGCCGTGAAATCTTGGCCTAGACCTACCACTCCGACAGAGGTTCGTAGCTTTCTAGGCTTAGCAGGATACTATCGGAGGTTCGTAGAGGGTTTTTCTTCCCTTTTGGCACCATTGACGAAGTTGACACAGAAAGAAACTAAGTTTCAATGGACAGAGGCTTGCGAGCGGAGTTTCCAAGAGCTTAAGAACAGGTTGACCTCAGCTCCAGTTCTAACACTTCCAGAGGGTCTAGAGGGTTATGCCGTGTATTGTGATGCATCAGGTGTCGGGTTAGGATGTGTCCTGATGCAACATGGGAAGGTAATTGCGTATGCTTCAAGGCAGTTGAGGAAGCACGAGAGGAATTATCCGACCCACGACCTCGAGTTAGCTGCGGTTGTCCATGCACTTAAGATATGGCGGCATTATTTATATGGTGTTCATGTTGATGTATTTACTGATCATAAAAGCCTACAATATATCTTCAAGCAGAAAGAGTTGAATTTGCGACAGAGGCGATGGCTTGAGTTATTGAAAGATTACGATGTTAACATTCTCTACCATCCAGGGAAAGCTAATGTTGTAGCAGATGCCTTAAGTCGCCGATCTATGGGTAGCTTAGCACATGTAGAGCCCAAGAAAAGACAATTAGCTAGAGAGATTCATCAATTGTCTTCGTTGGGGGTTCGGTTAGTAGATTCTGAGGATGGTGGAGTTGTACTCCAAAACACTACAAAATCATCCCTCATAGCTGAAGTCAAGGAAAGGCAGTACGAGGACCCAGAGTTGGTCGAGTTGAGAGAGCGAGTTCCGCAATAGAAGAAGCCATTGTTAGAGCTCAAGGGAGATGGGGTTCTCAGATACAGGGGTCGTTTGTGTGTTCCAGATGTAGCAGGGCTACGAGACAAGATTATGTCAGAGGCACATTATTCATGGTATTCCATCCATCCTGGATCGACGAAGATGTATCATGACATTAAGGATGTGTACTGGTGGAACGATATGAAGAAGAACATTGCTGAGTTTGTCGCCCAATGTACTAGTTGCCAGCAAGTGAAGGTAGAGCATCAGAAGCCCGGAGGGCTAATGCAGACTATAGAGATCCCGGCATGGAAATGGGAGGCGATAAACATGGACTTTGTTACGGGTTTACCTCGTTCTCATCATAAGTTCGATTCTATATGGGTGATAGTCGATAGGCTCACTAAATCAGCTCATTTTCTACCTGTCAGATCTACATATACAGCAGAAGATTATGCAAAGTTATATATTAAGGAGATAGTGCGGCTACACGGAGTACCAGTATCTATTATATCTGACCGTGGGGCTCAATTTACAGCACATTTTTGGAGGTCATTTCAGAGAGGTCTAGGGACTCAGGTGAATCTCAGCACAGCTTTTCATCCACAGACTGATGGACAAGCCGAGCGCACAATTCAGACGCTCGAGGATATGTTACGAGTATGTGTGTTGGATTTTAAAAGAAGTTGGGATGAACATCTACCTCTTGTCGAGTTTGCATATAATAACAGTTACCACTCCAGTATTCAGATGGCTCCGTACGAGGCTTTGTATGGGCGTAAGTGCAGATCTCCTATAGGGTGGTTTGATGTTGGGGAATCTGGGTTATATGGGCCAGACCTGGTTCAACAGGCCATAGAGAAAGTAAAGCTTATCCGGGAGCGACTGTTGACAGCTCAGAGTCGTCAGAAGTCATATTCTGATGTGCGGCGACGAGACTTAGAGTTCAGGATTAATGACTGGGTATTCTTAAAGGTATCACCTATGAAGGGCGTGATGAGGTTTGGCAAGAAAGGAAAGCTTAGCCCACGGGATATTGGGCCTTATAGGATCATTCGGAGAGTGGGCCAAGTAGCTTATGAGTTAGATTTGCCCTCAGAATTGGAGTCTGTCCATCCGGTTTTTCACGTATCTATGCTACGGAAGTGCATTGGCAATCCTACCCGAGTGGTGCCCACGGATGATGTACAGATTACAGAGGACTTGTCATACGAGGAAATTCCAGTTGCCATCCTAGACCGACAAATCCGCAAGCTACGAAATAAGGAGGTAGCTTCCGTGAAGGTTTTATGGAGGAGCAAGAATGTAGAAGAGATGACGTGGGAATCGGAGGAAGAAATGAAGTCTAAATACCCCCACCTATTTCAAACTGAAGATATGGTTCGAGATGGGACGCTACAACATAGCTCTATGTAGGCTAGCAGGTCATCAGGTAAGCTTTTATTTTTCACTTTCAATATTTATGATTTACGGTCGGTGAGGCAAATTGCTGCTATTTATAAAGATTGGCCATGTGTGGCATGCATAGTATGTTTTCTAGCTACGTGCAGGTTAGTTTTAACCTAGTGTATGAAGGATACTTTGGCAAAATTTTCCAAAGTCTCTAAGAGTAAACATTCGAGGACGAATGTTCCCAAGGGGGAGTGATGTTACACCCTATATTTTTGTACGTAAAAATGCGTCGTAAGCAAACTAATGTAGGACCAAAAATGAGATAATATTTAAAAGTATATAAAGTAAGTTAATCATGTTACCTCTGAGGTTACAAATATTGAAGATCATGAACAACAAGTACAAAGAGGGTTGGACAGTTCAGAAGCTAAAGCAATTAAATAAAACAATGTTTCGTCGAAAGTCGACAAGTTGGAAATGTTATAACATGTACCTTTGGGGTGAGACTAGGGTGATTAACATGATAAGGAGATTATGTTATGATTTATATTAGTCGTATGAATCCGTGTGTTATGTTTTGAAGTCAAGCGAGTTGTGGAACAAAAGTCGATGAAAGTCATCACAAGTTACATTCATAAGTTTTACTGAAACTTTGGGTCAAATGTAACTGCAATTTTCTCCCAATATACTTAGAGTTATGGGGTGTTCCAACCCATCAAATTAAAGATCTATGAGTTTATTTTCCAACGCATTAAACCGTTTGTCAATACGACATTGGAGTAGAGAGATATGGGCATTTTTGTGATACTGCACAAGCTGCTAGGTGACAAGTAGGTGTGTCACCTACTTGCTTAAATGAGAGCCCAAAAAATGGGCCATTTCGGGTCGTCCAAATAGGCCTTTTAAGGGCCTATTTTCTTCATATATTAGACTTAAAATAGAGCATAATAACCAGACATAAGCTCTGCAAAGAATCCTCCCAAAAATTTCCTACAAACCCTAATTGATTTTCTCTCCCTTTCAAGTTCTAATTGGAGGTAAAACCTAGAGTTTGAAGAACCAAGATAAGAGCTGAGTTATCCAACAAATAAGGTGAGTTTACTGCTCTCTTTCATCCAATTTTTCTTCTGTAAATTCATGTTAAGTAGTTCTATACTTGTAAGAACTCACGGGACGGTGATCGGAAGCCGTGAGTTCGAGTTATTCATTTGTAGCGGACTGTTTTGTGGACTGTTTTGTGTTGCTGTTGGGCTGTGTGTTTTACTACTGTTTTGTGGAGTTTTGGAGGAGGAAGGGGGTGTAGAAACACCATATAAATGTAGGGTGGTTGGCTGGTCGTTCGTCGTAACATTTCCGGGTCATTTGGCACTACTACGGTGGTCGTTTTGTGTATGAAGAGATTGGGGTGTGTTGGGCTGTTTTGTAGTATTTGATGGCGTATATAGGGCTGAAAAATGGTGTATATATGTTGTTATTGTTCTGTTCTTGTATTGTTGGTGTTATCTTGAATTTGGAGGACGTAAGGATTATAGGGGAGATGCTGCCCGTTTTAATACAAAATAAGTTTGTCGTTCGTTGTACGATAGTTGTACCTTTCGTAACTTAAAGATAGTATTATTATCATTCTTGTAGATTAAGGTGCGAAGAGGTGAGTTCAACTTGGTGATTGGAAAGATTGTGATAAGGTATGTTAAGGCTAAGCCCTTCCTTCATTTTGGCATGATCTCGTAGCTACATGTGTTAATAATGAGACATAAAGAGAAGTTCGTATTCATGAATTCATTCACATTATTCTAGTCTCATAAGTTACAATATTATTCCTTATCGGGACTTCATATTCAGTTTAGTTTTGTCTTTATTCAGTCAAGAGAGCAGAGGGTCTATATATATATATACAGTATTACACTATTTTCACCACCATCGAGCTATAATCGGTGGGCAGGCCCCTATTGGGCAACCTCTGATCAGATGGTAAGTTATATATACCGAGCCTACTGTGGCCGAGCGCCTATGAGCGAGCCCAGGATGGCCGAGATACAGAGCCCAGTATGGCCGAGCGCCTATGAGCGAGCCTACTACGGCCGAGCATTTACACGTACCGAGCCTTATAGGGCCGAACATTTATTTTACTTAATATATTGAGAGAGTTGAGTCAGTATCAGCAGGTAAGTATATCTCCAGACCATCTTTGACTCCCAGTTAATTTCAGTTATCATATTATCAGTTCAGTTTCAGCTTTCAGTTATTTTATTGCCTTACATACTCGGTACATTATTTCGTACTGACGTCCCTTTTCTGGGGGCGCTGCATTTCATGCGTGCAGGTTCAGACAGACAGACAGGTAGACCTCCTCAGTAGGTGTTTCCCGAGTTCAGCCTGATCGGTAAGCTCCACGTCTTTCGGAGTTGCCAGGTCTAGAGTGTTGTGTACATCTTATGTATATCTGTATATATGTTATGGGTAGGTCGGGGCCCTGTTCCGATCATAGTACATCTATCAGTAGAGGCTTGTAGACATATCCTGTTGGTTAGTGCAGTATGTTGGGTTTGTAGGCCTGGTATGTATAATTTGGTGGTTTGTCAGCTGTAGTAGCTATGACGGCCTTTTCAGCCTAGCTTTATATTGATGTTTAGTTAGCGCTAGTTTCCATTCAATTTTATATTTTGCTTCGCAAATTGTCTTGCAAGGTGGCCCCATGGCCAAAGTATGACATCATGTGTTCAGAGTCCCTTAGTCGCAATTTGGTACGCCAGGTTAGGTGAGGCACCGGGAGCTTGTCTCGCTCCTAGGTTCGGGGCGTGACAGGATGAGCGATGGTGACGCGAGCACTATGTGGTCAGCGATAACAGACTGTATTAGGGAGGCTGCGAGAGAGGTACTAGGGGTCTCGACGGGCGTCTCTGGTCTGCACAAAGGATACTGGTGGTGGAATGAAGTGGTCCAAGGTAAATTAAAAGCGAAGAAGGCAGTGTACATGAAGTTAGTGGGGAGAATAGGAGAGGATGAGAGGCGAGCGTGCATGGAGAGGTATAAGGTAGCTAGGAAGGAGGCTAAGCTGGCGGTCATGGAGGCTAAGACTGCGGCTTGTGGTCGTATATACGAGGAACTGGGGAAAAAGGCGGGGAGAAGACATTATTCCGGCTGGCCAAGTTGAGAGAGAGAAAGGCTCGGGATTTGGACCAAGTGAGATGCATCAAGGACGAAGATGGTAGAGTATTGATGGAAGATGCCCAGATTAAGAGGAGATAGCAGACTTACTTTTATAACCTTCTGAATGAAGAAGGGGATCGGGATATTGTTCTAGGCGAATGTGAGCATTGCGAGAGTCACTGTGACTTTGGGTACTGTAGGCGTATCGAGGTTGAGGAGGTAGTGGGAGCTATGCGTAAGATGAGCAGGGGCAGAGTGATCGGGCCAGACGAGATTCTGGTGGAATTTTGGAAGTGTGTGGGGAGAGCAGGTTTGGAGTGGTTGACTAGGTTGTTTAATATTATTTTTAAGGCGAAGAGGATGTCAGATGAGTGGAGGTGGAGTACGGTGGTTCCATTGTATAAGAATAAAGGTGATATCCAGAGTTGTAACAATTATAGGGGTATCAAATTACTGAGTCATACCATGAAAGTGTGGCAGCGGGTGGTTGAAGCGAGGATGAGGATGACAGTGTCTGTATTCGACAACCAGTTCGGGTTCATGCCGGATCGTTCGACTGTAGAAGCTATACACCTTGTTAGGAGGTTGGTGGAACTGTATAGAGAGAAGAACAAAGATCTGCACATGGTGTTTATTGACCTAGAGAAAGCGTATGACAAGGTACCTAGAAAAGTTCTCTAGAGATGCCTGAAGGCAAAATGTGTGTCGGTCCCCTACATTATGGCGATTAAGGACATGTATGATAGGGCTAAGACTCGAGTTAGAATAGTAGGAGGAGACTCTGATCATTTTCCGGTTGTAATGGGGTTACACCAAGGTTCTGCGCTAAGTCCATTCTTATTCGCCCTGGTGATGGACGCATTGACACACCATATTCAAGGGGAGGTGCCATGGTGCATGCTATTCGCCGATGACATAGTTCTGATTGATGAGTCACGAGCCGGTGTTAACGAGAGGCTGGAGGTTTGGAGACAGGTTCTTGAGTCTAAGGGTTTCAAGCTGAGCAGGACGAAGACGGAATACCTAGAGTGTAAGTTCAACACTGAGCCGGTGGAAGTGGGCGTGTATGTGAGGCTTGAATCACAGGTCATCCCGAGTAGAGGCAGCTTCAAGTACCTTGGTTCGGTTATCCAGGGGGAATGGGAGATCGACGAGGATGTCACACACTGTATTAGGGTAGGGTGGATGAAGTGAAGGTTAGCATCTAGAGTCTTGTGTGACAAGAGAGTGCCACTGATACTCAAAGGTAAGTTTTATAAAGCGGTGGTTAGACCGCCCATGATGTATGGGGCTGAGTATTGGCCCGTTAAGAACTCACATATCCAGAAGATGAAAGTAGCAAAAATGATGATATTGAGGTGGATGTGCGGGCACACTAGGATAGATAATATTAGGAACGATGATATTCGAGAGAAGGTGCATGTGGCTCCCATTGATGACAAGATGCGGGAAGCGAGGCTTAGATGGTTCGGACATGTTCAGAGGAGAAGCCCAGATGCTCCAGTACGGAGGTGTGAGCGGCTGGTTGTGGAGGGCACGCGAAGTAGTAGAGGGTGGCCTAAGAAATATTGGGGAGAGGTGATCAGGCAGAATATGGCGAGGCTCCAGATTTCCGAGAACATGACACTTAATATGAAGATATGGAGGTCGAGTATTAGGGTTGTAGGTTAGGAGGTAGTTGAGTCTTGCCTTACATCGTACCATTGTGGGACAATCCAAGTAGGGTTTTTATCTAAGATAGCTAGTGGCAATGTTGTGTCTTACTATTTCGCTTTTCAGTGAAGGACCTATTTACTAGCTATCGCTTTTGCTTTGCATCTTTCTTCTGGATTTCATGGTGTTCTTATTTTTCCTATGATTGTTGTGGTGATACTAATATTGTCTCCTTTTGTCCTTTTGTTTTGTTGAGCCGAGGGTCTTTCGGAAACAGCCTCTCTACTCCTTCGGGGTAGGGGTAAGGTATGTGTACACACTACCCTCCCCAGACCCCATTAGTGCGATTTTATTGGGTTGTTATTGTTGTTGTTTCCTTAAGTCCAAATTTTGACCCGTTAACCATCCGGAATCCACCCGAGGCCCCAGGGACCTCAACCAAATATGCCAACAAGTCTTAAAACATCACACGAACTTAGCCGAAACTTCAAATCACATTAAACAACGCTAAAACCACGAATCATACCCCAATTCAAGCTTAAGGAACTTAGGAATTTTCAACTTCTACATTTGATGCTGAAACCTATCAAATCAAGTCCAGTTGACCTCAAATTTTGCACACAAGTCATAAATGACATAACGGACCAATAAAACTTTTTCAGAACTGGATTCCGACCCCGATATCAATAAAATTCAATTTGTAGTCAAACTTTGAAATCTTTAAGCCTTTAAGCTTCTAGTTTTTGTCAATTGGCGATAATTTAAGCTAGGGTCTTCCGAATTTGATTCCGGTCATAGGTCAAGTTCCAAATCATGTTACGGACCCACCGGGACCGTCAGAATACCGATCCGGGTCCGTATGTTAAAAATGTTGACCGAAGTCAACTCAGTTGGGTTTTAAAGCATTATTTCTCATTTTTATCAATTTTTCACATAAAAACTTTCCGAAAAAATACACGGACTGCGCACGTAAGTCGAGGAATGCTAAGTGGTATTATTCGAGGTCTCAGATCACAAAAATAAATATTAAATTTAAAGATGACCTTTCGGGTCATCAAAGCCGAGCGACTCCCCTCAATGTTGAAAAATATTATTCCATGTATAGCATGAGGAGAAAACCCTTGGAAGAGGACAAGACTGGTATCATTTTCATTAATGCCGAAATTGCTAAGGCCCGAGAGCTTGAGTTGGCTGCAAAGAATGGACTCTTGGCGCAGTCTAATCCTCCTGTTCTTCTGATTCTAGTTCTGATTTTGCGAAAATTGAAAAAGTATCGGAAGGCGATGATGTCGAAGACCAAGCTGGGGAAAATGTTGAGCCATCAGTGGAACCATCTACTACTCCTGGGGATGCGGATACTTCTCTTTCTCCTGATTTCAGAGACGCTGCAGTTTAGCTTTTTGTTTCTTTTTCTATTTTGTACCCTTATAATTTTGACGCGTCCTAGTAAACAAAACCATATTTTTTGCTCAAGTATCATTTGAGTCTTACTTTCGTTTGAATATTCATGCAAGTCTTTAACTTTCGTACTTGCTCAAGTATTCTGCGCATGCTGTTTTGTTTGCGCTTTATTATGTGTAATCTCGGATGCTTTTTCTTCGAAGCACTTTGGTTCCGAGTATTATCCCTTTTTCATGAGGGTTTCCATAAGTATTTGCACAAGTTTGCTTTTTGCGTCTTTTTCGTATCTGGCTTCGGGTGTATTTTTCCCTGATGGCATTCAAGATTCTGAGCATTGATTCTTCCGGAACTAACCTTTAACGAGAGGATTTTTATAAGAGAGTGCCCTCCTATGTTTACGGTGCTCTTGAAGAGGACGTCGCCTGCTCATTACGACACTAACATTTGAAGTACTTGTTTAACTTTCAAATGGTAAAATTAACTCATCGTTCAGATAAAAAACAAGATAAAAATAAAAGGATTTCTTTTAATTTAATTCCTTATATTTTCAAAAGTACATAAGCATTTTGCTATGCAGAAAAGAAATTGCCATGACTTGTAGCTATCTTGTACAACTTGTTTCTACCGGGCGGATGCGCAGTCCCTGGTCCTGATGATGTATTTTATTCCCAGATTTTTGTTCCCCGGTTGACGTGGCATTCAGTGTTGCCGTATTCTCATATCATTCCCCCCCCCACCCCCACCCCCAGTGTTCGAATGCGAAGAATAAGAATTGGAACACTGGAAGTCTTGTATTTTCGAAGATTCCATCAATGGATTGCTAGGTAATCCTTCACTCGTCAACATATCTTGTTTTCCCTTAGGAACCCATGCTATCGAGCGAAATAATACCTAACAGTTCTCTAGTGGTTTGTTCTCGTGAACGATCGGGTAACCTCTGTTCGATAGCAAACTTAACTTCCCGATGGGAATTTGCTATCGAACCAAAGATTACCTAATCACCCCCGAGTGAAGCCTTGCCATCGGAGATCTTATTGTTGTTGTCTTTGTAGTATGTTTTCCGTCACTGCCTCATTTAAAACCTTGCCAGAAAAATCCAATTGGGACAAAATCTGACTGAAGGGAAAAAGAGTGCAGCACATACTTTCCGTTTGACTATTGTTTGTCAGCAGTAACATCTTTTGAGGTGAGCCACCTTACAGTTGTTGGGCAACTTGTCTCCATTATGGTTCTCCAACTCGTATGATCCTTTCCCAATGATCGCTGAAACCCAGTAAGGGCCTTCCCATGTTGGGCCTAACTTGCCCGCGTTGAGTTCCTGCGTATTTTGAGTTACCTTCCTTAAGACCAAGTCTCCTACTTTGAAATAACGGAGGTTGGCTCTTCGATTATAATATCGCTCCATTCTCTATTTTTGAGCCGCCATTCTGACATGCGCCAAGTCTCTGCGTTCCTCGAGCAGCTCCAAGTTTATTAGTATTGCTTCATTGTTCGATTCTTCATTCGATTGGAAATATCTTAAGGTCGGTTGCCCTACTTCCACCGGTATCAAAGTTTCTGCACCGTACACAAGGGAAAAAGGGGTTTCTCCAGTGCTTGACTTGGTCGTTGTTCAGTAGGCCCATAGAACCACAGGTAAGTCTTCGGGGCCAGTTGCCTTTTGCTGCTTCCAACCTTTTCTTTAGATTTTGTATAATCACTTTGTTTGTTGACTCTACTTGACCATTCGCGCTCGGATGATAAGGTGAAAAGGTAATCCTCTTTATCTTCAAATCTTCAAGGAACTTTGTAACTTTTGCGCCGATAAATTGTGGCCCATTGTCGCATGCAATCTCTTTTGGTATTCCAAACCTGCAAATTATGTATTCCCACAGGAAGTCGACCACTTCGCGCTCTCCGATCTTCTGATAAGGACCTGCTTCCACCCATTTAGAAAAATAGTCAGTCAAAATTAAAAGAAACCTTACCTTTCCGGGAGTCGGTGATAGTGGTCCGACGATGTCCATCCCCCATTTCATGAACGACCACAGGGACAGAACCGAATGTAGGGGTTCTACCGGTTGATGTTCTAGTGGTGCGTACGAAGTCTTTGGCATCTTGTTCCATACGGGGACAGTAATATCCTGCCCGAACTAATTTCAGCACCAAAGAATCTGCACCTGAGTGGTTGCCGCATATCCCTTCGTAGACTTCTCTCATAACATAGTTAGCTTCTAATGCTCCTAAGCACCAGGCCAACGGGCCTTGAAAGGATTTTCTGTACAATTGGTCTTTCTTGAAGCTATAACGTGCAGCTTTGGCGCGTAATACTCTTGATGCTTTGGGGTCTTCGGGCAACTTTCCATGCTCGAGTTAATCGATTATTTCATTTCTCCAGTCCTAGACCAAACTAGTCAAATTCACCTCATAGTAACCATTTGTGTCCAAGACTGAGTTCATCAGTTGTAATACCGTTCCTGATTCTGATCCCTGGAATTCTATTGATGAGCCCAAATTTGCCAATGCATATGCTTCCGTGTTATCTTCCCTTGGGATATGAGTAATTGACCACTCTCGGAATCGTGCTAATAAAGCCTGGACTTTTACCACGTATTGTTGCATACGTTCTTCTTTGGTGTCAACAATTCCGTAGACCTGATTCACCACCAATTATGAATCACATTTGATTACGATGATTTCGGAGTCAAGCCTCCAGGCCAATTCGAGCCCTGCAATCAATGCTTCATACTCTGCTTTATTGTTAGTTAAAGGAACCATTCTGATGGTTTGCCTTAAGGTTTCCTCCGAAGGCGTGATCAAGACTATTCCAAGCCCGGACCCATTTACATTTGAAGCTTCGTCTGTAAATAAGGTCCAAACTCTCGATGTCAATTCTAACACCATTATTGCCTCCTTGGGTGCCAGAGGGAATAGTCCCGGACTGAAATCGGCCACGAAGTCAGCCAAGACTTGCGACTTAATTGCAGTCCTCAGTTTATAATCTATATCGAACTTGCTCATTTCGAAGGCCCATTTGGCCAATCTACCCGAGAGATCGGGTTTATGGAGGATATTCCTTAGAGGGAAAGTAGTTACCACAACTATCGGGTGGCATTGGAAGTAGGGCCTCAGTGTCATGACCCAAACTCCCACCACAGGCACCGTAATGGAACTTAGTTTTTAAGACTAAGTAAGCCGATCGTAATAACAATTCAAGCCATATTTTTAATAGATAATCGAAATCAACATTGGAAATAACGATACAACCTCCCAAGACTGATAATACTAAGTCACGAACTCTAACTGAATACATAAAATGATCTCAAGGAAATCGAATATACAATACTGTTCGAATAATAATTGACAGTACGATAAAATGGAAAGACTCCAAGGGATTGCGACGACCAAGCAACTCTACCTTGAATCCTTGCGATCACACTCTAACTTTTTCCGAGTCTGATATCTCCAATACCTGGCTCTACACAAAAATATGCAGAAGTGTAGTATGAGTACACCACAGTCAGTGCCCAGTAAGTATCAAGACTAACCTCGGTGGAGTAGTGACGAGGTACAGTCAAGACACTCACTAGTCAAATAACCTGTGCAATATAGCATGATACAATAGTACTGAAAAACAACTAGCAGTGATAGCAACAAAAACCAACCAGTGATATAAACAGCAAGGCAACAAGAACACCATAATTATTGCTCAAACGAATAAGGAACACAAGTACAACCAATTAATCAAGTCCTTCAATTATAAATCTTTCACATATAATTCTTTCGAATAAATACCTTCCGAATATACTTCTTTCAAATAAATATCTTTGAATATAAAATTCTTTCAAATAAATATCTTTCAAATAGACTTCTTTAAATAAATTTCTTACGAATATAAAATTCTTTCAAATAAATATCTTTCGAATATACTTCTTTCAAATAAATATCTTTCGAATATAAATTCTTTCAAATAAAAGTCATTCTGTGACACCTCATTTCATAATCATAAAACACGGGTCTCAGCCAACTTACATATTTTCATAACACGGGTCTCAGTCCACTTTCATGTTTCCACGGCACCTGGTGCCCATATTTTAATCAAAACCGCATGGACAACTCACGTGCCAATAATAAAAATTATTATATTTTCCCCGGCACCTCATACCCACATTTCATATCTGTTGCGGCGTGCAACCCGATCCCATATAATATTAATCATACCTGTTGAGGCGTGCAACCCGATCCCATATAACATAATTCGCTCGGCACTAGCCACAGGCTCATAATTTCAACATAAATCAGACTATTATCAAGTTTACCGAAACAACAAGACAAGTTGCACAAGATATAAAAATAAACACAAGGAAAATCATAACATCACCTGAAAATTACCAACGCAATAACCCCACATCATCAATAAAAATTACCAACACAATAAAACCACATCATCACATAAAACTTTTCAACACGATAACCCCACATCATCACATAAAAATTACCAACACAATAACCCCACATCATCATATAAAAATTTCCAACACAATAATGCCACATCATCACATATCATCCCTAACAATAGCCATCCTTATCACTCTTATAATAGCCTCCCTTATCCCTCTGCCCTGACAATATCAATAGCTACTCTTATCGCTCCTATAGCCACCATTATCACTCCTATAATAGCCTCCCTTATCCCTCCGCCCTGATAATATCAATAGCCACCCTTATCACTCTTATTGCCACCCTTATCGCTCCTATAGCTACCCTTATCGCTCCTATAAAAGCCTCCCTTATCGCTCCGTTTAATAGCCTCTCTTATCACTCCGCCCAGACAATATCCCAACACACATAACAACAGTGAAATGCCACCCTTATGCCGGTATAATGTCAACAATGGAATACCACCCTTATACGCCGTATAACAGTAACCCAAATCACACAATATTCACACAGAATATCATCACAACATCACAACGTCATCAACTCGTATTTACAAATTGCCCGTAGGCCACAACCATTCCAAAGGTACAACAAAGTCAATTAATTTCACAACAGATAGTCCACGGCTCAACACAATGTATATAAAATCTCAAGAACAACCACAAGGATGGGAAAATAACTCATAATTGGACAACGCCTTCTTTAAATCTTAATCTTATATAAATATATAAACACCTCAATTTAAACTTATTTAATTAATTATTTGCAGAAAAAAAATCTATAATGTGATTATTTCTAAGAAATAATATATCAACAAACATACGGAATTCACATAAAAAAATCCAAGTGGCAATCACACCAAATTATTATATAAAATAAAAACTCGACAAACAAGGAATAAGGCATGGCAAATCAAGGATTTACTAAATTCCAACAATTTTGCAATTTAATACATAAGGGCGTCTACGAATTTTAACCGATATAATTTGCACATATAAACCAAGTACGTACTCATCACCTCGCGTACCTAATTTTCAATTTCACAATTTCCACATAAGACTCAATGCCTAAGGGGCAATTCCCCCACTCAAGGTTAGGCAAGATACTTACCTTTACAGAGTTAGGCCGATATTTTAAAATAGCCTTCTTCTTGAATTGACCTCCGGACAGCTCAAATCTATCCAAATTAATTGTATAACTTCATTAAATTTCATCGGAAATAATTTCAGATAATAAAACGTCGACTTAAAATTTCACATTAAAAAGTCAACCAAAAGTCAACGCGAGACCCGCCTCTCGGAACCCGACATAATTTTTACGAAATTCGAACACCCATTCCGACACGATTTCAACCAAACCAATTTTATCAAATTCCGATAACAACTCGACCTCCAAATCTTAAATTTTTGTTCTTGAAAAGTTTTATAACAATCTTGATTTCTTCTATTTAAATCTAAAATAAATGATGAATATAACCATAGAATCATGAAGTAAAATCATTTTCGGATATAGAATACTTACTCAATCCATATGGTGAAATATCGCCTCAAATATCGCTTCAATCCGAGATTCATAACTCCAAATTTGTTAAAATGGCCGAAACCTCCATTTTTAGAATCTGTCCAGGTAAGTTGCATTTGTCATTTGAGACTTGAAACATGCGATTTTTGCCTCAGCCCCAGAAAAAACAGCATTACCAGCTTGCGGTAAATCGACCATAACTTTCTGTACAAATGTCCAAATGATAAATGGTTTAACTTTCTGGAAACTAAACACCAAGGGGTACAACTTTCATGTTTTGTTAATTTCCAAATTCATTATAAATTTCTAGATATAAACTTCCAAATTCAGCTCTGCGCATCAGAAATCTGGCGATGCACATTGTTATAGCCAAAATCTGCAGTAACAGCCTTCAGTAAATTTATCATGACTTTCTATACAAATGTCCAAATGATGAATGGTTTATTTTTCTAAAAACTAGAATCAATGGGCTACAACTTTCATGTTTTAAAGATTTCCAGATTCCTTATAAAATTCAAGATATAAGCTTCCAAATTCTCAACGCGATTGCACAGTTGCTGCCAAAAACAGCTTCTGCCAACAGAAATTTAAGCAGCTTCAACAAGGCACCAAATGATCTGAACCCCATCCGAAGCTCATCTGAGCCACTCAGGACCTTGTCAAAATATACCAATAAGTCCTGTAACATAACACGGACCTGCTCGAGGCTTCAAATCACATCAAACAATATCAAAACTGCGAATCGCACCACGAATCGAATTATGAGTTTATGAATTTTCCATTCTGGACTGCCGAAATAATTCAAAACTACGAATTATGAGTTTATAATTTGCGCCGAAAAATAACAAATCAATCCGGATGACTTCAAATTTTGCACTCGAGTCTTAAATGGCATAATGGAGATATTCCAATTTCTAGAATCGAATTTCTACCCCGATATCAATAAAGTCAACTCCATGTCAAATTTTTCAAAAATCTTTTATTTTCCAACTTTCGCAAAAATGCGTCGAATTGTCCAACGGACTTCCAAATCCGAGCATATGCCCAAGGCCGAAATCACCATACGAAGCTATTGGAATCATTAAAATTTCATTCCGGGATCGTTTGCTCAAAAGTCAAACTCCGGTCAACTCTTTTCATTTAAGTTTCAAAAATGAGAGTTGTTCTTTCAATTAAATTTCGATTCTTCCAAAAACCAAACTCCACCGTACACGCAAGTCATAATACATATTACGAAGTTGCTCGGGACCTTAAGTCACTGAACGGGGCGTAAATTCTTAAAACGACAAGTCGGTTCGTTACATTCTCTCCCTCTTAAAGCATACGTTCATCCTCGAATGTGCCAAGAATTATTCTGCGGAGATTAAATTATCGAGTGTATTTTTACACACATACTCGTGGGTGATTCTACGTCACCGCAATTTTACATGGGTCCGACAACATGATCTCAATTGAGATTATTTCTTTTATCCTAATTTATAAACTTTAAATCCAATTCTTTTTTTACACTCCAATTAATTTCAAAAAGGCCTGATTTTTATATTAACACACTGTGTTAGTCTCAACCGGTTGTAGCAATTTCGTGCATACACGCACATTATACGTATGCCCAAAACTACATCTCTGGTCATAATAGTTCATAATAAATTTCAACATCCTCAAGTAATCTCATATTAACCAAAACCTTATTTCAAATTTTTTACAACATTGACAGCAACACATGAGGAATAAAGACCTCATAATTATTTACCAAAATTAACGAGTCATATTTGATGCCACCTGGGAACTCACCTCGTAGGCTAAAACTCAATATTCACAGCACGAATATGGCTAAATATGAAGCCTAACAAACATGACTCCCTATTAATATTATAGTACAAATTTAAATTTCACTAAGGGAGAATTTAAACACATAAAATTTTCACCACAAGGACCTCGTCCTTATATAACTTCCACCGCGGCTTGTAGCCCGATTTAAATATTTCACATCATATAAAAATTATGAGGATCTCGTCCTCAACTCTGCATCACGGGTATTTTGCACATTGTGCCACTTAAAATTTTTCATTCCCTTTCCCTTTGTTTTTTTTAATAAATTATGTGAAATAATTTCACAACACAAAATGAACCTCCATACCGGTAGGGCATATAATTTATAAATTTTAATCAAACTATCCCGAATTTATATCAAAATCCACTGTAGTGAGTAACGGAAAGTCACTTTTGGACTCTTAGCCCTCAATAGTGTACAAAACAAAATGCTAGACACGGGCTAACACCATCAAATCTCTCAACAGGAATAAATACGCTAGTGGTATACAAAATCACTAACTCACCATACATGGAGCATAATAGGAGGTCTCACCTCGATAATTGGAATTGAATCGAACTAAGAACAGTGCACCTCTATTATGAATTAAATCATACCTGTAACGACACCATTTGGTGTAGCGGCCTCAGCCATACCATATCAATTATATCAACGGGTCGAGCCAACCCCTCTAGGGCGCATCTTTACCCGCCTGTCCTCCACCCCTAACTAATTGTGCATGTGGGGTAGTAACTGGAATAGAGCATGTAGCATGAGTATTCTGATGAAATCCACCTCTCCCAAGTCTGGGACAATCTCTCATGATGTGCCTAGTATCACCACACTGATAACAACCCCTATGTATGTTCGGCTGCTCATACTGGGTCTGTGCCAGATAACTAGAATAACCATTATAGGAACTTTGTGTCGGATGTGCATTAAAAGAACTTACTGGAGCACTCCGAGTATTCTGAAATTGTTTCCATGACCCCGCTGATACTGAAATATAGAATTATTAAGGACCCGAGAATACCGCAAGTCCCAGCATCATCCCATACAAATCTCAGCTCTTAATCATATACAAATTTCGGAGAACCTTTCAATACCACATAAATACATCTCAGGCCAAAACTGATATAACACATGACCCCGCAATCTGATCGTTGACAGTGGAATCCTTTCACTTGGCGCAAAGCCATAGGAGACATTCCGATGATCCACAATACTAACCTTCATCGCTCGTACGACACCGGTCATAAGACACCCCAAGCCATTTATTTGGCGCATGTCATCCCCGTGATAGTTAAACTCGCTTCCTCCAGTGTCTAGTTGCTAGTATGTACCCTTCGCTAAATAGAAGTCCCATACAAACCATATAGTCTCTAATACCACCAACTATCTTCAGATCTACATCCACCTTGTGACCCTACCACGATTGTGACGATTAGGCAACTAATTAAACCTTCTTAAAATCGTACTTATCAACCAGATGTCAGAACCTGCTGAACCCCCATGTGCACAACTGAATGATCTCCTAATACTTCCGCATCCTCGATCTGGTAACAATGGTTGAGCAACCCTGGCTCCCTTATAACCCCTCTGTAATATCACGAACTGTTGGTGCATAGTTGATACTGAGTGCGCAATTTCATACACGAGTGGATGCAAAAGAACATAAGATATATACTTCAAGCTGAATAAATTCTGCACGATAAGGAATGAAAGAAGTGGAAATTTTCCTACTAGCCCTGTAGCCTCTCGAAGATAAGTACAGACGTCTCCGTACCGATCTGCGAGACTCTACTAAACTCGTTCGTGACTCGTAGAACCTATGAACCTAAAGCTCTGATACCAACTTGTCACGACCCAAAATCCCACCACATGCGTTGTGATGGTACTTAGTTTTTAAGACTAAGTAAGCCGATCATAATAACAATTCAAGCCATTTTGTTTTTATAGATAATCAAAACCAATAGCGAAAATAATGATACAACCTCCTAAGACTGGTAATACTAAGTCACGAACTCTAACTGAATACATAAAATGATCTTAAGGAAAATGCATATACAATACTGTTCGAATAATAATTGACAGTACGATAAAATGGAAAGACTCCAAGGGAATGCGACGACCAAGCAGCTCTACCTTGAATCCTTGCAATCACACTCTAACTCTGTCCGAGTCCGATATCTCCAATACCTGGCTCTACACAAAAATGTGCAGAAGTATAGTGTGAGTACATAACAGTCAATACCCAGTAAGTATCAAGACTAACCTCGGTGGAGTAGTGACGAGGTACAGTTAAGACACTCACTAGTCAAATAACTTGTGCAATATAGCAGTATACAATAGTACTGAAAAATAACTAGCAGTGATAGCAACAAAAATCAACCAGTGATATAAACAGTAAGGCAACAAGAACACCATAAGTATTGCTCAAACGAATAAAGAACACAAGTTCAACCAATTAATCAAATCCTTCAAATATAAATCTTTCACATATAATTCTTTCGAATAAATACCTTCCGAATATACTTCTTTCAAATAAATATCTTTGAATATGAAATTCTTTCAAATAAATATCTTTCAAATATACTTCTTTAAATAAATATCTTTCGAATATAAAATTATTTCAAATAAATATCTTTCGAATATACTTATTTCAAATAAATATCTTTCGAATATAAATTTTTTAAAATAAAAGTCACTTTGTGACACCTCATTTCATAATCATAAAATACGGGTCTCAGCCCACTTTCATATTTTTGTAACACGGGTCTCAGCCCACTTTCATGTTTCCACGGCACATCGTGCCCATATTTCAATCAAAACCGCACGGACAACTCACTTGCCAATAATATAAATTATCATAGTTTTCCAGGCACCTCGTGCCTACATTTCATATCTGTTGCGGCGTGCAACCCGATCCCATATAACATTAATCATACCTGTTGCGTCGTGCAACCCGATCCCATATAATATAATCCGCTCGGCACTAGCCACAGGCTCACAATTTAAACATAAATCAGACTATTATCAAGTTTACTGAAACAACAAGACAAGTTGCACAAGATATAAAAATAAACACAAGGAAAATCACAATATCACATGAAAATTACCAACGCAATAACCCCACATCATCACATAAAAATTACCAACACAATAACCCTACGTCATCATATAAAAATTTCCAACACAATAACGCCACATCATCACATATCATCCCTGACAATAGCCATCCTTATCACTCTTATAATAGCCTCCCTTATCCCTCCGCCCTAACAATATCAATAGCCACCGTTATCGATCCTATAGCCACCCTTATCACTTCTATAATAGCCTTCCTTATCCCTCCGCCCTGACAATATCAATAGCCACCCTTATCGCTCCTATAATAGCCTCCCTTATCGCTCGGTTTAATAGCCTCCCTTATCACTCCGCCCAGACAATATCCCAATACACATAAGAATAGTGAAACGCCACCCTTATGCTTGCATAATGTCAATAATGGAATGACAGCCTTATACGCCTTCTTTAAATCCAACTTTTAGATAAATATATAAATGCCTCAATTTAAACTTATTTAATTAATTATTTGCAGATAAAAAATCCATAACGTGATTATTTCCAAGAAATATCATATCAACAAACAAATGGAATTCACATAAAAAAATCAAAGTGGAAATCACCCCAAATTATCATATAAAATACAAACTCGACAAACAAGGAATGAGGCATGACAAATTAAGGATTTACTAAATTCCAACAATTTTCCAATTTAATACATAAGGGCTTCTGCGAATTTCAACCGATAAAATTTTCACATATAAACCAAGTACGTACTCGTCACCTCGCGTACATGATTTTTAATTTCACAATTTCCACATAAGACTCAATGCCTAAGGGGTAATTTCTCCACTCAAGGTTAGGCAAGATACTTACCTTTACGGAGTTATGCCAATATTCCAAAATAACCTTCTTGATTGAATTGACCTCCGGACAGCTCAAATCTATCCAAATTAATTATATAACTTCATTAAAATTCATCGAAAATAATTCCAGATAATAAAACGCCGACTTAAAGTTTCACATTAAAAAGTCAACCAAAAGTCAATGCAGGACCCGTCTCTCGAAACCCGACATAATTTTTATGAAATCCGAACACCCATTCCGAACGAGTTCAACCATACCAATTTTACCAAATTCCGATAACAACTCGACCTCCAAATCTTAAATTTTCGTTCTTGAAAGGTTTTGTAAAAATCTTGATTTCTTCCATTTAAATCCGAAATAAATGATAAAAATAACCATATAAACATGAAGTATAATCATTTTCGGATATAGAACACTTACCCCAATCCATATGGTGAAACATTGCCTCAAAAATCTCTTCAATCCGAGCTCCATAGCTCTAATTATGTTAAAATGGCCGAAACCCCCATTTTTAGAATCTGTCAAGGCAAGTTGCATTTGTCATTTGAAACTTATAAATCGCATTTGACACATGCGATGTTTGCCTCGGTCCCAGAAAAAATAGCATTACCAGCGTTTGGTAACTCGATCATAACTTTCTGTACATATGTCTAAACGATAAATGGTTTTACTTTATGGAAACTAGACACCAAGAGCTACAACTTTCATGTTTTGATAACCAAATTCCTTATAGATTTCGAGATATAAGCTTCCAAAGTCAGCTCTGCCCATCAGAATTCTGGTGACGCACACTGTTGTAGCCAAAATCTGCAGTACCAGCCTTTAGTCAACTGATTATAACTTTCTATACAAATGTCCAAATGATGAATGATTTATCTTTCTAGAAACTAGAATCAAAGGGATACAACTTTCATCTTTTGAAAATTTCCATATTCCTTATAAATTTCTAGATATAAGCTTTCAAAGTCCCAACACGATTGTACAGTTGCTGCCAAAAACAACTTCTGCCAACAGAAATTCCAGCAGCTTCAACAAGGCGCCAAACGATCCGAACCCCATTTGTAACTCATCCAAGCCACTCGGGATCTTGTCTAAATATTCCAATAAGTCCCGTAACATAACACGGACCTGCTCGAGGCCTCAAATCACATCAAATAATATCAAAAGTACGAATTGCACCTCGAATCGAATTACGAGTTTATGAATTTTCTAAATTCTATAATTTGCGCCGAAATGTATCAAATCAATCCAGAATGACTTCAAATTTTGCACGCAAGTCTTTAATGACATAATGGAGCTATTCCAATTTCTAGAATTAAATTTTGACCCCGATATCAATAAAGTTAACTCTCGATCAAACTTTCCAAAACTCTTCTATTTTCTAATTTTTGCCAAAATGCGTCGAATTGTCCTACGGACTTCCAAATCCAAATTCGAGCACATGCCCAAGTCTGAAATCACCATACTAAGCTATTGGTATCATCAAAATTCCATTCCGGAGTCGTTTGCTCAAAATTTAAACTTTGGTCAACTCTTTTCATTTAAGTTTAAAAAATGAGAGTTGTTCTTTCAATTAAATTCCAAATCTTTCGAAAACCAAAATCAACCGTATACGCAAGTCATAATATATATTACAAAGTTGATCAGGATCTTAAGTCTCTGAACGGGGCGTAAATTCTTAAAACGAGAAGTGGGGTCGTTATACTCAGCTTCCGAGCGGTGACTATGAGAGCTTAGGCCAGTTTTTCCAGATGTGGGTAGCGAGTTTCTATTCCCGTTTAAATTTTACTAACGTAATAAATGGGAGATTGCGTACCTTCGTCATCCTGAACTAAAGTTGCACTTATCGCAACTTCTCAAACCGCGAGGTAGACTAGTAACGTTTCACCTTCTTTTGGTTTTGAGAGCAACGGAGGGCTTGAAAAATATTTCTTCAATTCCTTCAAGGCTTGTTGACACTCTGGTATCCATTCAAAATTGTTTTTCTTTTTGAGTAGTGCGAAGAAGCGATGACATTTTTTTGATTAACGGGAAATGAACTTGCTCAAAGATGCCAATCTCCATGTGAGCCTCTGGACTTCTATTACGTTAGACAATTGATTCGGGATATCCTCTATGGCCTTGATTTTGTCGGAATTTACCTCAATTCCCCTTTGTGAGACTATGAATCCTAGGAACTTACCCGAACTGACCCTGAACGCACAATTCTCGGGGTTAAGTTTCATATTGTTCTCCCTCAGGATGTTGAATGTTTCTTGCAAATGCTTCAGGTGGTCACCTGCATTCAAAGACTTAATGAGCATATCGTCTATATATATTTCCATAGTCTTTCCAAATTGTTTTTCAAACATCTTATTCACGAGCCGTTGATAAGTGGCTCTGGCATTCTTTAACCCGAAGGGCATCACATTGTAACAATAGATGCCAAAATTCATTATAAACGAAGTCTTTTCCTAATCTTCTGGGTTCATCTTGATTTGATTGTACCTAGAATAAGCATCGAAGAAACTCATTAACTCGTGCCCGACCATGGCATCAATCATTTGATCGATATTTGGTAATGGGAATGAGTCTTTCGGGCACGCCTTATTAAGATCCTTATAATCTACGCACATGGAAAATTTATTATTTTTTGTAGGAATTACTACTACATTGGCTAGCCAGTCCAGATATCTTACCTCTCATATTGAACCAATCTTAAGTAAATGGGTTACCTCTTCTTTGACGAATTTATTCCTTGCTTTGGCAATAGGGCGCTTCTTCTGCCTTACCAGAGGTATGTTGGGATCCAAGCTTAACTTGTGCACGACGGTTTCCATCAGGATTCCTGTCATATCCTCGTGCGACCATGCAAAACAATCAGCGTTAATTTTAAGGAATTCGATAAAAGCAGATCTGAGCTCCGAAATTGAATCTCCTTTCTAGGAATTCTTCGAATAATGTAGCTTGCTCCAATTCTTCTGTCGTGGACTTCATCGTGTCCGTCTCTTCTGGTACTTGAAAATACCTTGGTACCTAGTATTGCTCCGACTCTTCTGTCCCCGGGCTAACTTCATCTGATTCGGGGGTAGGTGCCAGTTCTGGTAATTTCTATGTGGCATGTTTCTTTCCTTTGCTACTCGAGACCGAAATTGCATTCATATCCCTTGTTGCCGGTTGATCACCCCTTATCTGTTTGATCCCATCGGGTATCGAAAACTTTAAAAAATGATGATATGTTGAAGGCACAACTTTCGTCTCGTGCAGTCATGGTCTTCCCAAGATGATGTTATACCACCATGTCTTCATCTACCACTTCGAAGAGAGTTGTCTTCATTACTCCCTCAGCGTTCGTAAGCAGCAAAATTTCTCCACGGGTTATCACGCTTGCGAGGTTGAATCCGCCGAGGAGTTTCGTTGTCGGGATAATGCTTCTATAAGATCATTGTGCGGTAGCAGTAATCCGTCTGCATCTTCGTCCGTAAAGGTGATATCGTCTTCCCGGAGCCTTTTACTATGAGTTATCGATACTTTTGTCTTCTTCGTTATCGAAAAGGTGACCCTGTTAATTTCATTTCCTATAAGATCATGTTAATCATTTGGCGTGGGGGTTCTTCTCCTGCTTTCGAGGTTTCCGCGTCGCCCTTGTTCCGACCATAATTATTTTTAGCTCGGTCCCTCAAGAATTCACTGAGGTGACCATTCTTTAACAGTGTAGCCACTTCTTCCCGGAAGTGTCGGCAGTCCCCAGTTCGGTGGCCGTTAGTGCCATGGTATTCACACCATAAATTGGGATTCCTCTGGCTCGGATCAACTTTTATAGGTCTTGGGAATCGTGCATCTTTGATATTTCTCATGGCTGATACCAACTCCGCCACACTGACGTTGAAGTTATACTCTGGTAACTTTGGGTAAGAAGAATCTCGCGACCCCGAGATTTCTCTATCCTATAGAAATCTGTTATTCCGTCCACGATCGGTCCTTCTATCAATGGTGAACTTGTCTGCTGTTCGGAAGCTCCTACCACGACCTTCTATCCGCTCGTAGGGCAAAAATTGGCCCCTCGAAGTCTGTTTATCCATGTCAATATCATCTTTCATTTTTTCTCTATTCTTCTCGCGTCCTTTGGTCGACAATGGAAAGCTAACATGATCGTCTTCGATCCTTATTTTCAACTCGTACCGGTTGTGGACATCCACCCAAGTCGTCGCTTGAAACTCGAGCAGACTTTCCTTCAACTTTCGGGAAGTGTCCGAACTTCTCGGATTTAAAACTTTGGTAAACACTTCAGCTACCCATTCATCCAGGACTGTCGGTAGTAACATCCTTTCCTTTTGGTAACGGATAACAAACTCTCGTAATAATTCGGATTCTCCCTGCACGATCCTGAATATGTTTCGGGCTTGTACCTTTCTAGAACCGACATGAGTTTTGATGAAAGAATTTGCGAGCATATCAAAGGAATCTATGGAATGCTCGGGCAATAATGAATACCATGTTAAAGCTCCCCTCGTGAGAGTCTCAGCAAATGTTTTCAGCAACATGGACTCAATTTCGTGAGGAGCCAAATCATTTCCTTTCACTGTTGTTGTGTAGGTGGTAATGTGCTCCTGTGGATCTGAAGTTCCGTCATACTTCAGCACTTCGGTAATTTTGAACCGCTTCAGGATTAATTCCGGGGCCACACTCGGTTTGTACGGTAATTAAATATACTTCTTCGAGTTCGGGCCTTTCAATATTGGTGGCGTGCCCAGGATTTGATCCATGCGGGCGTTTACTTCCTTCATGAACCGCAAAAGTTCTTCCTTGAACGGATCGTTACCGTTGTTGAGGCCGGATCTACTCCCCCCGGCCTCGTCGGATCCAACTTCGTCCCTAGGAGTGTTGTTGTCGACTCCCTGCGTCGTTTGGTTTGCGGGAACATCGGGAGGAATTAGATCTCACCTGTTCACATTATTTGAAATACCTGATAGCGCCTGCCTTAGTTCCGTCATAACCTGATCCTGCCGCGTGAGATGATCTAGAATGATAGCATGTTGCTCTTGCAGGACCCTCACTGCATTCGCTACATGCTTCTCATCAGCATCATTAGGAGTCGTCTCCCGAACCTGTCGAGGGTACCGCCCGTCATGCACTGGTGTGACGTCATTCCCCTCATTGCGAGTGTCACTGACTGAATCCTCGAAATGCGGTTGCTCCCCTTGAATTTCAGGGTTGCGTGTGTCGTTAACAATGTTATCTGCCATTTCTTTTGTGATTTTTGCTAAGATAAAATAATCAAACACGTTAGTAAAAAAGGCAAGGATCAATTTAACTGCACGATTGTCTAGGCCCCACGGTGAGCGCCAATTGTTAACCCGTAAAACGGTACAATTGAATTTGTTCGTGATTTCTAGACAAGTGAATTAATTTGATCCAAAATATAATGAAATTACTGATGAAATATAAAATCCTTAGCCTTAGAATGTAGATGGAATGACAGAGTTGATGAGTCCGGGAATAGGATTTTCGGGCACAACAATGATGAGATCAAAAGCGAGAAAATAAAATTGTATTAAAATGCTGTATAAAATGTAGTGTAAGTTAGCCAGAAAATTCGTGCCATTTACAATGATAATTTGGCTCTCTATTTATAGCTATGTTTAGGGAAAGTTCTAGGATCATGCCCTTGTTTAATGTCAACTGTGAGGACCATTGATGAAGATGTAACGTTAGACATAAATGTCAAATTCCTTGTAACGGACCATCATCCTTAATGCTGTAAAGTATTTTATATTAAATGTTAACAGGCGTAAAGCATTTAATACTTCTTCTATGATCGTTATTCCTTCCGGTAACAAGCGGAATAGCTATGTTCGGTGGCCATCCCCATCTTGTGTTCCACGTGTCCTTCCTTTAAGCGGTCACGTGTCATGTCGTATTTTTCCCTATACAATATGGATATCCATAATATTCACGACTTCTTGAATACGATCATTTTTTGGAGAATTCATAGTTTCTGAATCTTGAGGAAGCCCAAATTTGAGTCTTTGCAAATTAAAAATTAAACTTATTGGTTATCCTTTAGTTATCCATTTTTAAGTGGATAATATGAAATTAATTCATATTTGACCTATTTTTAAAAGTTTATTATTCAACCCATATATTAATGAATAATATGGATGAATAATTTTTTTTATTATTATCTATTTTGTCATCACTACATAGGTATCAAGAGGTATGTCTCGATATATTACTCAAACAAACCGACACAATACGCTTAATCGATGAGAGTTGAAAAAAATTCTTGTCCCTATTAGCAACTTATGGGGAGCTGCAAAAATATCGAACATTTCCCAGAGTCCTCGGTTTTAAATTTTCCACTGTATTTCATAGATTGGAAAATAAGATTCAACTAATTAAACTCAAGTTGCTGAAAGCTAAGCCAACATGATTATCATTACACTATAGTTAATTAAAAATATTTTCACCTTAATTTATCGCTTAATCATAGTAAATTACGTATTGTTTGGTATAAACGCCTAGTACAGTAATTTTTTATCAATCCCAACGTCGCCGAGGATATACACTTTTCACTAGTTTTAAAAAAAATCCTCTTAACCGCTTTTTGCCACAAAACGTAATAATCGACAGAATTTTTCATATAGAAAAATTTTAGAGATCTCCAGGAACGCTTCTTAATTAAAATTCTAGCCCGAGCTATTTTCTCAAAAACAAAATTACCGGGATCAAAATTTAAACAGTGATCCTAAAAAAGTCCACGCAGCGTTTCTAGCTCCGCCCCTGCTTTGGCAGATATTTACAAAGACTAGCCACATGTCGTACAAGGTGGTCAAATGACCATCCTTAATTCATTAAAAAATTATATTGTGTATATAGATAAATTATAAAGTTTTAGAGGTATATAACATATATTAACACTCTTTGTCGAAAAATAATTTTACTTCTTTCAAGTTTAAACACACTTGAAAAAATTCTTGGCTTCGCCACAGAAGTATAGTAATGCTCCCACAAAACAAGATTTGTATATGACAATATTCAGATCTTACCGGGGAGAAGAACCAAACTATAGAGCCTAGATTGCAATTTGCAAAACATTCGGGCTTGCTTTTTCTGTACTTTCCCTAGTTAGAAAATAATGTCTTTTCAACTACTAAAAGGTTTCCCACTTTTTCCTTAATTCCCTTCAGGTATTATATTTTTCTATGTCAAAATTCCTTTATATATATGTACCTTGAATTATATTTGAATATTTGATACGTACTATGTTATGGTCACGCAGAATGGATCTTGTCACAGGGTGATTCACTAGAAAGTCTGTGTTGAACGGATCCTTTCCCTTGTTTCTATTCCGTGAGCGACCTATTTTGATAATAATAAATAAGCTCGTTAAAGGGAGCCTATAACCTTAGGACTCATTAGAGGGAGACCCAGATCTCTTGTTGTTTTATATAAATCTTGCCTGCCCGTTTTTTATTCCTTCTGTCTCTTTAAATAGAGTCTTATTACAAAGCTATAACGCATAACTAGGAGTCTACAGATATAAGAAATCTACTAAATTAAGAATTCTAGTAAAATTAAACTACTGACTATTTAATGCCCAACAAATATCTGCCAGGTGCATCGACATTCCTATCTACTTATCCTCTTTGACATTATTTTTCTCAACTCAAGGGCCCCGCCTTGCATAAACTTTACCCACGAATGAGTCTGTAACATTACCACCCCCCCCCCCCTTGAAAGAGCTTGTCCGCAAGCTCGAAGTCTGGATAGGCATTACGAAAATGTTCAGCATCCTCCCAAGTAGCATCTGACCAATCAAACCCACACCAGTGCACTAAGAGTTTCCAAGTTCCTCGATTAAGACGAGCTCGTAGAACAGAATAAGACATAGGAACAACACGACCATCCGCTAGTGGTGGCAGAGTCGGAGAAACTGTGGGAGCAACACTCTTAAAAGCTTTAAGGAGGGATACATGAAATACATTATGCAACTTACAATCACTGGGCAGCTGAAACTCATACGCAACTTTCCCTATTCGCCGCAACATAGGAAAAGGCCCAAAGAACTGAGGTGCAAGCTTATGGCATAGTTGACCCGCAACAGATTTTTGACGATAAGGATGTAAACACAGCCAAAGTAGTGAACCTGGCTCATATGCAACCTCACGGTCACCTTTGTCATAACAGTCTTTCATCCTAACTTGAGCTTTTTTCAACTTGCTGCAAATGTCAAGCAGAACTAAATCACAATCCGGCAATGCATTGTCAATAGCCTCTACTCTTGAAGAACCAGCCACAGAGGACAATAGACAAGGAGGATCTCGTCCATAAACAACCTTAAAGGGAGCTGTTTGCAATGCAGTATGAAAGGAAGTATTATAGGAGTACTATGCCCAAGGCAACCAATCAACCCACTTCTTTGGATAATCCGCATCCAAGCAACACAAATACATTTCAATAGTACGATTCACAACTTCAGTTTGACCATCAGTCTGAGGATGATAAGCAGAAGAGAATGCCAACTTTGTTCCACATAGACGAAACAATTCTCTCCAAAATGTTCTTATAAAAATCACATCCCTGTCACAAGTAATCGATCCGGGTATCCCATGCAATCTAACAATATTCTCAAAGAAAATATGGGCAACACGGGTTGCAGTGTAAGGGTGAGACATGGGCATGAAGTGTGCATATTTGGAAAAATGATCGACTACCACAAATAATACTGTTTTGCCCCAAGCCTTTGCTAAGCCATCAATAAAGTCCATTGAGATGCCAGCCCATACCTGCACAGGAAGTGCAAGTGGCTATAGTAAACCTGCAGGGCTTAGATGTTCAGCCTTGTTGCGTTGACAAACTTGACAAGCAGCGACATAATTCCCAATAACCGACTTCATACCTTTCCAGTAGAAATCTTGCCGTATGCGCTGCAGTGTTTTTTGTAGCCCTTCATAGGCATTATCATGATATCCTGATAGAATAGTAGCAATCAATTGGGAAAAAGGCAGCAAGTAGATACTGCCTTTATAAAATAGTAGCCCGTATTTGATTGACTAGGAAGCATCAAGTTCTTGACGAAGGACTTGTTGAACTAATTCTTGCAAGGAAGCGTCATTGCAGATCTCTTCTCTAATCGCATTAAGCAGTAGTATACGTGGTTGGCTGATGGCATACAGTAATTCCTCCTTACCAGGACGACGTGACAAGGCATCAACAGCCTTATTCAAGTGGCCTGCCTTATACTCTACATAAAAATCAAATCCCATAAGCTTGCTGATCCAATGTTGTTGAGATGAAGTCGTAAGCCGTTGTTCCAACAAGTATTTAATGCTATAGTGGTCTGTGCGAATCAAGAAAGACATGCCACATAGATAAGGATGCCAATGTTGCACTGCTTTAGCCAAGCCAACTAATTCTCGCTCATATGCAGCCAATTTAAAGTGTCGAGCTGCCAGTTGTCGACTGAACAAAGCAATAGGATGGCCATTCTGTTGCAACACCGCTCCAATACCACCTCCCGAGGCATCACATTCAATTATAAATAGATCATTAAAATTTGGTAATTGTAAAACATGAGCAGTTGCAAGTGCTTTTTTAAGAGTGTCAAAAGAAGCCAAAGCTGTTTCATCCCACTGGAACGAATTTCTTTTAAGCATGTGAGTTAAAGGGGCTGCTAACTGACAGTAAATTCTTATAAATTTACGGTAATAACCTGGTAAGCCCAAGAATCTGCGCAAGGTAGTGGTGGACTGTGGTTGATGCCAATCAATGATAGCCTCAACCTTGTTTGTGTCTGTTACCATGCCTGTTTCAGACACCACATGGCCAAGATATGCTACTTGGGTCTCTCCAAAAGAATATTTGGATCTCTTGACATAAAGGTTATGGGTACGCAATAACTCAAAAACGATGCCAATATGAGTGAGATGATCATCCCATGTTTTGCTATATATTAAAATATCGTCAAAGAAAACCAACACAAACTGACGCAAGTGTGGTTTAAAAACCTCATTCATTAGTGCTTGAAATGTTGATGGGGCGTTTGACAATCCAAACGGCATAACCAAAAATTCAAAGTGGCCATGATGCGTGCGAAAGGCTGTCTTCTCAATATCTAGGGGATCCATGCGGACCTGATGATAGCCCGACTTCAAATCTAGCTTCATGAAATATTTGGACCCGTACAATTCGTCTAATAATTCATCCATCACTGGAATTGGAAATTTATCCTTCACTGTCTTGGCATTGAGCTCACGATAATCAACACAAAAATGCCAAGTTCCATCATGCTTACGAACCAATAAAACTGGAGATGAGAAGGGTGATCTACTAGGCCGAATGATTCCTTGTCTTAACATATCCGCACACTTTTTTCTATCTCATCTTTCTGCAAATGAGGATACTGGTATGGTCGAACTACCACTGATTTGGAACCAGGCAATAAGCAAATGCGATAATCACAATTTCGCATCGGAGGCAGCCCAGTAGGCTCTTGAAATAAGTCAGCAAATTCGGCCAAAACCTGCTCCAGTTTGCTGTGGTGCTCATCTAAATCATGCAATAATTGAAGCTGCAATTTCAAACAGGTTTGCTGCCCTCTAAAGACGACTTGTTTCCTACTTGAAGTAAAACTCATTTCAAGTGTGACGAAGTCCCAAAGAATGGGGCCCAATGTTTGTAACCAAGTCACCCATAAAACAATGTCAAAGCCATCTAACGGAATAACAAAGAAGTCAGCTTCAAAGTTTTGGTTATCAATACAGAAGGATACTGCTGGGCAAGTTCCTTTGCTGTAAACTCTTTCTCTATTAGCCACTGATACCTTGGCACTTGTCCCAGGCTGTACTTGCATCCCCAAGTATTGTGCTGTTGTGTAACTTATTAGTGTGTGCTACCCAAATCAAATAGGCTCAACAATGGTTGACCTTTCATGATTGCCAGCAACTGCATTGTTCTTGCACACTTCTGTCCCCGTGATGGCATATAAGGAAATTTTAGGTTCTTGTGCATTTTTATGGTCAGGTTCTTCATCATCTAGATCAGCTAGTTCCAACCAAAATAGCTTCTTACATTGATGCCCAATCGAATACAATTCATCACAATTATAACACAATCCTTTTGCCCTTCTCTCTGCCATTTCAGCCCTTGACAACTTTTTTATAAAAGGAGCAGATGAACTTACCAACTTTGGTTCAGTAATACCACCTGGTGCATTGCTACCCTTTGGGGTTGGAATTGTTGAACTTGTAGTAGTACTGAAATAACCTTTAGTCCCTTGCCAAGTCTCCCTTCGAGAAGATATCGCCCGCACCACCTTCTGTTTCTTTTCAAAAGCTCGAGCTATATTTATGGCATAAACCAAATCTGGTGGACTGCGCATTTCAACATCAAGCCGAATGGAATCGATCAACCCGACAGTAAAAACACTAACTTGTTGGTCCTCGCGAACATACTTACTGGCCCTGACTAACCGTTCTTGAAATTGACACTGATATTCTTCAATTGAGCCCGTTTGCTTAAGGTTAACCAGATCACCTAGTGGATTACTGCTCAGTGGAGGCTCAAACCTGAGAACACTATATTCTTTGAATTCCTCCCAGTCAACAGAGGGATACTCTTGTTCCACTTGATGATACCATAATTGTGCCTCACCTAGAAGATGGAATGTTGTCAATCCCACCTTATATGTTTCATTTGTTCTCTGATTGGAGAAAAATTTCTCACAACGGTGCAGCCAAATCAATGGGTCTTTAGATCCGTCAAAAGTAGGAAAATCCAGCTTTGTGTACCTTGGTACTACACTATTTCCTGTCAGCTGATTAGGTCGATTCTCTGGTCTGTAGGGTTGGTTACCTACATTGTTGCATGCTCTAGCATCAGAATCCTTACCTTGATTTTTGTTAAACCCAACAATGAATTCCTGCAATTGTAACGACAATTGTTGCAGTTAATTAACCATCCTTGATTCAGATTGTGCCACTACTTCTGTTATTCGTGCTTTGTTGGCAGTCTGCGCCTCTTGAAGGAGAGCTTGTAACTCTTCACGTTTGCTTGGATCGCCCATAGTGTTTGGCTCTGATACCAAGTTGTTATGATCACACATAATGGATCTTGTCACAGAGCGATTCACTGGAAAGTCTGTGTTGAACAGATCCTTTCCCTTGTTTCTATTCCGTGAGCGACCTATTTTGATAACAATAAATAAGCTCGTTAAAGGGAGCCCATAACCTTAGGACTCGTTAGAGAGAGACTCGGATCTCTTGTTGTTTTATATAAATCTTTCCTGCCCGTTTTCTATTCCTTCTGTCTCTTTAAATATAGAGTCTTATTACAAAGCAATTACGTATAACTAGGAGTCTACGGATATAAGAAATCTACTAAATTAAGAATTCTAGAAAAATTAAACTACTGATTATTTAATACCCAACAAATATCTACCAGGTGCATCTGCATTACTATAATACTATCTACTTATCCTCTTTGATGTTATTTTCCTCAACTCAAGGGCCTGCCTTGCATAAACTTTACCCACGAATGAGTCTTAACATACTCACAGTTTTCATGCATTGATAATTATGATCTCTTCCCATTTTCGTGCATGCTAATTCCCTTTTCGGTTTTTCTTTCTCAAAATTTTACTTCTGCTCCTTTTTTTTTATTAGTAAAACATTGAATAATAAATTTCTTGAAATTCATGGTAGGCTTACTGCTCAATAAATTTCATACTTGTGTTAGTCCGTGAGTCCAAACCTGTTATAACTTTGTTGAATATGATTGTAAATATCAACATACTTGTAAAGGTGTATGCTTGCAGGTTTTCCATATATACTAATAAACAGTGGCAAAACTAAAAATTTTTTAGGGTGTTCAAACTTGAAAGAAGTAAAAAAATTTACGACAAAGGGTGTTCAATATATGTTATGTACCTCTAAAATCTGATATTTTACCTATACACGCAATGTAATTTTCCGACAATTGACCACCCTTACCAAAGTGTAGCTTTGCCCTTGCTAATAAAGTTGTAGCTTGAAAGTCAAGCAATCTACTAGCAAAAAAGACTTTCTTCAAAATTAAATCCTGTAAAATTAGTAGGAGTATTGGAAGATTAAACAAAGTTGTAGTAGGAAACTAAAATTCCTTAGAATGTGGTATTTGATAATTTATTTAATTTATGTCTAAATAGGATATATAGTCACGAATAAGTATTTCAATTTTTAGTTAAAGTAGGTTCCGTACTATTATAAATAAAAATATGTGTGGAGAATTATAGAGATAAAATTCAGAAATTCGGAGATTTAGAATAAATTATTTTCATTCGAGGTGCATATTTTTTAACACTCGTTGGACTATTTTCTAGGCCAAATAGTACTAATCTCTCTCCCTTTCTTTTTGTCCATTTTCTCTCTTGAATTTCAGAGGTTGTTCCTATGGCAAATTATGAGGCAGAGGAATTTGGGTGAAATTCAAAAATAACCAGATTTACAAAAGGTAATTGAAAAATAGTCACAGTTTCAAAAATAATCGAAATTTAACCATTTTTCATATAAAGATAAAATCTGAACCAAAAACTGTTAAAAATCCGAAAATATTCTGGCATAATATGATAGGGTTCGAATTTTTTACATATGAGTTCCCAACATAATATGTTGGAATTTTATAATGTGTCATAATATGTTAGAAATTTATATGCAATAGCTCCATAATCCCGCATATTACGCTGAAACTTTTTGTGTCCTGGAGTTCCAATATAATATACTAGAAGTTTATACGCATGAACTCCATAATCTTGCATATTTTGTTGAAACTTTCCGTGTTTCAGTAAAACAATAATTATTTTTCAATAACTTCGCGAACACTGGCTATTTTTTGATTACCGATCCGAAAAATGGCTAGCTCGGGCTATTTTGATGAGGAATTGGATACTGGCCCACTTTCTGTACTAATGATGAGTGTTAAGAACAACACACAGTGCTCATCAATTGTAGGAACAACAAGAAACTTCTTGGCCGTGTTAGGGCATTTGATCCTCACTGCAACATGGTACTTGAAAATGTTACAGAAATTTGGAGTACTATGGTTCCCAAGACTGATGGAAAAGTACATGTTTCTTGTGTTTTAATTTAGATGACACACTTTTTTTATTAGTCCGTTTAAAAAAAATAACACATTTCTATAATTGGAATCAATTCAACTTTAAACTTTTTATTTTACCCATTTTGCCGTTAATAAAAAGCTTTTATAACCATCTAAATGTCATGGCCTTACAAAGCTTTTACCCCTTAAGTTTTTAAGACCACAGGTTTCAAAAGTCTCCCTATTTTCTCTTAAACTCTGTGTCGAGTCAAACTACCTCATTTAAATTGAAATGGAGGGAGTATAGCAAAAATAGGTTTATCAGCAAGATGCTCCTTCGCGGAGATTCTGTCATTGTTGTCCAACGAAATCCCAAGTAGGGATGAACCGTCTAGTTTGTGCATATGCGAATTCAGAATTTAAATTTTATGAATTTTATTTCGATATTCTAACACAAGTCATTTGATTTACTATTGATTTATTGTGTTCGAACTCAATCTTTTGTACTTATTTGGTGAATTTTTAAATACATATTCAGGGTTCGAGCTAAAACTACTACTTTCATTATCTTGTTGTTCCAAATGTATAGTAAGTAGAATTTGCTGTTGATTCTAATTTCAAATGGTTTACGAGCAAGCTTGCTTTTACGGTGATTGTTGAATGTGACTTGCATAGCTAGCGCATAAAGGTTTTTCGGCGTCATATCTACGTATACTATTTTTTATTTTATTTTTTTGTCAAAGATCACTTTTAGCTCGCGGCCAAAATTATTAATATTTGGTACATAAAATTTATATATTTTTTATATATAACATATAAAAATGCATATATATTAAAAAAAATTATATTTTTCGATTATTATTTTAAGAGCGGTTATACAGTGTTATTTTTCCTATTTTCGAATATGTATAGTTTTGCTTCTTTTTTGGAACCTTGGGGCGTTTCATGCCTTGTCAATATTTGAGTAAAGATTCGTTTTCTGTATTTGTAACTGAGATCATTTTGGAGATACGTATGTTCTTATGGAGCTTTCTGTCAATAACAGTTTCTGTTTGTTTGAAGTTGATTTTTTTACATTCGTATATGAGGTCATTTTAAAGCTAAATATACATGTTGTCTTAATTACATTCATTTTCAAAGACTTGCTGTATTCAGATTCCATTTTAGAGAATGTAATACCTTGGGATTCAAGTTTGGTGAATGGGAAACGGAGGGAGGAAATGAGAAGAAAAATTATCTTATTGGTAGTGGAAAGAAAAGAGAATGTGATAACATTGAGAAAACACTTCTCTTGGTGTTAAATAGGTTGGAAAGAAGGTAAGTCTCGCGTCATCCTCGTCGCTCGTTCGGCTTCGGCTTTGGTCAAAGATTGATTGATTAATTTTTTTGGACAAAATTTCTTTCAATTATTTAATTAATTAACGGAAAGTCAACCCGGAATAACCCAGGACCCGCGACGCGACGCGACCCGATCAGTTTCTTTCTTTTCCCGAAATATTTTGAACGAGTGGTTCGCCGTTCACTAGCATTTTTGGTACCAATACTCTGGTGAGTTAAATCGTTCTATCCTTGGAGGATAATATTCCAACACCTCGAGTACTTGAGGGGAATAATTTCCTTAAGGACACGCTGTGCATTCAGTGGTCTCGATTCTCATTCCGAAATTTAATTTCAGATCATATTTAATTATTTCGAGATTCAACTTTACTTCTGATTTTCTGTTACAGAAATATTACTGTTTCATTATATTATAGTATTACAGTTTGACTAATATAATATTGCGGTGGAGGTTAGTTTTCTTACATCTCTTTTGCTCTATCTCCTATTTAGTGGCGGATCCAAGATTTGAAATATATGATTCCTGCATCGATCTCAAGGTAATATAAAAATAATAAATGGGTTAACAGTCAAATATTCATAGATATTTAACTTATGTTGCTAATTAGTGTGTTCAGTGCTTATAAACATACATAGATCTGTTCCATCTGTAGCATTGCTTTGGTTTGGTCTAGTGATTCTATTCTAGATCTGTTTTGGTCGTTGTAATGACCCAATCGGTCATTTTAACTTTTAGAACCTCGTTCTCCTAAATAAGACTCCTCGTATGTGCTTTTACTAATTTATAAATTACAGGGATGGTTGGTTCGGAATTTCGAGGTGTTTGGGTTGAAACATGAACACTTAGTTCCTTAGTTTGGCTTTAAAAGGCCAAGTTTGACTTCGGTCAACATTTTGAGAAAACGACCCCGAAATCGGGATTTGTCGGTTCCAACAGATTCGTATGATAATTTTGGACTTAAGCATATATTTGAATCGGATTTTGGACAACCCGGGAGCGTTTCAGCGCTTAATAGTGAAAATCAGCTATTTAAAAGTTCAAGGTTCTTTAAATTTATTTTGGAGTGGGTTTTGAAGTAATCGAGGTCCGTTTGAAATTCTGAGCACAAGAATAGTTTCGTATGGTGATTTAAGACTTGCACGCAAAATTTGGTGTCATTTCGAGTAGTATAAGTATGATTCGGTGCGTTAGGAGGAACTTAGAAACTTGAAGTTCATATTTTGATCCAATTCGATTTTGGGGTACGATTCTTAGTTTCGTTGTTGATTTACGTATTTTAAGAGTTCGAGCAAGTCCGTGTTATGTTTACAGACTTGTTGGTACATTTGGACGGGAACCCGAGAGGCTTGGGTGAGTTTTGATCCACCCGGAGCTAAGTTGGAAAAATCAGAAGTTCCAGTTCTGGTTTCCTTCTTCGTGAACACGGAATGACCCTTGCGTTCGCGAAAAAGGAAAATGGGAGCTGGGCAATTGCCCTTCGCGTTCGCATAGAGGGTGACGCGTTCGCGAACCCGAGAATTTTGGCCTACGCATTCGCGAAGGTACACTCGTGTTCGCGAAGGGGGACTGGGACCGGTGTGAAATTACCTTACGCGTTCGCGAAGGGGCTCACGCGTTCACGAAGGGCAGACCAGGCAAGCCTTCCCGTTCGCGAGACCCCTGTCGCGTTCGCGAAGGGAAGTTTTTAGGCCGTAAAATTTTGTCTTCGCGAACGTGAGACACTAACCACGTTCGCGAAGAAGGGGTTCACTGTACCGGGAAGAATGTCTTAAAAACGGGATTTCACCATTTTTAATCCCATTTCTTCCATTCTTTGGCGATTTTGGAGCTTTTTGAGAGGGGATTTCAACTAGCAACTTGAAGAAAAGTTAATTCTACACACTTTAAATTAAATACATAGATTATGGGTAGATTATTACCTGTAAATCATGAAAATCAAGGGTTTAGATGAAAAAATTAGGTTTTGACAAAAATGAGATTTTAACCATGAAAATGGTTATGTAATTGGATGAAAATTATATATTTGAGATTATGGGTAAAGTTTTCCTCCGAAAATTTTAGAAATCTAGGCACGTGGGCCCCGGTGAATTTTAGGAATTTTAGCATTTTGGGTTGAGTAATTAATATAATAGCCAAATTTCTAATTATTGAGCATGTATTAATTATTTTATATAACATTTGGATAGTTTCAAATTTTTAGCACTGAATTGAGACCTTAACGCGACGTTGTGATCGGAAAGTGGATTTTGAGACAAGGTAAGTCTCTTGTCTAACCTTGTAAGAGAAAATTTATCCTATGGGTGATTTAAATTAATAATCGTTGCTAATTGTGGGGGCTACGTACGCACGAGGTGACGAGAGTCCGTGCGTAGCTACTAATTATGCTATCTTCGGGTAGTTTACAACTCAAATCATGAATTACTTATGATAATTGTATCTTTTATTTAATTAAATATTGGAATTATATTATAAATTATTAGAGGAAATAGTAAGAGACTAAAATTTCGTATACTTGAATGTTTGTGCAAATTATTTGAATGTTAATAGAAATTGTACATCATTATGTGTTAGCCTTATAATAACTTCTCATCCCGGAGGTTCATAAGAAAATGTCCTCCTTTCTTGTGGACCGGGCCGAACGTCTCGGCAGTATAGATGCATCTATAGATCATGTCGCACGTCCCTCGGCAGTGTACACGATACTCTAGATCGGGTCGAACGACCTCGGTAGAAATCGTGCCTATTAATAATCATTACACGATACCTTGACATTTTATTGCAGCTTGTGAAGCTAATTGATAAATTGAAAATTATTGAAATTTGAGAATTTATTTGATTCTGCTTGTTAAGGAAATTATTGCTGTTCATATAAATCATGTTTAGTTAAATGATTCTATTTTTAATATTATTGACCCATAGTGAGTGTCAAAGTCGACCTCTTGTCACTATTTCTTCGAGATTAGGCTTGATACTTACTGGGTGCACGTTGTTTACGTACTCATGCTACGCTTGCTGCACTTTTTGTGCAGGACCTGAGACAGGTGCTATAGGTGGACCTACTGGCGCGTCCCCACGTTATCCCGAGGCTTAGTGGTAAGCTATCTTTCTAAGTCGTTCTACAGCAACTAATACCTCTTCTTGTATTTGTGTTCTGTCTATTTTATTTCAAAAAATATTTAGAATTTTTGTATAATCTACCCGACGCCCGTACACTTGTGACACCAGGTCTTGGCACACACAAGAGTAGAATTTTGGATTTAATTATTTTTCTTGGTTTTTAATTAATTTGATCTTTCATATTTTCTTAATTTTTGCAAGTAAGAAGAGTTTAATTACTCGAATAAATATTTAAGGAATTAATATATGTTTAATTCTCTAGTTGGCTGGCCTAGCTGTGATGTTGGACGCCATCACGGACTATAGGTGAAATTGGGTCGTGACAATATGGTATAAGAGCACTAGGTTCACGTAGGTCTCACAAGTTACGAGCAGACCTAATAGAGTCTTGTGGATCGGTACGGAGACGTTTGTACTTATCTTCGAGAGGCTATAGGGTGTTAGGAAACTACTTTTCTTCATCTCCCATCGTGCAACTGATGGAGTACTAAATATCTTTCTCTTTTTCTCTCACAGATGGTAAGAACGCGCTCTAATGAGGTTCCAGACCAGGGAAGAGCTACTCCCGCAGTTGTTAGAGGCCGAAGGAGGGCTCCAGCCTGTGGTAGGGGACGAGGACGTCCCAGAGTTGTTCCAGTTATGCCACCAGTGGATCCAGTGGAGGATCCTATTATCGAGGACCAGGGCGAGGTGCCAGCAGCCGAGCCAGCACCGGTGGATTTCACATCCGCACCAGGATTTCAGGAGGTCATGGGCCGTAAGATGCGGTTCATGGACACTATGACTCATGCCGGTTTATTTTTGGCAGACCCAGCCATATCTCAAGCAAGCAGGGGAGCACAGACCCCTACCGCACAGTCCTATGGGCTGGCGGCTGCCGTATATCAGACTCAGGGTGCACTACCTGGGGGTGGAGCCCAACCAGCGGCAACAGCTACACCTGAGCCTAGACCAGTTGCGGCTGGCGAGCCGCAGAAGCTATTAGATAGATGGACCACGCTACATCCTCTTGTCTTTGGGGGTAAACGACATGAGGATCCCAGGACTTCGTTGATCGGGGCAGGGACAGACTGCACAACATGAGGATACTTGAGTCCCATGAGGATATTTAAGTCCCATGGGGTAGACTTTGCTACCTTTCAGCTGGAGGGCAGGGGCCGTAGGTGGTGTCAGTCCTATCTTCTGGGCAGACCAACAGATTCTCCTCCTATGACTTGGGATAAGTTCACCGTATTTTTCTTGATAGGTATATTCCACCCTCCCAGAGGGAAAAGTTGCGATTTCAGTTTGCGCAGCTCCAGCATGGTCAGATGTCAGTGATCGATTATGAGGCGAGGTTCTCTGAGTTGTCTCGCCATGCACTTATGATACTCCCTATTGATGCAGAGAGAGTACGGAGATTTGTTGCGGGTTTGCACACTGGCATTCAGGCCACTATGGCCCGATAGGTTGAGATGGGGACTTCTTATGAGTTGGTTGTTGAGATAGCCCAGAGGATTGAGGGTGTGCGTTAGCATAGTCGAGAGAAGGTTATGAGAGATAAGCAGTTTAGATATTCTGGAGAGTTCTGAGGTGCTCCGTCTGGGGGTATAGGTCAGTTCATGAGAGGGAAGTCCAGCAGGCCCCCATATCCAGCACTACCGCCTCATCGGGGTGCTCCAGTTCAGCCTTATTTCAGTGCTATGCTAGAGAGTTCTTACCGCCCACCGGCTATTCAGAGTTCTTCCAATGGGTATTCAGGTTACCAGGGCCAGACTTCTAGTCAGCAGCCCATCGCACCGAGAGGTTGTTTCGAGTGCGGGGATTTCAGTCACGTGCAGAGATTCTGCCCCAGGCTTTGGGGTAGACTAGTGCAGCAGGGTTAGCAGCCCATGATTACCGCACCAGTTGCTCCACCAGCCGTCCATCCACCCATAGTTGGAGGGAAGATAGGTAGAGGTCGTCCTAGAGGTGGAGGCCAGCCAAGTGGAGGCCAACCAGTTGGCGCTCCAGCTCGGTTCTATGCTTTTCCGGTCAGATCAGATACAGAGGCCTCAGATGCCATGATCACAGGTATTATTTATGTTTGCGGAAAAGATGCCTCCGTGTTATTTGATCCAGGGTCTACATATTCCTATGTGTCATCTCTATTTGCTTATTTCCTGGGTATTTCTCGTGAGTCCTTAAGTACTCTTGTTTATGTGTCCACTCTTGTGGGCGATTCTATTGTTGTGGATCGGATCTATCGGTCCTGCGTTGTTACATTCTGTGGTTATGAAACTAGAGAAGATCTTCTGCTGCTTGATATGACCGACTTTGAGATCATACTGGGCATGGACTGGCTATCCCCATGTCATGCCGTCCTAGATTGCCATGCTAAGACTGTTACTTTGGGAATGCCGAAATTACCTAGGTTGGAGTGGAAGGGTTCATCTGTCAGCGCATCTAATCGGGTTATTTCCATTCTTAAGGCTCGACACATGGTCGATAAGGGTTGTTTGGCTTATCTAGCCTATGTTCGGGACACTACTGCAGAGACTCCGGCGATTGATTCAGTGCCTGTAGTCCGGGAGTTCTCCGATGTATTTCCTTCAGATCTTCCAGTCATACCACCAGATCGTGATATTGATTTCTGTATTGACTTGGCTCCAGATACCCAGCCTATATCTATCCCACCATATCACATGGCTACGAAAGAATTGAAGGAGTTGAAAGAACAGCTTGAGGAGTTACTAGCCAAAGGCTTAGTCAGACCGAGTGTATCGCCTTGGGGTGCACCGGTATTATTTGTTAAGAAAAAAGATGGAACTATGCGAATGTGTATTTGATTATCGCCAATTGAACAAAGTTACCAGTAAGAAAAAGTACATGTTGCCGCATATTGATGATCTATTTGACCAGTTGTAGGGTGCTAGGGTGTTCTCTAAGATCGACTTGAGGTCGGGGTACCATCAGTTGAAGATTCCGGATTCGGATGTTTTGAAGACTGCTTTCAAGACTAGATATGGTCATTATGAGTTTCTTGTGATGTCTTTCAGTTTAAGTAATGCCCCGGTGGTATTTATAGATTTGATAAAGAGGGTATTCAGGCCATATATTGACTCGTTTGTCATTGATGACATTTTGATTTACTCGCGCAGTAAGGAAGAGCACGAGCAGCATATGAGAGTGGTGCTTCAGACCTTGCGGGAAGAAAAGTTATATGCTAAGTTCTCCAAATGTGAGTTTTGGCTAAATTCTATGGCATTTTGGGGGCATATTGTATCGGGCGAGGGCATTAAAGTTAATCCCAAAAAGATCGAGGCAGTTCAGAATTGGAATCGTCCCACTTCGGCTACTGAGATTAGGAGTTTCCTAGGTTTAGCAGGTTATTATCGTCGGTTCGTGGAGGGATTTTCATCTATTGCAACACCTTTGACCAAATTAACCCAGAAGGGTGCTCTATTCCGATGGTCCGATGATTGTGAGGTGAGCTTTCAAAAGCTTAAGACAACATTGACTACAACACCAGTGTTAGTGTTGCCTTCCGGTTCGGGGATGTATACAGTGTACTGTGACGCTTCACGCGTTGGTTTGGGTTGTGTATTGATGCAGGAGGGGCGAGTTATTACATATGCTTCACGTCAGTTGAAGCCCTACGAGAAGAACTACTTGGTACATGATTTGGAGTTAGCTGCGTTTGTTCACGCTCTTAAGATTTGGAGGCATTATTTTTATGGGGTGTCTTGTGAGGTTTACACTGATCATCGCAGTTTGCAGCATTCTTTCAAGTAGATGGACCTAAATTTGAGGCAGTGTAGATGGCTTGAATTACTGAAAGATTATGATATTACTATCATGTATCATCCGAGCAAGGCAAATATGTGACAGACGCCTTGAGTAGAAAGGCGAATAGTATGGGTAGTTTGGCTTTTATTTCAATGGAAAAGAGGCCATTAGCTTTGGATATTCAGTCCTTGGCTAACAGACTTGTGAGGTTAGATATTTCAGAGCCCAGTTGAGTTCTTGCATGTGTTGTGGCACAGTCTTCACTATTTGAGAAGATCAAGGCTCGCCAGTTTGATGATCCACATTTATTAGTTCTTCGAGAAACGGTACTACGGGGTGGTGCCAAGGAAGTTACTATTGGCAAGGATGGTGTTCTGTGACTCCAGGAACGTCTATGTGTTCCTAATGTGGATGGGCTGAGGGGAAAAAATCCTAGATGAGGCACACAGTTCTCGGTATTCTATTCATCCAGGTGCTACGAAGATGTATCGTGACCTGAGGCAGCATTATTGGTGGCAGCGGATGAAAAAGGACATAGTGGAGTATGTAGCTAGGTGCCTAAATTGCCAGCAAGTTAAATATGAGCACCATAAGCCAGGTGCCCTACTTCAGCAGATGACTATACCAGAGTAGATATGAGGATGCATTACTATGGACTTTATAGTTGGGTTGCCGCGGACCTTGCGGAAGTTTGATGCAGTTTGGGTCATTGTCGACAGGTTGACCAACTCGGCACATTTCATTCCGGTTGTGACTATGTAAACTTCAGAGAGGTTGGCCCAGATTTATATTCAGGAGATAATTCGTTTGCATGGTGTGCCAATTTCCATCATATCGGATAGAGGCCCCCAGTTTACTTCACATTTCTGGAGAGCAGTACAGAGTGAATTGGGGACCCGTGTAGAGCTCAATACAGCCTTTCATCCGCAGACAGGCAGGCAGTCGGAGCGGACAGTTCATATTTTGGAGGATATGCTCAGGGCATGTGTGACTGACTTTGGAGGTCGGTGAGATAACTTTTTGCCTTTGGCCGAATTTGCTTATAACAACAGTTACCAATCCAGCATCTAAATGGCTCCATTTGAGGCTTTATATGGTCAGCGATGTCGTTCGCCCATCGGATGGTTTGAGCCCGGTAAGGCTAAGTTATATGGTACCGATTTGGTGAAGGATGCCTTAGAAAAGGTAAAGTTGATTCAGGAGCGACTTTGTACAGCACAATCAAGACAGAAGAGTTATGCGAACCAGAAAGCACGTGATTTATCGTTTATGGTGGGTGAAAAAGTTCTCTTGAAGGTTTTTCCGATGAAGGAAATCATGAGAATTGGGAAAAAGGGCAAGTTTAGCCCAAGGTTTATAGGCCCATTTGTGGTGTTGAGATGAGCTGGGGAGGTTGCTTACGAGCTTGCTTTGCCTCCCAGTCTATCGGGAGTTCATCCAGTTTTTCATGTATCTATGCTCCGGAAGTATCATGCCGACCTATCACATGTGTTAGACTTCAGCACAGCTCAGCTAGATAAAAGGTTGGGTTTTGAAGAGGATCTAGTTGCCATTGTTGATAGAAAGGTTTTCCAGTTGAGGTCCAAGAAGATTTCTGCGGTAAAAGTCCAGTGGAGGGGCCAACCAGTTGAAGAAGTGAATTGGGAGGCCGAGGAGGACATGCGGAGCAGATGTCAACACTTATTCAGCACTCCAGGTATAATTCTAAACTCATTCAAGGACAAACATTTGTTTAAGAGGTGGGGAATGTAATAATCCAACCGGTCATTTGACTTTTAGAATCCCGTTTCCCTAAATAAGACTCCCCGTATGTGCTTTTACTAATTTATGACTTGCGTGGATGGTTGGTTCGGATTTTGGGGGTGTTCTGGTTGAAACCGGAACACTTGGTTCCTTAGTTTGGCTTTAAAAGACCAAGTTTGATTTCGGTCAATATTTTGAGAAAACGATCCCGAAATCGGGATTTGAAGGTTCCAATATGTTCGTATGATATTTTGGACCTAGGCGTATGTTCGAATCGGGCTTTGTACAACCCGGGAGCGTTTCAGCGCTTAATAGTGAAAATCAGCTATTTAAAGGTTCAAGGTTCTTTAAATTTGGTTTGGAGTAGGTTTTGGAGTAATCGATATCCGTTTGAAATTCCGAGTCCGGGAATAGATTCGTATGGTAATTTAACACTTGCAAGAAAAATTTGGTATCATTCTGGGTAGTATAAGTATGATTCGGCGCGTTCAGAGGAACTTAAAAACTTGAAGTTTATATTTTGATCCAATTCGGTTTTAGGGTGCGATTCTTAGTTTCGTTGTTGATTTACGTGTTTTGAGAGTTCGAGCAAGTCCGTGTTATGTTTACAGACTTGTTGGAACATTTGGACAAGGTCTCGGGAGGCTCGGGTGAGTTTTGAATCACCCAGAGCTAAGTTGGAAAAACCAGAAATTCCAGTTCTGGTTTCCTTCTTCGCGAACGCGGAAGGACCCTCGCGTTCGCGAAGAAGGAAAATGGGAGCTGGGCAATTGCCCTTCGCGTTCGCATGGAGGGTGACGCGTTCATGAAGCCCGAAAATTTTGGCCTACACATTCGCGAAGGTACACTCACGTTCGCAAAGGGAGACTGGGACCGGGATGAAATTACCATACGTGTTCGCGAAGGGCAGACCAGGCAAGCCTTCTCGTTCGCGAGACCCCTTTCGCGTTCGCGAAGGGCATTTTTGAGGCCGTGAAATTTTTCCTTCGCGAACGTGAGGCACTGACCGCGTTCGCGAAGAAGGGGTTCACTGTACCGGGCAGAATATCTTTAAAACGGGATTTTACCATTTTTAATCCTATTTCTTCCATTCTTGGGCGATTTTGGAGCTTTTTGAGAGGGGATTTCAACTAGCAACTTGAAGGTAAGTTAATTCTACACACTTTGAGTTAATACATAGATTATGGGTAGATTATAACCTGTAAATCATGGAAATCAAGGGTTTAGATGAAAAACCTAGGTTTTGAAAAAAATGAGATTTTAACCACGAAATTGGTTATGGAATTGGATGAAAATTGTATATTTGAGTTCTTGAGATTATGGGTAACATTTTCCTTCAAAACTTTTCGAAATCCGGGCACGTGGGTCCTGGATGAATTTTAGGAATATTACCATTTTGGGTTGGGTAATTAATTTAATAGCCTAATTTTGAATTATTGAGCATGTATTAATTATTCTATATAATATTTGGATAGTTTCGGATTTTTCGCACCGAATTGAGACCTTAACGCGACGTTGTGATCGGGAAGTGGACTTTGAGACAAGGTAAGTCTCTTGTCTAACCTTGTAAGAGGAAATTTACCCCATAGGTGATTTAAATTAATAACTGTTGTTAATTGTGGAGGCTACATACGTACGAGGTTACGATAGTCTATGTGTAGCTGCTAATTATGCTATGTCCGGGTAGTTTAGGACTCAAATCATAAATTACTTGTAATAATTGCATCTTTTATTTAATTAAATATTGGAATTATATTATAAATTATTAGAGAAAATAGTAAAAGACTGAAATTTCGTATACTTGAATTTTTGTGTAAATTATTTGACTGTTAATAGAAATTGTACATCCTTATGTGTTAGCCTTATAATAACCCTTCATTCCGAAGGTTCATAAGAAAATGTCCTCCTTTCTTGTGGAGCGGGCCGAACGCCTCGGCAGTATATATATGCATCTATGGATCGTGCCGCACGTCCCTCGGCAGTGTATACGATACTCTAGATCGGGCCGAACGACCTCGGCAGAAATCGTGCCTATTAATAATCATTACACGATATCTTGACATTTTATTGCAGCGTGTGAAGCTAATTGATAAATTAGAAATTATTGAAATTTGAGAATTTATTTGATTCTGCTTGTTAAGAAAATTATTGTAGTTCATATAAATCATGTTGAATAAAATATTTCTATTTTTAATATTATTGACCCATAGTGAGTGTCAAAGTCGACCTCTTGTCACTATTTCTTCGAGATTAGGCTTGATACTTACTGGGTACACGCTGTTTACGTACTCATGCTACACTTGCTGCACTTTTTGTGTAGGACCTGAGATAGGTGCTATAGGTAGACCTACCGGCGCGTACCCACGTTATCCCGAGGCTTAGTGGTGAGCTGCCTTTCTGAGTCGTTCTGCAGCAACTAATGCCTCTTCTTGTATTTGTATTCTAACTATTTTATTTCAGATAGTATTTAGAATTTTTATATAATCTACTAGATGCTGATACACTCGTGACACAAGGTCTTAGCACACACTAGTAGAATTTTGGATTTAATTATTTTTTTTAATTTTTAATTAATCAGATCTTTCATATTTTCTTGATTTTTGCAAGTAAGAAGAGTTTAATTACTCGGATAATTATTTAAGAAATTAATATATGTTTAATTCTCTAGTTGGCTGGCCTAGCTGTGATGTTGGGCACCATCACGACCTATAAGTGAAATTGGGTCGTGACAGTCGTCGCCCACTGTATTGCCTTGAATCTGGCTGGTTGATAGAGTCAATCTGATGTTCTGTCTATGTTGCTCAAACTTTTCAAAAATATTATCACAGCTTTGTCGATTCCTTCAAAATATGCACGGCTTTCGGAGGATCAAACAAGTACCCTGCCACAGTTTTGCAAAAAAGGGACCAGCTGCAAAAAAATTCTTTACGGGAAGACTTGACACACAAAGGGAGACCACAAGTTTTCTCAAGGCCAAAATTTATCTTGGATGTGAGAGCAAGAAGTATTTATCCCCACTATAAAGCAGGTCAGAAATTCGAGCTGAACCAGACTAGCAGATAATTGAACAATCAGGAGCAATTTATTTAATATACTTAGTTGATATTTATAAAAAGCATTTAATGAATTATGAGTTAAATCTATCCTGTTTAGCAGAAAGACAGGAAAAATAGTTGTCTTTGACCTTAATGCGGTAGAAGACAGTTTCCAGGAGTTTTCTCTTCTCACCCTTCATTCTTTTTTGACAAACTCACATAACAGATTTTCCCTCCCGTTAAATGTATTAAATTTAGCTAGCGTATTGATACTGTTTATATTGTTCATGTTGTGTATTATAGCCAGTTTAAGGCTACTCCATAGGAATCTTTACACAAATAGTCGGTCAAATTTATTGTTTATTTTTTCTTACCGATATACATAGATTATATGATATTGCCTTCACTAAGTACTAATTTATCTTCCGATGAATTTTTGAGAATTGAGGTCTGTCTATCTTCATTGCAAGTGGTGTACTTTGACAATCAGTATTTTCGCTCAACTTTTAAAAACCGGCTAAACCTTAAATATAAGGTTAAAGAGTGGCCAGCGCACACTATTTGTAGCTAGGAGGCTTTTAACATATTTGGCTGGTCGGCCAAAAATAATTACAACCATTAGCTAAATATACAAAAGATATATACTGATTATGTATAAAATATATATATATATATATATATATATATACATTTGCTGGTTACTATGTTGAAGGGCGGCTATACATTGCAGATTTTCCTTTAGTTCTAAATATTCATGTTGTCTTAATTTTATGGCATTAATGTCTATTATTGTGGCATCAAGGGGATGGGCATTTACAAGAAGAAAAAAGAAGAATATGTAATACTATTAAAAAATAATTATCTTCAAAGACAAGTTGGGGTATCTATAGACTTGGCAAAAAGAGAAAAAGAAAAGAAAAATATTTATAAACACAGAGATTCACGGGAAATTTTAAATACAAAAATTAGAGAAAGTGTTTACTAACTAATAAGTACATCTATTTTTATTTTATATTTTAAATATAACCATTCTAATAGACTAAAAGAAATAGATTTATTGAGATGTGAAAACATCAAAGTGTTATAATTAAAGAAATAAATTCAATGATTTTACGTATTAAAGAGTCAATTATGCATATGGTCAAGGCACCATTTCTTAATCCAAAAAGCATGATTAGGTGCGTTTTATATTTTTCTGCTTGTTCCTTCTTAATAATCGCGAATACTCTCTAATCATATGAAACATGATTTGGATTTCAATTATTATTTTGTCATCACGCATTTGTTGACAAGAGTGGGTTGCTCTAGTGGTGAGCACCCTCCACTTCCAACCAAGAAGTTGTGAGTTTGAATCACCCCAAGAGCAAGGTGGGGAGTTTTTGGAGGGAGAAAGCCGAGGGTCTATCGAAAACAACCTTTCTTCTCCAGGGTAGAGGTAAGGTTTTGTTGGTGTTGCATTTATTGACACTATTAATTATGGAGCTTAAATTAAGAAATCAACCTAATCCCTTTGCTGGAACCTTCTTTTACATTACAAGACGTTTTAATTTTCTTTTCTTCCCTTAATATTCATAATATAGTTGTATTATTTTCCAAAATAATAATTTGGTATTGTCGTATAAAAAGATATTATCATGAAATTCTGTTTATTAGTATAAAGTTTGGTTTACGGATAAAGATTACATATTTTTCGTTCGACCCAAAATCTCACCACAGGCGTCGTGATGGCACTTAGTCTCTAAGACTAGGTAAGCCGACTATAACAATAATTCAAGCCCCCCCTTTTTAGGTAATCGAAACCAACAACAGAAATATTCAAACAAACTCCTAAGACTAATAATAATGAGTCACGAACTCTAACTGAATACATGAAATAATCTCAAGGGTCGAATACTTAATACTGTTTGAATAATAATTAACAGTACAATAAAATAGAAAGACTCCAAGGGACTATGACGACCGAGCAGCTCTACCTTGAATCCTTGCGATCACACTCTAACTCTGTTCGGGTTCGATATCTCTGATCTCGCCCAAATCACACCTCAGTTTGGGGTTGTGAAGCGGTCGATTGCAATAATAATTACCCAACTGGGAGTCGAGAATGAATCCACAGGGAGCGTAGATGGGATTAGGTATATATTCGGACTAAGCGTGTAAAGTGTCTAAGATGCACTTCCACAAGCTGTGCTTTGATTCTACTTCTAAATTATGCTACGGTTTGCAAATTAAAGCTAGAGAATAATATTATTGGTGTTGTTTTTCAAGTATGTAAAAGATCTAGGTCTGTGACTTCCACTTAGGTATTTGCCTAACGGGTTGTGGGTTTTAGAGCGGGTTTCGTTGTCGGGGCGTATTATAGCAATCAACACACAATTACCCACTCAATACCTCTCGGTAATATAGTGGTTTTGCCCAATTTGGCTCTCTCTCAAGTCCAAATGGGTAATGCACAAAACAGTTGATAGATGCTCAAGTCGGGTTTTACTATCTCTAGATTCAACCCTTTAATTGTGACTATCAATTTTTTGAGTTCATCCCAATATTTTATTAGCCAAGTTTTCCTAGACTAAGTCTCTCTTTCTCAAGTAGAGAATAAGTCAAATAGGCTTGAATTAATGTTTGCAACCATTAATTCTACAATTATAGCAAGAACTAGGCTAAATATTACACACCCAACCATAAACAAGTCCTAAATCAAATACCCATTAGGTACCCACACTAGGGTTGAATCACAACCCTAGCTAGAAATTTAGCTACTCATAGTGGGTGATGAAGAAAATAAAGAAGAAAAGATGATTAAACTCATATTTAATGATAAATAGATGAAAATCTAATGTAAAATTGACAAGCTATGATAAAGTTTCCTAAAACAGTAAAGAAAAACGGCTAGCAACTTTCAGATATTTAAAACTTGACCTAATTTCGTCAAAAAAGATAATTTATACACAGCTGAAATTTTTGGACAAAATTGCCCTTTCGGAGGTTCTGCGGCCGCACAATTCTGTTTGCGGTCCGCACTTTGCTGAAACTCTTGATAGGAGTGGTTTCTAAGGCCGCACATTTCTGAAATACGTCCGCACTTCTTGAGTTCTACGGACCGTACAATTCAGGGTGCGGCTGCACATTTAATTTCTGCGGCCGCGCAATTATATTGCGGTCCGCAGATCTTGATTGTCTTGAATTCCCAACTCTCTGAACCTTGACTTCTATGGCCGCATAATTATTGTGCGGTCCACACTTTACATTGCAACACTGTCAAATTTTCTTCTTGTTCTGCGGTCGCAGACAAAATTCTACGGTTCGCACTTTAGCCTTTTTGTTTGATTTTTGTCCTTATTTAAAATCACTTCTTCTTGAGTTGAATTTCATCACTTTGGTGCATTTTCTAATGCTCCTGCAAGTAAGTATATTTCATCAGTTTTCGGGAATACTTTTAAGCATTTTTTAACTAAAACGAAAGTCAAAATGCGCAAATAAGTAGTCAAAATCTCTACTTATCAACTCTCCCAACTTAAGTTTTTGCTTGTTCTCAAGCAAATAAGATAATTCCTACCTCCACAAGAAAAGAGCTATTCCAGCTAAGCTAAAGTGAATCAAACACACATCAATTGGGACCAACAATTACCCACACAATCATGAATCATCATCATGGCAATGTTTTGAAGGTTAAAAGCACAAATAGCTTTAATGTGACACTTTAAGTATCAAGAGTTGACTTTACTCATCAAGGAAGTTCGTACTTTCATGTAGGTCACTGTGGATCCCAAACTCCTCTTCCTATACTCTCTGTTAGCTCATCTCACTTAAGAATGTAGTACTCAATTCAATGATTTGTGAAACGTCCGCTCATCACTCTCAAAAGAATGTCAAAAAGTACGGCTCTAAGTATCATATGCTTGCCCCTCATGTAAATCACCACTAATGTAAGCTCACTCGGCTTGAAATCACGTAGGGCTTTTCGGCATGTAATGAAGGCTTTTGGACTAAGGTAGGAAATGTTGGAATAGAACGGGTTCATCTTTCCTTAAGCACTCCATTTTCTCTTTTTGGCTCATGCTTTGCCGACTCTTTGAGTCATTTTCTTTTTTCTTAGGGGAACTAGAGAGACTTGACATCACTCTTTCTTGCTCATGATGCTCATTTTCTCCTTCTTTGTTTTCTCCTTGCTTTGCACTTTTGCTTTTCTTTGAATCCCTTCAACTCTTCAATTTATTCACTTTCTTTTTGTGTTCTTATTTTGTTCTTTCTTTTTCTTCATTTTTTTTTCTCATTTTTTACGTTGATACCACTTTCAAACTCCTCATCTCTCCCCCAAACATATGTTTTCGCCAATTTTCTTCTCATGAGTGTTAAGGAAAGCTCGAGGTACCAAGAGAGGGTCACTACAAAACAGGTAAAGGCTTGTAACATGGTTATCAAATGAGAAAGGATTTAGGCTCAAAAGGATTGACTAGGGATAACATCATTGGTGGGCCATGTAAAATTTCAAAACGGATCAAGTAGAGCATACAATCACTTCTGAAGCCAAGAAAAACTTAGAATTTCGCTTAGAAACACATTCGGGGCAAGTTCTACACCATTCGCATGGGTACTTGGACTTGTAACAAAACATCTCACCTCTCACACAACTGGATTATTAAAGAGCATATAGGCGAGGGCCCACAACAACCATATGCAAGATTAAAAATTGCTAATGGTTCAACTAAACCACTCGATGATTGCCTAAGTCAACACAAGAGTCACAAGGTCACTAACTAGAGCCATTTCTTTCCAAGAACTTGTTTTTAACCATAAGCGTGTAGTTAAGTGTGTTCATACCAAGTGAAGCATGCTTGACCCTTTTACTCATTATTACTACTATTTTTACCTAATCATCAAAAACGAACTCAATCCCTTAAGAATGTTGTCATGCCATCCATCATTGGGACGAGTCACCCAGTTCACACAAAAATCACCTTTGGAAATAACCGTGGCGTTAAGAAAACCAAAGGCTTATTTATCACTTAAACATAAAAAGAAGCTACCAAATCAACAAGAAGCTATTAAAGTAAATAAGAAGCTAAACTACTGAGAAACAAAATAAAGAAACTATGAAATAACTACTGAAAGCAAAAATGGGAAAGAGATATATACATCAATAGAGAGGGAGGAATACATACATAATGAAAAATAAAATAAAGATAAAAAGAGAGTATTATAGTTATTACAGGCCAATGTCATATCAAATCAAAATAGACCACCCCCTGAATAAAAATAAGCATTGTCCTTAATGCTTAACAAAAATCAAAATAAGGTAGGGAAGAGAGTAAAGAGAACTCCCTATGTTGTCTCAATGTGCATGGCAGCGTCACCACTCTCAGGCTCCTCCAACTGGATCTCATCATCCTCTGCTCGGGGAGTAACGGGGTTGGTGAACATCTGAAGCACCTCCTCAGCAGTATGTGCAACAAGCTCTGTGTGATGACCCAAAAGGTCATCTTTAAATTTAATAATTAATTATGTGTTCTAAGACCTCAAAAGCACTATTTATCATTTCTCAACTTGCGTGCGCAGTCCGTATAATTTTCCAGAAAGTGTTTATATGAAAAATTGATTAAAATGTGAAATAGAGCTTTAAAATTCAATTGAGTTGACTTTGGTCAACCTTTTAAGAAAATGAAACCGGATCAGTATTTTGACAGTTCCGGTAGGTCCGTATCGTGATTTGAGACTTGGGCATATGCCCGAAATTTAATTTGGTGATCCCTAACTCAAGTTATGGCCATTTAACAAAAACTAGAAATTTAAAGGCTAAAGCTTTCCAAAGTTGACCACGGATTTGACTTTTTGATATCGAAGTCAGAATCCAATTTCGAAAATTGGAATAGCTCTGTTATTTCATTTATGACTTGTGTGCCAATTTTGAAGTCATTCCAGATTCATTTAACATGTTTCGGCACAAGTTTTGTAAAAGGAAACATTTGAAACTCTTAAGTCCGAATCAAGGTGTGAATTATAATTTTAATATTATTTGATGTGATTTGAGACCCCGAGTAAGTCTGTATTATGTTACGAAACTGGTTGGTATAATTGAACGGGATTCCGAGTGGCTCGGTGAGCTTCGGGGTGAGTTTTGAGCGAGTTCGGGCATTTCGGCACTCAAATGTTGTTCTCGAACTTTTGGAAAAGTGCGGATCGTAGTGGACAAGTGCAGACCGCACAATTTTGTGTGCGGCCGCACTCCACCTAGTGCGGACCGCACAATTTTGTGTGCGGCCACACTTCAAGGGGTTTGCATGTTTGATGGTCCGACTGCGAAGGCTTATATCTTTTAATCCACAACGAATTTGGAGATGATTCAAAAACGAAAGTTGTAACCCTTTGAATCTAGTATCCAGAAAGATATAGCATGAATCATTTGGACATGTGTACAGAAAGTTATGGACATTTTACTGAAGCTTGGTAGTAAAAAGGTTGTGAAGTGCGGCCGCACAATATTTGTGCGACCGCAGAAGCTAGGATGTGCGACCGCACTTGAAATTGTGCGGATCGCACATTATGAGGTCATATTGGGTACTATATAACCGAGGGTTTGGGTATTATTTCACATTTTAGACTTTGGGAGCTCGGTTTGTGATGATTTTTCGTGGGTTTTCAAGAAATTCATTGGGGTAAGTATTTCTTATCCTATATTGATCATATTCCATTGAACATGGTATTTATTGGAGTATTTTATTACATTTAAGAGTTGAATGAATATATTGGAGGAATGGGTTGTACGCCGCAACCAAAATTAATTGAAATGAATATATTGGAGGAACGGGTTGCACGCCGCAACAAAATTGATTGAAATGAATATATTAGAGGAACGAGTTGTACGCCGCAACAGAATTGATTGAAATAAATATATTGGAGGAATGGGTTGCACACCTCAATTATATATTAGAGGAACGGGTTGCACACCGTAACATAATTGATTGAAATGAATATATTGGAGGAATGAGTTGCACGCCGCAACATAATTGATTGAAATAAATATATTGGAGGAACGGGTTGCACGCTGTAACAGAATTGATTGAAATGAATATATTGTGGGATCGGGTTGCACGCCGCAATGGAAATTGATTGAAATAATAATTGGTTATGACTGTCGAGTTGGCTTCAATTGTTGAAACGAGATACCTATTTTATTTCTATTATTATTGTTTTTGTTGTTATTGCGTACATGTTAATATAAGTGACCTGCCTTGGCCTCGTCACTACTTTGTTGAGGTTAGGCTCGGCACTTACCAGTACATGAGGTCGGTTGTACTGATACTACACTCTGCACTTATTATGCAGATTTTGGAGTTGGTCCCAGCGGCGTACTGTAGATTTTCCTGGATATAGATACCAGTGAAGACTTGAGGTATAACTGCACAGCGTTCGCAGTTCTGAAGTCCCTTTCTATCTTATCTCAGTTGTGTATTATATTTTAAACAGCTTGAATTTATTTCAGACATTTATTTATATTATTCTAGAAGCTCGTACACTTGTAACTCCAGTTCTGGGATGGTATTTAGATATCGTGATTATTATGGAATATTGACTTTATTTCAGACTTTATTTTCGCATTTATTTTCTTTTATTAATTAATTTAAAATTTTTGTTAAAAATGGCTAATTATATTCTAACGTTTTCTTGCCTAGCAAGTGAAATATTAGGCGCCATCATGATTCCGAAGGTGAAAATTTTGGGTCGTGACAGTTGGTATCAGAGCACTAGGTTACATAGGTCTCACGAGTCATGAGCAAGCTTAGTAGAGTATGAAGAATCGGTACGGAAACGTCTGTACTTATCTTCCAGAGGCTATAGAGTTTAGGAATAATTGCACTTCTTTCATTCCTTATCGTGCGGCATTGATTTAGCTTGAAACATATATCTCATATTCCTTCATATCCACTCATGTATGACATTGTGCACTTGGTATCAGTTGTGCGTCGACGGTTTGTGATGCCGCAGATGGACTACGAGGGAGTCGGAGATGCTCAAACATTGCCTAAACATGTGTTTCCGATTGAAGATGCGAACGTATTGAGAGATCATCCAGTGAATCATGTGGGGGGTGCAATGGACCTTGTCATCTGGTTGATTTATACGAGTTGTGAAGGTTAATATTGTGGATCATCGGACGTTATGACCTATGACTTCGGGCCAACTGGGGGAGTCCACTATCAATGAATGAATTGTGGGGTCATGTGTTATATCAGTTTTGGCCTGAAATGTATATATGTGGTACTGAAAGGTTCCCCAAAATTTACACATGTTTAAGGACTGAGATTTTGTAAAGGATAAAGTTGGGACTTGCGGTATGTCCGCCTCCTTAATAATACTATACTTTAGTACCAAAGGAGTTAGAAAAACAACTTTAAATTTACAGAAGGTCTACTCAGAGTGGACGTCACAATTGCGGATTTTGGGGTGCTTTGGAGGAAGTACAGTGGTTGACGAGATTCTGGACTATGTGGTTCGTGCCAAGATTTGTCTGTATGGAGCTCTACTTTTGTGATCGTTGTGTATAAATAGGGGTAAGGGTTACCTCAAAAAAGAATCGAAGAGTATGTTAAGAAATGGGTCAGCTCAGAAGTGTTGAGTCAGCATAACAAAAGAAGAAATTGGCCTTGGGAGAGATAATTCTCCACAGGTGTTCGTGGCAAGCCTATTAAGAGGGCAGACCAGCCAATGCAACACCATCCACTTGGCTCAGTTCTCAAAAATATTTTTGAAAGAGTTTGTACCCCGGACTCTCCGTAATGTGTGGCGCATAGGGTTTGAACGGTTGCGTCAGGTCACCATGACGGTGTCAGAATATGCCATAAGGTTCAATAAGTTAGCCCGTTATATTCCTACTTTGCTTCCTACAGCCAGAGAGCGAGTCCAGAGACTCATTAAAGACTCAATTATGATCGTAAAATTTTGTACGACTTGGGAGCTACAGGATGATACTTCATTTCCGCTAGTGGTAGAAATTGCCAAGATATTAGAACATGTTGGGGGTGGGGAAAAAGGAAACTAAGGAGACCAAGATGTCTCGAGGTTCTGAGAGATTCAGTGGATTCTACTCTGCTAATATAAATCATTATGGAGGGGCTTGGGCAGTCGGCCGGCCCAATCCGCATATCAGATTACTCGGGGTGCTCGAGTAAGTTCTTTTAATGCACCACTAACATGAGTTTCCTACAATGGTGTAACGACCCGACCGGTTATTCTGAGTATTTCAGCCCCATTCCACCTATTTACTTCTCAATTTATGTCTTACAATTGATTTATGACTTATCGGGTTAGTTGGTTCGGGCCCTAAAAAATTTCGAAGTGATATGAGACACTTAGTCTCACAATTGAAAACTTAAGTTGGAAAAGTTGATCGGATATTGACTTATGAGTAAACAACCTCGAAATTTAATTCTGATGATTCCAATAGCTCTGTATGGTGATTTTGGAGTCAGGAGCATGTCCGAAAAATTATTTGGAGGTCTGTAGAGGAATTAGCCTTGAAATGCGAAAAGTTGAATAATTTGTGAAGTTTGACCGGGGGGTTGACTTTTTGAAATCGGGGTCAAAATTTGATTCTAAAATTTTAATAGGTATGTTATGTCATTTATGTCTTGTGTGCAAAATTTGAGGTCAATCAGACGTGATTTGATAGGTTTCGGCGTTGTTTGTAGAAATGGAAAGTTTCAAAGTTCATTAGGCTTGAATCTATGTGTGATTCGTGGTTTTAGCGTTGCTTGAGGTAATTTGAGGGTTCGACTAAGTTTATATGATGTTATGGGACTTGACGGTATGTTTGGTTGAGGTCCCGCGGGCCTCGGGTGAGTTTCGGATGGTTAACAGATCAATTTTGGAATTGGCATTCCAGTTGAAGAATGCTGGTTTTCTATCACTGATTTTCGTCTACGCGATCGCATGAGAATGTCCGCGATCACGTAGGCTTTATGAGGCAGTGTTGATTTTGTTCTTCGCGATCGCGTGAGGTCAACCGCGATCATGTAGGTTGGGCTAGTCTGTGCTACGCGAACGCGTGGGAGAGGTCGCGTTCGCATAGGGGAACTTGAGAGGAAGTTGGGCCATGCGTTTGCTCTATGCGATCGCGTGAAGAGGGGTGCGATCGCGTAGAGCTGGGATCTTATGCATCGCGATTGCGTGAAGAAAACTGCGATCGCGTAGGGTCTGTTCTGGGTAGTGGAAATTGTGCTTCGCAATCGTGTGTATTTGTTCGCGATCGCGTAGAGCAAATGTCTGGGCAAGGAGTTTAAGTTCTGAAAATGGGACTTCGTCCCATTTTCCATTTTTGACGGATTGGAGCTCGGGAAGAGGCGATATTTGGGAGATTTTAAGAGGTAACAATGAGATAAGTGTTCTTAACTCAATATTAGTTAAATAACCCAAATCCATGGTTTTTTTTAACATTTAATCGGTGAATTAAGTTGGAAAATTGTGAAAAACCCGCTTGGTTTAATTTAGATATTTGAGGGTCGAGTTGATGTCGAATTTGAGTAAAATTTATATGGTTGGACTCATGGTTGAATGAGCATTCATATTTTGTAACTTTTGTCGGGTTCCGAGATGTGGGCCCCACAGGCAATTTTTGAGCTAAATTTCGGATATTTATGAAAAATTAGTATTTTCTTATGGAATTAATTCCAATAGATTTTATTGACTGAAACGAATTATTTGTGACTAGATTCGAGGCTTTCGAAGACCAATTCTCTTTGCAAGGGCATATCGGAATAAAGAATTACGCGGTTTGAGGTAAGTAACAGTTTTAAATCTGGTCCTGAGGGTATAAAACCCCAGATTTTTGTATCATGTGATTACTTTGGAGGTGACGCACATGCTAGGTGATGGGTATGTAGGCATGCACCGAGGGGATTGTGACTTGGTCCGTCCCGTAAAAGTGTAAAGTTGAATAACTTGTTGTTAGTTATATGCTCTCGATGTGTTGTGGAAATTTGACTGTAAGACATGTTAGAAACTATGTTTAGGCTATATGTTGGTACTGCTGGGACCCACAGAGGTCATGTACATGTTGAATTATCTGCTAAATTGTTGTTTGGTACTCAGTCACAGTTTACTTGTTTATTTTATCTTAGTCTCTATTGTTCTTTATTGATGCATCATATCATTGTTGTTTGGGTTGATTTCATGATTATTGAGAGCCCGAGAGACTGGAGAGATTTATGACTAAGTGAGGCCGAGGGCCTAATCGTGAGATATTGATACTATAGCCGTGAGTTGTCCGTGCAGCACGTGAGTTAGCCGTGCAGATCCAGATATTGATACTATAGCTCGTGAGTTGTCCGTGCAGATCCAGATATTGATACTATGGCACGTGAGTTGTCCTTGCAGCACGTGAGTTTGGCCGTGCAAATTATAGCGCTTGGGCTGTAGGAGCCCCTTTGGAGTCTGCACACCCCCAGTGAGCGCGATTACCCATTGAGTGTGAGTGCTGATGGTTGAGAGCCGAGTGGTTCATCTGTTGTGACGAGTTAAGTATCTGTTGCCTGAGAGGTTGTACTTGCTTTTTATTTGTCGTTGCACTTAGTTGTTATCTGTCATTGTTGTGAAATTCTCTGAAAGATTTTATATCCAGATTACATGAACTTGAACTGTATAAATTAGTTTGACTGAAACTACTGGATTTGAAAGCATGTCTATTCTCTGTTGGAATTATTGAAAATGAACTATAACTGTATAGCTCGTCATTATATTTAGTTCTTTAGCTATTATTGTTACTTGCTGAGTTGGTTGTACTCATACTACACCCTGCACTTCGTGTGCAGATCCAGGTATTCCCGGACATAGCGGGTGTTGATTCCCTCACACAGTTAATTTTTCAGAGATTCAGAGGTAGCTGTTATGTTTCGCAGACCCTGTCTCTCTTTCCCTTTCTCCTTGTTATTGTATTTAGCCTCAGATTATCATAGACTGTATTTTCCAGACTTGTATTCGTATTAGATGCTCATGTACTCAGTGACACCAGGTTTTGGGGAGTGTTCGTATCAGCATTTATGGAATTTTATATTATATTTAAATATTATATTTTCAAACTTAAAAGAAATTATGATTTATTGAGATTGTCGGCTTGCCTAGTATCGAGATAGGCGCCATCATGACAGGTTGGGAGTTTGGGTCGCGATAAGTTTATATCAGAGCTTTAGGTAACATGGGTCTCACGAGTCACGAGCAGGTTTAGTAGAGTCTTGCGGATCGGTACGGAGACATCTGTACTTATCTTCGAGAGGCTACCAAACCCTTAGGAATATTTTACTTTCTTGTATTCTATCGTGCGGAATTGATTCAGCTTGAAACATAACTCTTTGAATTCCTTCCACGCATTTCGTATGCACATATGAGTGCTCGGTATCAGCTGTGCATCGCCGGTTTGGGGTTCTATGAACGAGGTTCAAGATGTGTATTATGTGTTTTGGTGATGGGCCAGTCTGGAGGACTTGAGGCCAGGTTTAGACCGCGGCTTAGGCTCGGTAGCTTCAGTTGTAACCTGTACATTTGGCCTCATATGTTCAGTAATGTCCCTACGAGTGGAATTTGTTGCTCGATGAGCGGTGGAATGTCTTTGTGATGAGTATGATGTAACTGCGGGATATGTTAAGACGATTTAAATGTTCTTTTATTCCAGCTCAGTATTTGCATTATTTTTTTATTTATGATTTCGAGACTGTGCACGGGTTGCTACGATGGCTATGCGTTGTTATCGCACAATATTGGTGTAATGGTAAGGTGCTCGTTATGTGTTGAGGCGGTGAATGGCTCGAAGAGAGGATTTCTCAGTACATGATTAAGGGGTTCAATAATTAATTCTAACTGAAGAAAGGCAGTCGGACTATAGATGTCCAAGTTTGGTTGTTAAAGTAACAAGACTTGGTATTTGCGAGCATGGTCAAATTTTCATTGTGATGTTGTGTCGCCATCATTGTTTGAATGCATTATGGTCCGCCGGTGTTACGGTCTTCTTGGATTTCATATTCGGGGCAGGGTGTTATGAAATGGTGCATGAGGGGCGGTTGCTAGAGATAGCTGTGTGTAGCGGTTCAGAATCGAATGGGTATTTCTAATGTTGATGGATCGAGAAAGATGATCTTCAAAGAGGATTAGGGTTGGTAACAATTTATTGGTTCATGTGCTATAAAGATGCATTTTGATTTGATGCAATAGTTAGGCAGCAAATTATAAGGGAAGACATGACGGGAAGTGTTTCGCGGTGGTTGAAGTACTAGCAGGTCAAGTAGGAGAAGTAGAGGTTGAGAAGTTTCTTAAAGGAGATGGTTTAACCGAAGTAAGAGTGGCAGATTAGCATATGGACTCTGTGGCAGGGTATTCGCGCGCCTTGAGAAAGTGTTGAACGGTTTGGAATCATGATAGAATGTGATTTGGCCTACAGACTTTATTTGGAGTGATGGTTATAGTACGAAGAAAGATTGAATATGGTAGAAAGGAGTTTGTTTGAAATGAAGAGGGATGTGAAGATCTGATTATCATTTCAGGCGCAATATGACTTGAGTTAGGAAGGTATTGTTGAACTTTCAGTTGATGTCAAAAGGGAAAGTATAGACTTATACAAATGGTGAGCGAGCATGAGCTCAGGAGAATTTACTGATTACGTGGTCGTTGCACCTAGTTCAACGTCATTGGAAGATGTCGGTAAGGAATTCCACGGGTGACGTGTCATTGCACGGGTGTCGGTGGGTTATCTCTTGTGAGCAGTTAGCGATGACGTGATGTTGATGAAGCTTCTGCGAGGAATATTACTTGCTGCGCGGTAAGAGGTCGAGTGTGCTGGTGATTCAGAATGTTCATGAAAAGCTTAACAAAAGACTTCGAGAAGTCTGGCTGGTTAACGGTACGAGATTATGGTAATTGAGAAGGAGAAATCCTTGCGGGTTCTAAGTTTATATAATTGCAGCTTAGAGCTAAGTGGGGGAGCCTGCTATTGGCAATTTGATTTAATGGTTATGTGTTAAATTTTAGTTTTGGTCAAAGGCATACTTGTGGATCAGTTATGACTTGCAGAGATAGAGATCAAGGATGACTTGAGAAAGGAAATTCCTGAATACGGGTTATATGGCACTTTATAGAAATACGGAAATCATAGAATGATTAAATTGTTATTTGAAGAACGTAGTGCGCACGAAGTATGAATTTGATTGGTGGTGTTAAGGCATGGTTACTTCTTTGGGGGTTGTTGTGCTAATGAGGTTTGTGCCTTTCGGCCCTTTTGGGCGGTGCAATTTAGATTTGAGCAAAGTGGGTGACTCCCGAGAAAATTCTAGTGGGTTTGAAAATTATATATAGCAATTGAGAATGTTTCCGGACTTGTGTATGGATAAAATATGAGATTTGCATTTGAAGGTATCGGAACTTGCGGTAATTATGTATAACTATGGATTCTACATTTCAGTGCAAGAAAGGTAAAAAGGAATAATTCTAAGTCTACATAAGGTTTTTTTTCAGTGTGGGGGTCTCGATTGTGGTACTTTTGTGATGCTTAAGAAGAATACAGTAGCTTATGGGCCTTAGGGCGGTATGGTTTTATGTTAAGATGTCTTGTAGTAAGCTGTGGGTAAGGATACTAGTGTTCTGACAAGGAGAAATATCAACTTGAGGGTAATTCAGAAGAAACTCGGAGAAAATAGGACAAATGGGTAACAAGTTGGATAAGTATGGTAATGGTATACTCGGTTCTTTTGGTAATTATGATGTGGTGAGATTTTTACAGATGCTTCGGTGGCAATATTCTTGGGTGTGATGACCTGCGTGGCTTGGTCGAATTAGAGGAATTTAGTTCTGATAGCTGTATTAGGTGTAAATGGATTTCAAAGTGTTCTTGATTGTTTCTACCATGGTTTGAACCGGATATTTTCTACTGGTGTGGGAAATGTGTTGTGTATTGTGAGTCCCTTTTGGAAGGAAGCAAGAGGAAGGTTTCTAACTAACCGGGTATGTAATTTGCTGGTGACTCAGAGCTGATAATGGGATTCTTGTGCTTGTCACACGATGACATAAAAGATGTGGTGTGTTGTGCAGGATTAGGATTTACATGTACAAGGTGGCAGTTCATTCTTGAAAGGAAGATCATGAATTTTGGACAGAATAGTCAATTTTAGATAACTAGATGAATGTTATAACTGCTCGGTAATCCCTGAGAAGGGTGCACATTTCAAAAGATGCATTGTGTTTTGACTTACGGATATTCATTGGTATTGCAGTACTCACCTGGTTGATAGACTGCTGATATTCAAATTATCGCTATGTGGCACAGAAGAATTATGAAAGTATTCCTTATTGGAAGATCGTGAATGGAAGATGTGTTAGTCATTCTAGTGCTGGAGTTGGGATCAGTTACGGTGATTCATGTGTTTGATGAATTTGGAGACTGGGAGTTCTCAGAAGTATATTGTTTTGCGTTGCGACCTATTTGAGGTGACTATATTATTTAAAACTAGGTGGAGGCACTAGTTACGTTAATTATTTGTGATAGCTATGCGCTATGAGTGTGCATATATGTGAGGTTTGAGCTCATGTGTGGGCATTAGAGCAAGTATTCATACTCGGAAGAATGCTTAGGCTATTACATGCCTAGAGTTGACTGTTAAGCGTAAAGTTATAATGTTTTCCGTATTCGTACCTTTGTTGAGAACTATCTGGGCTATACTTGAGGTTACAAAGAAGATGATTCCCTAAATAAACGGGGTAGTTACTAATTCTGCGTAAAATTGCCGATTTGAAGTGTGATAGCAGACTTTGCACATACTTGTACTATGGCGTGCTATTTATACCAGTCCAGGAGCATGAAAATCTTATTTCATTATCATATACAAGTGTACTTGTTTAATTGCTCCTGTATTATATGCTGGGACTGGAGGCCTGTGACCATGTCGGGCGATTCATATTATTGGCACGTGAGTTGTCCGTGCCGTGTGTGAGAATTTTATTTCTATGATAATTTATCTTATTTATTAATTTCCTCCTTCTACAATTGTGCACATGCACCTACGGTTATCCTCTTCACGAAATTTGAGGAGTTGGTTGTAACATTGTGGTTGTGGTGGTGCTTGTTGAACTTGCAATATGGTTCTCTTCCTTGAGACATCTCCCATATTTGGGTACACGGATAGCGCAGTGGTGGCTGGAGTTATATTGATGTGGCGTGTCTGTGGGAATGTTGTGTTTAATAATATAAGGGCATTGGACCTAGAATGGGTACTATCAGGCTTGATTATGGTATATTCGAGAGGATTATGGTTCTAGTTGGGGCAAGAGAGCTTTATGGCTAGTTGATCTGATGAGTGGTTATGAGTTTTTGATTGTTTCTTTCATCATTGGCAGTGTACGAAGGTTTTGAAATGAAGTTCTGTTGAATGCAAGGTTTTATACTAGTACTTGGTTCGTTTTGAGTAGTTACTGTGATCAGAGATGGTGTTACGAGTATGCGAGTTGCGTAGTATGTTATGCTATTGTATCTAGGATTATGGTTATGGATGGGTACAGCTTGTTCAGGCTTATACAGTGGGTAGATGTGAGATTCGGGTCTTGAAAAGAATTCTGGATGTTAGAAATTTGGCTCCAAGTTTTAGGCTAAGGTTCAATTAATGATTTTCAATTCTGTTATGTTGTCAGGCCTATATATAATAGGGTGACGTGAGATCACCTTGGGTACGTGCGTGGTAAGATGGAATAGTGATTTGGTGGCTTGAAAATAACTATTTGCACATTCGAGGACGAACATATGTTTAAGTGGGGGAGGATGTAACGACCCGGCCGGTCGTTCTGAGTATTTCAGCCATGTTCCCCTATTTAATGCTCAATTTATGCCTTACAATTAATTTATGACTTATCGGATTAGTTGGTTCGGGCTCGGAAGGATTTCGAAGTGAAATGAGACACTTTGGTCTCATAATTAAAAAATTAAGTTGGAAAAGTTGACCGGATATTGACTTATGAGTAAACTACCTCGGAATTTAATTCTGATGATTCCAATAGCTCCGTATCGTAATTTTGGACGTAGGAGCGTGTCCGAAAAATTAATTGGAGGCCCGTAGAGGAATTAGGCTTGAAATGCTGAAAGTTGAATTTTGCGAAGTTTGACCGGAGGATTGACTTTTTGATATCGGGATCGAAATCCAATTTGAAAATTTTAATAAGTTTGTTATATCATTTATGACTTGTGTAAAAAATATTTGAGGTCAATCGGACGTGATTTGATAGGTTTCGGCGTTGTTTGTAGAAATAGAAAGTTTCAAAGTTCATTAGGCTTGAATCTATGTGTGATTCGTGGTTTTAGCGTTGTTTGAGGTAATTTGACGGTTTGACTAAGTTCGTATGATGTTATGGGACTTGACGGCATGTTTGGTTGAGGTCCCGGGGGCCTCGGGTGAGTTTCGGATAGTTAACAGATCAATTTTGGACTTGGCATTCCAGTTGAAGAATGCTGGTTTTCTGTCACTAGTTTCCTTCTACGCGATCGCATGAGAATGTCCGCGATTGCGTAGGCTTGATGAGGCAGTGTTGATTTTGTTCTTCGCGATCATGTGAGGTCAACCGCGATCACGTAGGTTGGGCTAGTCTGTGCTTTGCGAATGCGTGGGAGAGGCCGCGTTCGCATAGGGGAACTTGAGAGGAAGTTGGGCCACGCGTTTGATCTATGCGATCGCGTGAAGAGGGATGTGATAGTGTAGAGCTGGGATCTTGTGCATCGCGATCACGTAGTGTCTTTTCTAGGCAATGGAAAATTGTGCTTTGCGATCGCATGTGTTTGTCCGCAATCACGTAGAGCAAATGTCTGGGCAGAGAGTTTAAGTTCTGAAAATGGGACTTTGTCCCATTTTCCATTTTTGACGGATTGGAGCTCGGGAAGAGGCGATTTTTGGGAGATTGTCAGAGGAAACAATGGGGTAAGTGTTCTTAACTCAATATTGGTTAAATTATCCGAATCCATGGTTGTTTTTAACATTTAATCGGTGAATTAAGTCGGTGAATTAATCCGATTTGAGTAAAATTTGTATGGTTGGACTCATGGTTGAATGAGCGTAAATATTTTGTAACCATTGTCGCATTCCAATAAATTTTATTGACTGAAACAAATTATTTGTGACTAGATTCGAGTCTTTCGGAGACCAATTCTCGTGGAAAGGGCATAACGGAATAAAGAATTACGCGGTTTGAGTTAAGTTACAGTTTTAAATCTGGTCCTGAGGGTATGAAACCCCGGATTTTTGTATCATATGATTACTTTGGAGGTGACGTACATGCTAGGTGACGGGCGTGTACCGAGGCGATTGTAACTTGGTCCATCCCGTGAAACTGTAAAGTTGAATAACTTGTTGTTAGCTATAGTCTCTCTATGTGTTATGGAAATTTGACTGTAAGACATGTTAGAACCCATGTTTAGGCTATATGTTGGTACTGCTAGGACCCACAAAGGTCGTGTACATGTTGAATTATCTGCTAAATTGTTGTTTGGTACCCAGTCACAGTTTACTTATTTATTTTATCTCAGTCTCTATTGTTCATTATTGATGCATCATATCATTGTTGTTTGGGCTGATTTCATGATTATTGAAGCCCGAGAGACTGGAGAGATTTATGACAGAGTGAGGTCGAGGGTCTGATTGTGAGATATTGATACTATAGCACGTGAGTTGTCCGTGCAACACGTGAGTTGGATGTGAGGATCCAGATATTGATACTATAGCACGTGAGTTATCCGTGCAGCATGTGAGTTGGCCGTGCGGATCCAGATATTGATAATATGGCGCGTGAGTTGTCCGTGCAGATTATAGTGCTTGGGTTGTAGGATCCCCTTCGGAGTTTGTACACCCCTAGTGAGCGCGGGTACCCATTGAGTGTGAGTGCTAAGGGTTGAGAGCCGAGTGGTTGAGCTGTTGTGGCGAGTTGAGTATTTGTTGCCTGAGAGGCTGTACTTATTTTTCATTTGTCGTTGCACTTAGTTGCTATCTGTCAATGTTGTGAAATTCTCTGAAAGATTTTACATCCGGATTACCTGAACTTGAACTGTATAAATTGTTTTGACTTAAATTGCTGGATTTGAAAGCATGTCTATTCTCTGTTGGAATTATTGAAAATGAACTATAACTGCGTAGCTCATCATTATCTTCAGTTCCTTAGTTATTATTATTACTTGCTGAGTTGGTTGTACTCATACTACATCCTGCACTTCGTGTGCAGATCCAGGTGTTCCCGGACATAGCGGGTCTTGATTCTCTTGCACAATTGATTTTTTCGGAGATTCAGAGGTAGCTGCCGTGTTTCGCAGACCTTGTCTCTCTTTCCCTATCTCCTTGTTATTGTATTTGGCCTCAGATTAGTATATACCGTATTTTCCAGACTTGTATTCATATTAGATGCCCATGTACTCAGTGACACCAGGTTTTGGGGAGTGTTCGTATCAATATTTGGGGGATTTTGCATTGTATTTAAATATTATATTTTCAAACTTATTGGTTATTCCAGTTATCTGACACAAATACTCAGTATAATAAGCCAAACCCGCAAAGGGGTTGTTATGAATGCGGTGATACTAGGCACATCATGAGAAAATTGTCCAAAACATGGGAGAGGCATATTTCATTAAAGCACTCAGGCTACGTGCCTATTGCAGTTACTACACCACCCACACGACTAGTTAAGGGTAGAGGATATGCGGGTAGAAGGCGTCCTAGAGGTGGAGGCCCAGCCGTTGATATAATTGTTTTATGGTACGACAGAGGTCTCTACATCAGATGGTGTCATTACATGTACGACCTCGATTTAATATAAAGGAATAATTTCCTTAACTTGCTTCGGTTATGAGTATTGAGACGAGTCATCCTATTATGCTCCACTTATGAATGAGCTTCGTAATTCAATAATCTACTTATGTGTTTACTCCTATTGGGAGATTCTATGGAGATAACTACGCCAATCATTCCATGTTGGTCACTAATAAGAGTTGTGAGGCTAAAGATGGCTTTATGGTACTCATTTCAGTAAGTTTTGATGTAATTTTCGGATAATTAATTACAAATTGTGAATTGTATGCCCTACCGGTGTGGGGTTCATTATGTGTTGTGATTTTGTGTAACCGAAACTATTTAAAAGGAGAAAATGGAAATTTTCGATTGGCACGATGTGCATATTATTTGTGATTCAGAACTGAGGATGAGATCCTCGCATTTTAATATAAATTGATATGTTTAAACCGGGCTACAAGCTGCGGTGGAAGTTATATAAGGACAAGATCCTTGTGAGGAAAATTCTTATGTTTAAGTTCTCCCTTGTGAAATTAATTTTGTACTATAGCAATAATAGGGAGTCATGCCTGTTAGGCTTATTTGAAAATTCTTGTATGAAATTCTCTGTGCATACTTGCCAAAGTCATGTTGTAATTATTGAGTTTTAGCCTACGAGGTAGGTGCCCGCCCAGGTGGCGTTAAATGTGACTCATTAATTCGGGTAAATAATTATGAGGTCTTCATGCCTCACATCTCGTTATCAGTATTGTGAACATTTGAAATGACATTTTTGTTAACATGAAGTTAATTGACGATTCTGTAATTGATTATGAACAATTATTAAGGCCAGATTGACCCAAAAGGGTGCCCCATTTAGATGGTCAGGTGAGTGTGAGTTGAGCTTTCAGAAGCTCAAGACCGCTTTGACTACAGCACCAATATTGGTATTACCCACAGGTTCAGGATCTTATACAGTGTATTGTGATACATCTCGCGTTGGGCTTGGTGCAGTATTGATGCAATATGGCAGGTTGATTTCATATGCATCATGGAAATTGAAAGTTCACGAGAAGAATTATCATGTTCATGACTTAGAATTGGCAGCCATTGTTCATACGCTGAAAATTTGGAGGCATTACTTTTAAGGTGTATCATGTGAGGTATTTACTGATTATCATAGCCTACAGTATTTGTTCAAACAAAACGATCCAATTTTAGGCAGAGAAGATGGTTGGAGTCATTGAAAGGCTATGATATCACCATTTTGTATCACCCCGAAAAGGCCAATGTGGTGGCTGATACTTTGAGTAGAAAGGTTGTAAGTTTGGGCAGCCTTGCGTATATTCCAGTTGGTGAGAGACCGTTAGCTGTAGATGTTCAGACTGTGGCCAATCAGTTCGTGAGGTTAGATATTGCAGAATCCAGTCAGGTTCTAGCCTGCACAATCGCTCGGTCTTCTTTATTTGAGCGCATCAGAGAGCGACAGTATGATGATCCTCATTTGCTTATCCTTAAGGACATGATGCGGCATGGTGGTGCCAAGCAGGTTGATGTGGGAGATGATGGATTTCTGCAGATACAGGGTCGTATTTGTGTTCCTAATGTGGATGGGCTTCGTGAATTAATTTTTGAAGAGGCCCACAATTTCCAGTATTCTATTCATCCGGGTGTCACCAAAATGTATCAAGATTTGCAGGAACATTATTGGTGGAGAAGAATAAAAAAGGATATAGTTACATATGTAGCTTAGTGTTTGAATTATCAACAAGTTAAGTACGAGCATCAAAAACCTGGTGGTTTGCTTCAGAAGTTAGAAATTCTTGAGTGGAAGTGGGAGCGTATCACTATGGATTTTGTTGTTGGGCTCCCACGAACTCAGAGAAAATTTGACGCTGTTTGGGTCATTGTGGACAAGTTGACCAAGTTAGCACATTTCATTCCAGTAGAAGTTACCTATTCTTCAGAGCGGTTAACTGAAATTTACATTTGTGAGATTGTCCGCCTTTACGGTGTGCCCGTGTCTATTATTTCAGATCGAGGTACGCAGTTTACCTCACACTTCTGGAGGACTGTACAACGTGAGTTAGGCACGCGGGTTGAGTTGAGTACAACATTTCATCCACAGACAGACGGACTGCCAGAGCGCACTATTCAGATATTAGAAGCGCGCTTGTGTTATAGACTTTGGAGTTTCTTGGGATCACTTCTTGCCACTTGCGGTGTTTGCTTATAATAATAGCAATCAGTCGAGCATTCAGATGGCTCTATATGAGGTATTCGGGCATTGTACGGAAGGCAATGCCGATCGCCAGTTGGCTGGTTTGAACCGGGAGAGGCTCGGTTGTTGGGTACCGATTTGGTACAAGATGCCTTGGATAAGGTCAAAATTATTCAGGATCGACTTCGCATAGCTCAGTCTAGGCAAAAGGGTTATGCCGATTGTAAGGTTTGTGATATTGCATTCATGGTTGGAGAAAGAGTATTGCTCCGGGTTTCACCTATGAAAGGTGTAATGAGGTTCATAAAGAAGGTCAAGTTAAGCCCTAGGTATATAGGACCCTTCGAAATTCTTGAAAGGGTGGGAGAAATAGCCTACATGCTTGCATTATAACTTAGTTTATCAGCGGTTCATCCAGTGTTTCATGTGTCTATGCTACGGAAATATCATGATGATCCGTCCCATGTACTAGATTTCAGCTCAGTCCAATTGGACATAGATTTGACTTATGAAGAGGAACCAGTAGATATTATAGCCCGACAGGTCCGACAATTGAGGTCTAAGAGTTATCCTTCAGTTCGTGTGAAATGGAGAGGTCAATCAATTAAGACACCTACCTGTGAGTCTGAGTCGAACATGTGGAGTAAATATCCACACCTTTTCACCAGCTCATGTACTTTTTTAATTCCATTCGAAGACGAACGTTTGTTTTAGAGGTGGAGAATATGATGACGCAAAAGGTCATCTTTAAATTTAATAATTAATTATGTGTTCTACGACCTCGAAAAGCACTATTTTATCATTCCTCGACTTGCGTGCGCAGTCCGTATAATTTTTCGGAAAGCTTTTATATGAAGAATTGATTAAAATGTGAAATAGAGCTTTAAAACTCAATTGAGTTTACTTTGGTAAACATTTTGAGCAAACGAACCCAAATTAGTGTTTTGATGGTTCCGGTAGGTCCGTATCGTGATTTGAGATTTGGGCATATGCCCGGAATTCAATTTGGAGGTCCTTAACTCAAGTTATGTCCATTTAACAAAAACTAGAAATTTAAAGGCTAAAGATTTTCAAAGTTGACCACGGATTTGACTTTTTGATATCGGGGTCAGAATCTGATTCTGAAAATTGAAATAGCTCCGTTATGTCATTTATGACTTGTGTGCCAAATTTGAAGTCATTCTGGATTCATTTAACATATTTTGGCACAAGTTTTGTAAAAGTGCGGACCGCACATGACAAGTGCGGACCGTAATTTTGTGTGCGGCCGCATACACCTAGTGCGGACCGCACAATTTTGTGTGCGGCCGCACTTCAGGGGTCTTGTAAGTTCGATGGTCTAAATTCGGAGGCTTATATCTTTTAATCCACAACGAATTTGGAGATGATTCAAAAACTAAAGTTGTAACCCTTTGAATCTAGTATCCAGAAAGATATAGCACGAATCTTTTGGACATTTGTACAGAAAGTTATGGGCATTTTACTGAAGCCTGGTAGTAGAAAAGCTGTGAAGTGCGGCTGCACAATTTTTGTGCGACTGCGGAAGCTAGGATGTGCGACCGCACTTGGAATTGTGCGGACCGCACTTTGTGAGGTCATATTGGGTGCTATATAACCGAGGGTTTGGGTATTAATTTGGGTATTATTGCACATTTTAGACTTTGGGAGCTCAGTTTGTGATGATATTTCGTGAATTTTTAAGAAATTCATTGGGGGTAAGTGTTTCTTATCCTATATTGATTATATTCCATGATTCCATACTCATTTACATCATGAATCCGTGAATTTATGGAAGAAAAATCAAATTTTTATAAAATCTTCCAAAAATATAAAATTAAGATTTGAAGGTCAATCCGATGTCGGAATTCGATAATTTTTTTATGGTTGAACTCGCATCGGAACAGGTGTTCGGATTTTGTACGTTTTTCCAGGATTCAATACATGGGTCCCCCTGTTAATTTTGAGATGAATTTCGGATTTTAATCCAAAAAGTTTGTAAATTCATATGGAATTAATTCCTGCGATTTGTATTGAGTATATTGAATTGTTTATGACTAGATTTGAGGATTTCGGACATGAATTCGCGAGGCAAAGGTTTATTGAATTCTTGAATTTGGTTGCAAAGCGAGGTAAGTGTCGTGGTTAACCTTAACTTGAAGGAATAGAACCATTGAATTATTTGTTATGTGAAATTCATGTAAACGACGTATAGGCGAGGTGACGAGTGTCTATACATCATCAAATTAATTGTTTAAACATCTTAAATTATTTTAAGACACGAATTAATTGTTATAATAATTGTTTCTCTCATATTCCTTGTCAAATATTAATTCTTGAATTCCTGCAATAATTGTTACATGTTTATTTGATTTATGTGTCTTAATTGCTACTTGACATTTAGCATATTAAATATTAAACTGTCTATTTTCTCCCTGATTTCCACAATTAATTGCTACTTGTTATTATTTTTTTCATAAATAAATTATAATTATTGTATGACTTGATACTTAATAATTTCTCATTGAACGTGGTATTTATTGGAGTATTTTTATTACATTTAAGAGTTGAATGAATATATTAGAGGAACGGGTTGCACGTCGTAACAGAATTGATTGAAATGAATATACTGGAGGAACGAATTGCACGCCACAATAGAATTGATTGAAATAAATATATTGGAGGAACAGTTTGCACGCCGCAACATAATTGATTGAAATGAATATATTGGAGAAATGGGTTGCACGCTGCAACAGAATTGATTGAAATGAATATATTGTGGGATCGGGTTGCACGCCGCAACGAAAATTAATTGAAATAATAATTGGTTATGACTGTCGAGTTGGCTTCAATTGTTGAAAAGAGATACCTGTTTTATTTCTATTATTGTTGTTGTTATTGTTATTGCGTACAGGTTAATGTAAGTGACCTGCCTTGGCCTCGTCACTACTTCGTCGAGATTAGGCTCGGCACTTACCAATACATGGGGTCGGTTGTATTGATACTACACTCTGCACTTCTTGTGCATATTTCGGAGTTGGTCCCAGCGGCGTACTGTAGATTTGCCCGGATATAGCTACCAGTGGAGACTTGAGGTATAACTGCACAGCGTTCGCAGTTCTGAAGTCCCCTTCTATCTTATCTCACTTGTGTATTATATTTCAAACAACTTGAATTTATTTCAGACCTTATATTCTTATTATTCTAGAAGCTCGTGCACTTGTGACTCCAGTTCTGGGATGGTATTTAGATATCTCAATTATTATGGAATATTCACTTTATTTCAGACTTTATTTCCGCATTTGTTTTCTTGCTATTAATTAATTTAAATTTTTTGTTAAAAATGGCTAATTATATTCTAATGTTGGCTTGCCAAGCAAGTGAAATGTTATGCGCCATCACGGTCCCGAAGGTGGGAATTTCGGGTCGTGACAGTCTGGCTCGTCAGACTGGCCAGCTGGTGCCACTGGTGCTGATGGTGATGCTGGGTCTACTGGTACTAATGGATCTGTCTCCATCAGTAAGTTAAATGGAAGATCACTAGCTGCTACTATCTTGGTCACCTCTTTTCGCAACCTGTCCACTGATTTTCTTGAGGCCTGTGATTTCCTCATCTTCTTCACCTGTTTACCCAACTCCTCAATAGCTCCCCCATGTGCGACCAATGTATCCATAATGGTCTTCTGATTGTCCAAGATTTTATTCAATGTTTCCTCTACTGACGGAGGAACCTGTGGTGCTACTGGTGTAGAAGGTTGAGCTTCAACAGTACTGGATATGTCAGACAGCTTTGCAGTAGCTATTTGCATCCAGTTGTTGAGACTCGCCAATGTCTGGGAGACTCGCAGCGCAGTGAGTGGATATGTGGAGGAGGAAGGTACTGATACTGATGCTGATGGTCTAGAAGATGGAGGTGGTGGCATGTCAGTGGTCTCGGTGGAAGGACCGACTGTTGTGGAAGGCATGGAAGTTGTAGAAGGCATAGCAGCTGAATCTGCAACCACCACCGATGGCTCATCAGACTGACCTACGGTAGCAGTTGACTTACCCTTGAGCTTCGGGTTCCTCGGGTCCTTCAGAGAATACCAGGAGAAGGGCTTCTTAGCCCGAACCTTCGTATCAAAGCTCCTCGACTCCCCCGCATCCGTGAGATACTCCAAGAGGGTGTTGGGATATGGGTAGGAGCTCTCACCCTGTCTAACAACTACTGACATGTTGGCCGACATAATGGCACCCACATTGATTGGGTACCCGGCCATGATAGATGCCACCAAGATTGCCCAGGGGATTGGAAGATTGTTCTCATTTTGACTCGGGTCTATGCAACTGCACACAAATGTTTGCCACCCTTTTGCTTCAAAGTTGAGGGTAGCTTGTGCAATGGGAATACCTGTTGTGATCCATGGTGGTGGTTATCCTGGGGCTACCAAAATATCTGCTAACCAAGGGCGAGCTGCATCACTCATTGAAAACTTTTCCAAGTACTGAACTGGCTCTACCTCCTCAAACCCCAAGTAGGTGTTCAGAGTGCTTTGATCAAATCGAACCTTCAAGTTTCTCACCATGGTCACTTTAGTACCCTTCTTGATATGTGCCAAATTGGCATAGAACTCCCGTACTAAATGTTCTTTGGCTTTCATAATGGCTTTCATAACACTCTGAGTGAACCATGTCCACCCCTTTCACTCCCTCAACTGTTTAGCCACATTTGGATTGAATCTATTTAAATCCTTCAATAGAAATTGTCGCTCAAGTATAAGCGATCTTTGGGGCCACCACTCTCTGAATTTATTAAATATCGTCAAGCTCACAAATCTGTCTTCCTAGGCTTCCTTCTTTTTCGACCTCTCTAGGCCGGCCACTCTCGTATCACCCCCTCTACCATTATCTGGAATGTCATCATCATCATCTACTACGACTGGTGCAGTGGATGTGTGTGTAGAGGAGGGTTCTGAACCCTGGCTGCCTTCTTCTAAACCCTAAGAAGAGCTTGCTGAGGTGGACGGTTCATTTCGGAGTTGGTATCTCCCAGGGAACTGTAGTGGTTGAGATTGGGCCTCAGGTTGTTCCTTCACTGAGTGACCCTCTGAAGCTTCCCTAGACAGGATATAAGAACTTGATTCTGAGGGCTCCGTGGCCCTACCTCTCCCAGTGGTTGGCTTCTTTGATATTGCTTTCTTCTGCACTGCAAGAGGTTGAGTAGCCTTGCCTTAGCCTCGGGAGGGTTCACCCCTCCCTTTAGAAGTATCACCACGACCTCTTGATCGAACCATTGCCTGTAATACAAAGCAACATGAGTCAGTTAAAGTTCAGAAGCAGGCTAAAAAATATTACAGACAAAACAATATGCAAAGGTGAAATTGCAGTCCGCATAATTCTGAGTGCGGCCGCAGACTGCCTTGTGCGGACCGCACAATTTTGAAGTGTGGACCGCACAATTGAAGTGTGGGCCGCACAATTGTGAGTGCGGCTGCACAATTCCAGGCCTAGTAATACCAGATCTCTGAAGTTTGGATTTGTGGTCGCACAAATTGTTTTGCGGTCGCAGATCATTTTCTACGGACCGCACAATTTTGAGTGTGGTCCGCACATTGAATGCACAGACTTGCCCTAAAACTAAGGATATGCGGACCGCACAATTTCATGTGTGGCTGCAAAATTCAAAATTAGACGGCGCTGAACTTAGATTTTTGTTTTGGGTACAATTTAGACATAGTATTGGCAAATTAGACATGATACATGATATACCAAACCCCCAATGAGTACATATGAAAGTACCCACATAATTTTAAGCACACATGATGAATCATCTGACATTTAGGACTAAAAATAAATATACTAATTAAGGACAAAAACTAAGAGAATTTTGAAAAATCTAAACACGAATTGAACATACCAGTGAAGAAGGATGCAAGGGAGAATCTAGGACAATGAAATGAGTATGATGTTTGAAATAATTTTTATGCACTGTGCTTTCTTAGGTGCCAAGAGTTCAAAGTGCGTAAAGTTTGGAACAGTGAGAGGAGGGCCTATTTATAGGTTGACAAACTTAGGTCAAAATGTGCAGTTGAGTGCAGCCACACAATTTTGTGTGCGGTCCGCACTTTGTACCTGGTCCCTCTGAAGATCTGCGGTCCAAGTGCGGTCGCAGATTGGCCATTTCTCAGCAATTGCAAACTTCAGAGAGTTTGCATTTTTGGGTCTCCAATTGTGTGGCCGCACAACGAATTGTGAGGCCGCAAACTCCTTTCTGTTGTGGCATGCAAGATTGTGCGGTCCGCACAATAAATGTGCGGTCCACACTTTTTCAACACTTAGCCATTTTTTCGAGCACAGTTCCTACAAAGTACACTCATTCTTGCAATTCACTTCAAAACCAGTTAGCACAAAACAAAACCTATCTAAAAAGAAGAAAAAGAAGAATAAAAAGAAACATGGGTTGCTTCACAAGAAGCGCCTGATTTAACGTCACGGCACGATACAAATTATCATCAATCACTTGAAATGAATTAATGCCACGACGTGGCCATCATTAACTTTTCCAAGATAATGCTTCGCCCGGTGACCATTGACTCTAAGAACTTCATCATTTTTATTCTTCAAGTCTAATGCACCAAAGGGTGTCACCTTCACAACCTCAAACAGACCACTCCACTTAGACTTCAACTTTCCCGAAAACATCCGTAACCGAGAATTGAACAATAACACAAGATCACCTTCTTTGAACTCCTTATTCTGGATGTACTTGTCATGGAGGTACTTTATCTTCTCCTTGTATAAGGAAGAACTTGTATATGCATGGTACCGAAATTCATCAAGCTCATTCAACTGTGCCACCCTCAGGTTAGCGGCGAAATCCCACTCAAGATTAAGCTTCTTCAATGCCCACATAGCCTTGTGCTCAAGTTCCACCGGAAGGTGACAAGCTTTCTCGAACACCAACCGGTATGGAGACATCCAATCGGTGTTTTGTAAGCCGTCCTATAACCCCATAGAGCATCATCAAGTTTCTTCGACCAATTCATCCGGTTTGCATTCACGGTCTTTGACAAAATACTCTTGATCTCCCGTTAGAGACTTCAACTTCCCTGCTTGCTTGAGGATGATAGGGGGTCGAGACTTTGTGAGTGACACCATACTTGGTGAGTAAGGTATCAAAAGCTTTGTTGTAAAAGTGCGATCCCCCATCACTTATAATGACCCTTGGAGTGCAAAATCTTGTAAAGATATTACGAACGGTCCCATGAAATCAATGCCCTACACATAAAAAATGTCAATTTCCAAGATGGTGGTGAGTGGCATCTCATTTTTCTTAGAAATCTCACCGGCCCTTTGACATTCAACACAATGCTTGACTAGATCACTAGCATCCTTGTAGAGGGTAGGCCAATAGAATCCACAACTCAATACTTTTTCCGCCATTCTCGCTCCACCATAGTGACCACCATATGGTGAAGAGTGGCAAGCCTCAAGAATTTCCATTTGTTCTTCCTCCGGCACACATCGTTGAATCACACCATCGGTACAAATCCGGAAGAGATACGGTTCATCCCAAAAATAGTCAAGGCAATCCCGTTTGAGATTCTTCCTTTGGTTTGAAGAGAACTCATTTGGTACAATACCACTCATAAGATAATTTTCTAAGTCAACAAATCGTGGAATCTCGGTCATTAAAATGGCTAGAAGTTGCTCTTCGGGGAAGGAGTCATTAATCTCAAGGCCGTCATGTTGCCTCCCCTCCTCCTCCAAGCGAGACAAGTGGTCCGCCACTTGGTTTTCACTACCTTTGCGGTCTTGGATTTCGAGATCAAACTCTTGCAATAAAACCACCCACCGCATTAACCTCGCCTTTGAATCCTTTTTGTTCATTAAGTACCGAAGCGCCGCATGATTGGTGTGGACAATAACCTTTGTACCCATCAAGTACGGGTGGAACTTCTCCATAGAAAAGACAGTAGCAAGGAGATCTTTTTCGGTCACCGTGTAATTTACTTGGGCATCGTTCATGGTCTTACAAGCATAATAGACCGGATGGAAGATTTTGTTGATATGTTGCCCCAAAACTGCTCTATTCTCCATATCACTTGCGTCACACACGAGTTCAAAAAGCAAGCTCCAATCCGGTGAGGTGATAATAGGAGCATTAGTCAATTTGAACTCGAGCAATTTGAATGCCTTTATGCAATACTTATTGAAATGGAATTTGGCATCCTTCTCCAAAAGCTTACACAAGGGGTTCACCACTTTGGAAAAATCCTTGATGAAACGGCGATAGAACCCCGCATGACCCAAGAAGCTCCTCACTCCCTTCACGGATATAGGGGTGGGAGTTTAGAAATCACCTTTATTTTTTCCTTATCGGCCTCAATACCATTCTTTGAAATTTTGTGGCCAAGGACAATGCTTTCCTCGACCATGAAGTGACACTTCTCCCAATTGAGCACCAAGTTTGTCTCCTTGCATCTTGTCAAGACCTTATCCAAGTTTTTCAAGCAATCATCAAAGGAATTCCCAACCACAGAAAAATCATCCATGAAGACCTTAAGAAAATCCTCCACCATGTCGGTGAAAATAGCCATCATACACCGTTGAAAAATCGTCAGTGCATTGCATAATCCAAATGTCATCTGTGAGAATGCGAAAGTACCATAGGGACATGTGAAAATAGTCTTCTCTTGGTCCTCCAGAGCAATAATAATTTGATTGTAGCCGGAAAATCCATCAAGGAAACAATAAAAAGCATGGCCGGCCAACCTATCAAGCATTTGATCAAGGTATAGAAGTGAGAAATGATCTTTCCTTGTGACTTTGTTGATCTTGCTATAGTCCATACACACTTTCCACCCGGTCACCGTTCTTGTAGGAATCAACTCATTCTTGTCATTGGTGACCACAGTCATGCCCCCTTTCTTTGGGACACATTGCACCGGAGAGGTCCACAAGCTACCAGAAATGGGGTAAACAACCCCGGTATGATCTCCTTTTTCACCACCTCTTGCATTTTTTCATTTAGTATTCTTTGATGTTCAACTGAGGGTTTGGCATCCTCCTCCAAAATAATCTTGTGCATGCAAAAGGCGGGGCTTATACTCCGAATATCCACCAATGTCCATCCGATAGCTTTCTTCCTCTTTTGTAACACCGCCAAAGTAGAGTCTACCTGCACGTTAGTCAAACAAGAGGAAAGAATAACCGGTAAAGTAGAACATGGGCCAAGGAATTCATACCTGAGATATGGAGTCAATAGCTTTAAATCCAAAGTGGGAGGCTCCTCGATTGAGGGCTTTGTTGGAGGTGTCTTCCGGTTTTCAAGATCTAAGGACAATTTGCGGGGTTCATAAGTGTACAATCCCATTCCTTGCAATGCATTCACACATTCCACATAGCCATCCTTCTCATCATCATCATCATGATTAAGCAATACGACCTCCAAAGTATCATCAACATTCATCATGGAACTAGTATCATCAACTATTACCTCGGTCACTAAGTCCACAAACGAACAAACTTCATTGTTATTCGGTTGCCTCATAGATTTACACACATGGAAAACCACCTTTTAATCACCCATCCGGAAGGTGAGCTCTCCGGCTTCCACATCAACAAGTGCCTTCCCCATAGCAAGGAAAGGTCTACCCAAAATAATAGGTATCTCATAGTCCACTTCACAATCAAGAATCACAAAGTCCGCCGGGAGGATGAACTTATCAACTCGAACCAACACATCATCAATAATACCCAATGGTCTCTTCATAGTACGATCCGCCATTTGTAGCCTAATAGAAGTGGGTCTTGGTTGTCCAATCCCCAACGTTTTGAAAATCGAGTAGGGCATCAAGTACATACTCGCCCCTAGATCACAAAGAGCTTTGGCAAAGTCGGCACTTCCAATGGTGCAAGGGATTGTGAAAGCGCCGAGATCTTCCAATTTAGGAGCCATTGAGTGCAAAATTGCGCTCACTTGATGTGTCATCTTTATAGTCTCATAATTCATCAACCTCTTCTTTGTCACATATCCGGGCAGTTGCTCCAAAGCCTCAACTAATAGAACATTAATAGATAAGCTCTCCATCATGTCAATGAACTTTTTGAATTGGTTCTCGCCATTTTTCTTGGCAAACCTTTGAGGGTATGGAGGAGGAGGCCTTGGAATTGGTGTCTTAGCCTTTGGCACTACCGATTCTGGTATGTTAATAATGTGTTCCCTATACGGGTTCACTTCTTCTTGAGTCTCCTCCATATTTTCATCAATATCAATTCTCACTTTGTCATTTGCTTGCCCCACATTGTTTGGAATCTCATCTTCTTGAATCACTTGTTCATCATCCTCAATTCTTCTTTGACTTGAGGTAGTTGCATCCCCACCTTTACCACTCCTTGTAGTAACGGCCATGGCATGTCCCGTATTATTCCCACCCTTCGGGTTCACTACCATGTCACTTGGTAGTGCCCCCTTAGGACGAGTGTTCAAAGCTTGCGAGATTTACCCCAATTGAACTTCCAAATTGCGAATTGAAGTGTTGTGAGAGGCTAGTTGAGCATCAGAGTCGGCATTCTTATCCATTCTTTGTTTGAACATGTTCTCAATTCTCCCCATCTCATTGTTGGAAGAGCTAGGACCATGGGAAGGATAAGGAGGAGAGTTGCTTGGCTGTTGATACATCAGGGGTCTTTGAAAGCCCGACCCCTGATTCCCTTGGTTATTGTTCCATCACCCTTGGTTGTTGCCTCCCCAATATCCTTGACTATTGCCACCCTAATTGTTTTTGGTTGTTTGAGTTCCAATTCCCTTGATTACCTTGAGATCCCATTGTTGTTGATTCGGGCCTTGAGAGTTGTTTCTTTACCTTTGGAAGTTGTTCACATATTGTACTTCCTCCTCTTGTTCATTGTAAGATTCATCTTGGTCAAAGCCACTATCTTCTTGCACATATTATTCCACACGGTTTTGCACTTGTTGACCATTTTGCCTTCTATTGTTTACCATCATATTGACACCCTCCATTGCATTTACTTGTTTAGGAGCTTGAACTTGTTGAAGTTGAACTTTGGCTAATTGATTCATTATAGTGGTCAACTCAGCAATTGCTTGTCCATGATCATGCAATTCTTTATGTAGGTGAATCACATTTGGATCACCTTGAGGAACATTTCCTATACTTTGCTATGCTGATGAAGTATCTACCATTTCATCTAAGATCTCACAAGCTTCGGCATATGGTGTTGTCATGAAATTTCCACCGGTAAGTTAGTTTACCATGCATTGATTGGTAGTAATAATCCCCCTATAGAAAGTTTATTGAATCATAGCCTTTATCATGTCATTGTTCGGGAACTCTTTCACCATAGTTCAGTACCTCTCCCATATCTCATGCAAAGGCTCATTGGGTTCTTATTTGAATGCTAGAATCTCGTCTCTAAGAGTAGCCATATGCCCGTGAGAAAAGAACTTGGCAATGAATTTATCCTCCAATTCATCCCATGTATGGATGGAATGGTTTGGCAACCTTTCTAACCAATCCAAGGCTTTCTCCCATAGTGAAAAAGGAAATAGCATCAACCTTAAAGCGTCCTCGGAGACGTTTGTTTGTTTACTCCCCAACAAGTGTCCACAAATCCTTTCAAGTGTTTGTACGCATTTTGATTGGAGCCCCGATGAAGAATCCTCGTTGCTTTAGCAATGTGAGCATAATATTTGTGATTTGAAAGTGGTCCGCCCTAATGCGGGGTAGGACTATGATACTTGCATACCCTTCATTCGGCAACACCCGGTGTGGAGCCGCTCTTGGTGGAGATGGGGGTGGAACAGGAACGTTGTCTTGAGGCGGTCGGCCTCGTCTATTTGCTTGAGGTTCAGGAGGAACCTCTTCAACTTGGTCATCTTCCACGTCCACATCCCCCAAAGGTATGTTTCCGAGAGGATTATTGTTGTTGAGAGCCATTGTTTCACCTACAATTATTTCACCAAAAATATTAGTAACACGGAAGGAAAATAAGACAATTCACACACAAAATCAAATATATAGATAAATCGATTTTTATACTCCCCAGCAACGGCATCAAAAATTGATCTCGCCCAAATCACACCTCAGTTTGGGGTTGTGAAGCGGTCGATTACAATAATAATTATCAAACTGGGAGTCGGGATCGAATCCATAGGGAGCTTAGATGTGATTAGGTATATATTCAGACTAAGCGCGTAAAGTGTCTAAGATGCACTTCCACAAGCTCTGTTTTGATTCTACTTCTAAATTATGCTATGATTTACAAATGTAAAGCTAGAGAATAATATTTTTGGTGTTGTTTTTAAAGTTTGTAAAAGATCTAGGGTTGTGACTTCCACCTAGGTGTTTGCCTAATGGGTTATGGGCTTTAGAGCGGGTTTCGTTGGTCGGGACGTATTATAGCAATCAACACATAATTACTCACTCAATACCTCTCGGTAATATAGTAGTTTTGGCTAATTTGGCTCTCTCTCAAGTCCAAATGGGTAATGCACAAAATAGTTGATAAATGCTCAAGTCGGATTTTACTATCTCTAGATTCAACCCTTTAATTGGGACAATCAATTTCTTGAGTTCATCCCAATTTCTTGTTAGCCAAGTTTTCCTAGACTAAGTCTCTCTTTCTCAAGTAGAGACTAAGTCAAATAGGTTTGAATCAATGTTTGCAACCATTAATTCTACAATTATAGCAAGAACTAGGCTAAATATTACACACCCAACCATACATAAGTCCTAAATCAAACACCCATTAGGTACTCACACTATGGTTGGTTCGCAACCCTAGCTAAAAATTTAGCTACTCATAGTGGGTGATGAAGAAAATAAAGAAGAAAGGATGATTAAAATAGATGAAAATCAAATATAAAATTGACAAGCTATGATAAAGTTTCCTAAAACAGTAAAGAAAAACGGCTACCAACTTTCAGATATCCAAAACTTGACCTAATTTCGTCAAAAAAGATAATTTATACACAGCTGAAATTTTCGGACAAAATTGCCCTTTCGGAGGTTCTGCGGCCGCACAATTCTGTTTGCGGTCCGCACTTTGCTGAAACTCTTGATAGGAGTGGTTTCTGAGGCCGCGCATTTCTGAACTACGTCTGCACTTCTTGAGTTCTGCGGACCGTACAATTCAGGGTGCGACCGCACATTTGATTTTTGCGGCCGCGCAATTATAGTGCGGTCCGCAGATCTTGATTGTCTTGAATTCCCAACTCTCTGAACCTTGACTTCTATGGCCGCATAATTATTGTGCGGTCCACACTTTGCATTGCAACACTGTCAAATTTTCTTCTTGTTCTGCGGTCGCAGACAAAATTCTGCGGTTCGCACTTTAGCCTTTTTGCTTGATTTTTGTCCTTGTTTAAAATCACTCCTTCTTGAGTTGAATTTCATCACTTTGGCTCATTTTCCAATGCTCCTGCAAGTAAGCATATTTCATCAATTTTCGGAAATACCTTTAAGCATTTTTTAACTAAAACGAAATTCAAAAGGCGCAAATAAGTAGTCAAAATCCCCACTTATCAATCTCTAATACCTGGCTCTGCATAAAAATATGCAGAAGTGTGGTATGAGTACACCACAGTCGTTACCCAGTAAGTATCAAGACTAACCTCGGTGGAGTAGTGGCGAGGTACAGTCAAGACACTCACTAGTCTAATAACCTATGTAATATAATATACAAAAATAATAAAAAATAAATAGCAGTGATAGCAACAATAATCGACTAGTGATGTAAACAGTCAGGCAATACGAACTCCATAAATATGGCTCAACAAATAATGAACACAAGTACAACCAATAATCAAGTCCTTCAAAATATACATCTTTCATCTATAAGTTTTTCAATAAAAATCTCTAGAACATAATCATTTCTAATAAATATATTTCGAATATACTTCTTTCAAACAAATATCCTTCAAATATAATTCTTTCAAATAAATATCTTTCGAATACAATTCTTTTAAATAATATTTTGAATAAAATCCTTCTAAATAAATATTTTGAATATAATTCTTTCAAATAAAAGTCACAATGTGACACCTCATTTCATAATCATAAAATAAGGGTCTCGGCCCACTTTCATATTTTCACAGCATTTCGTGCCCATAATTAAATCATATTTTTCCCGGCACCTCGTACCTATATTTTATATCACATCTGCACGGACAGTTCACGTGCCAATAATAAAACCCATCATATTTTTTCCGGCACCTCGTGCCGACATTTCATCTCTGTTGCGGCGTGCAACCCGATCCCATATAATATTATCTGCCCGGCAATAGCCATATGCTCACAATTTCAACATAGATAAGGCTATTATTAAGTTTACCGAAACAACAAAACAAGTTGCACAAAATATAAGGATAAACACAAGGAAAATCACAACGTCACATAAAAATTACCAACACAATAATCCCACATCATCACATATCATCCCTGACACTAGCCACCCTTATCTCTCCTATAGCCACCCGTATCACTCCATAATAATATCCACCCTTATCCCTCCGTTCTGACAATATCAATAGCCACCCTTATTGCTCCTACATCTACCTTTATCGCTCTTATTTTCACCCTTATCACTCCGTCCAGATAGTATCCCAACACACATAAGCACAGTGAAATGTCACCCTTATACCTACATAATGTCAACAGTAGAATGTCACCCTTATGTCCTCAGAATAATAACTCCAATCACACAACAATTTACACAGAATATTATCACGACAACACAATACAATAATTCATATCGCGATTTGCCCATAGGCCACAACCAATTCCAAAGATATAACAAAATCAATAAATTTCTCGACAAATAGCCCAAGGCTCCACACAACAAATATAAATTTCAACACAATAATAGAGATGGAAAAGTAACTCAGCATAGGACAACGCCTTCTTTAATCAAAATTTTAGATAATTATGTTAACGCCTCATTTTAGACTTAATTAATGATTACTTATAGATAAGAAATTCATAATTAATTTAATTCCAAGAAAATATCAAATCAACAAACCCACAGAATTCACATAAAAATTCAAGTGACAATTACACCAAATTATCATATAAAATACAAACTCGACAAACAAGGAATGAGGTTTGACAAATTCAAGGATTTATTAAGTTCCAACAATTTTTCAATCTAATACTTAAGGGTGTCTACGAATTTCAACCGATATAATTTGCACGTATAAACCAAGTACGTACTCGTCACCTCGCGTACATGGTTTTCAATTACACAATTTTCACATAAGACTCAATGCCTAAGGGGTAATTCCCCCACTCAAGGTTAGGCAAGATACTTACCTCGCCTCGCAACCAAATTCAAGATTCCAATACACCTTTGCCTCGCGAATTCGTATCCGAACGCTTCAAATCTAGTCACAAACAATTTAATATACTCAATACGAATCGTAGGAATTAATTCAATATAAAATTACTAATATTTCGGATTAAAATCCGAAATTTATTTTAAAAATTGACAGAGGGATCCACGTTTCGAATCCCGGAAAAACTCAGAAAATCCGAACACCTGTTCCGATATGAGTTTAATCATACAAAAATTATCGAATTCCGACATTGGATCGCCCTTCAAATCTTTAATTAAAATCTTTGAAGCTTTTTACCATTTTTAAACTCAATCTTTACCCATTTGAACTCAACAATCTTTCCACAACATTATTGGTACAAGCATATATAACTAATACTCTCACATCGAAGAATCGTCTTACTAATTACCCATTTCTAGTTAGATTTCGAAATTGAAGAATTGGGGAAAGAAATTCTTACCTCTTTGAAGCTCTAGCAACCCTTTGATGCGATTTCAAGGTTTGATTCAAGGTAGAATAGTGAAATCCTTAGTCATTCCTTTCCTCTCTCAAGAATAGCTCTCCTCTCTCTCTAAAACACCAGAAAATACCCAAAAATATGAATCCTAAACGAGTTAAATGAAATGGGGGTCGGGTTATAAAAACCCAGATTTTGTACAGCCATGGCGCGTGGGGCGCGGGGCAACTGTGCAAAAAGTGTCTGGAAATGACATTTCGAAACATTCTGGAATTTTCCACAGGCACGGCGTATGGGGCGGCGCGGTAGTGTTAAATTCTGCTAGCTTTTGGTAATTTGGTCATAACTTCTTGTAGAAGTGTCCAAATGACAAACGGTTTGAAGCGTTAAAAACTAGACTCGAAGATCTTTTATTTGATGGATTTTCCATCACATAACTCCTTATATATATGTAGATATGTTTGTCCAAAGTTTGGTCTTGTGCGTACTCATTTGGAACTTTAGTCTATCATAAAATTTTCAACACTTAGGCTTAGGCCTCTCCTTAGACCCCACATCACTTATAATATGCCTCGTACACTTATTATCATATCCAATTGATATTCATCATATTAATAGTCCTCGTCTGCACACAAAATAATATAATTAGCACACATCAACTTTCTAATTTTGCCAAAATGCGCCGAGTTGTTCTACAGACTTCCAACTCCAATACCGGGCATACGTCTAAGTCCGAAATCACCATATGAAGTTATTGGAACCATTAGAGTTCCATTCCGGGGTCGTTTGCACAAAAGTCAAACTCCGGTCAACTCTTTTCATTTAAGCTTCCAAATTAAGAATATATTGTTCTTTCAATTAAATCTCGAATCGTCCGAAAATCAAACTCGACCGCACGCGCAAGTCATAATGCACATTACAAAGCTATTCGGGACCTTAAGCTGCTGAAGGGACATCAATTCTCAAAACGACAAGTCGGGTCGTTACATTATTGATGCAGTTATGCGTTTTCTGATATAGAAGTTACTATAGCCATTACTTACATAACGTGATACATGTATTAATATTACTACAATAAAGTTAATTATTGACTTTAATGTTACGATCTGTACATAGTAGTTTATGTATTATTATTCATCACATAATAATCCCATAATAAATGTAATAATCATATACTATCATATTGATACATTAGTGGTTCCAAACCAAACTTGGAGATAAGTAGAAATTTAGTATTTTATTTGTGTTTCCTAATAGCAAATCTGAAATCATAAGTAACAGCAGCAGTTGGCTGATAGGAATTTGAAGTTCTATATATTGGAACTTACCCCCAATAAACTAACCTTTTGTTAATAATTGTTTTTGAAACTTTTTATAACGATATTTTCTTTTTTCCCTTTTCATATGTTCTTTTCCTTGAAAGTTAGAATCTTGCATAAATTTGTCTCAACTCCTAAGTAAGTACTTTAAGATGGCTAACACATATGACCTTTTACACATTTGAGTAGAAGCGGATCCAGAATTTAAAATTTATGAATTTATATAACGATCTCAAGTTAATAATTGGTCACAGTCAAATATTCATAAATATTTAATAAATCTTTTAATACATATAAAAAGTCTGAACAAAAAGTACTCGGTTCCCGAGAACCCACACGCATCTTAACCTCTAGATCCTCCACTGATTTTGAGCCACCTACACATCATTTTGCTACCACAATTTAAAGATAAATATACTTAATTCATCTCCACATCATACCACATAATTTTCTCCACTATATATGTAATAATTATTTAGGATTGGCTCATTCTTCGATGTAAACACTTGTTGTATACCTTTTCATAATCTTGAAAAGCTTCTTGCAAAGTTCACTTTTCAACTCTTAAATGCAATTACGCTAGAGTGGTGAGCACTACAGTGGGTTGCTCTAGTGGCGAGCACCCTCGACTTTCAATCAAGAAGTTGTGAGTTCGAGTCACCCTAAGAGCAAGGTGGGAAGTTCTCTTGGAGGGAGGGGGCCGAGAATCTATTGAAAATACAATTACACTGTTGTTGTTATTATTGTTGTTGTTGTAAATGCAATTACGCTATACTATAATTGGGAGAAATCACTTTTTAACGATTACGAAAACTCTTAAATGCAATCACTTTTCAACAATTACGCTATAATACAATTGGGAGAAAAGCCTTAGCCGATTTAACCCTTATTTGAGGTTCTTACTTGGTTTAGCCATCACCGGCTATGTTATGAAATTAAAACAAGCATTTGCTCAAATAACTTATGTGGATAGTGGCTAATCTGAGAGATTTTGAAATTATCATATTGCGGAGAATATATCTTCGAAAATCTTCTGGGAATAAAATGAAAATTACATCACCATTGTTGGAGTAAAGAACATAGAACATTGTAGTTGGAAAACTCCATTGAAGCTCTTTTGAAGTTTGAGGTAATAATTTTTTTTCTCAAAATTCGTCCCAAAATTTATAATCTCTCCAAAAGAAATGAATGCCTAGTTGAATTCTACACGAGTTTCATCCAATAAGGTCAATAACTATTAATTAATATTTCCTTGATTTGCTTCTACATCCTAGGTGCAATGTAGACATAGAACATCAAGTTTGGATTGGGTGTTGTTCAACATCAAAAGAAGTGCAAAATTTAAATTTGAAGGATTTGGAGTAGATTTGAGTTAAATTTCATAAAAGATACAAGGAAGAAGATGAAGTCAGTTTTTGTATAATGATGTATATTATTGTATGTCTTATATATACACTATTATATACTTTTATACAAGCGTCTGTAGATGAACTTCTTCCACGATTTTCAGTTGTAATTCTATTCAAAATCAGTCCAAATCTTCATTAAATGACTTCAAATTTTATATACAACCTCCTTATACCATTTCTAATAAGTCTAAATAACACAAACTCCAAATTTCTATAGTGTAACAAGTCTTTCTAGATTTAATTATTCTATCTCAATTTTCCTAATAGTTATTTTTCCTTTTGAACATTAGACATATATTCTATCTCCATTTTCCTAACAATTACTTTCTCAATTTTTTTTTTTTAAAAAAACTATTATTATTTGAGGAGTCAAATAATTTTTCTTTAATCATATTTTTTAAATACTTTTAAATATTTTAAATTATTAACTATTGTGACTTATAGTAATTTTTATGTAGTTTCTAAATATGTAAATTTTATTTTAAAAATTTAAAAAGCTTATATCTGAATTTTCATTAAAAAATAATTACTCAATTTGACCCTCATACTACGAAAAAGATCAAATAAATTGAAAGAGAGGGAATAGTTCCTTTTAAAATTAGACAAATTAGTCTTCTTCTTATATTAGGATATATGTCTTTATGCGTATGCAAGACATTATTTTAGAGAAATATTAATTTCATTTAATAATTTAGTCTTAAATTATAAATTTTTAAAATAAATTTTATATAGTGTTGTCACTTTTTCTGGTCCCAACTCCACTAGGAAAAATAGAAAAAGAGTTAGCTTATGCATGGAAATTCCAACTAAGAATAACTACCAATGACGGCCTCTACCACGCGGGAATACACGCAACAATCCAAAACAAAGCCGAAATATAAGATTTTCTTATTATTATTATTATTATTATTAGTATTAAAGGGAGTTTTAATTATAGCTTTTGGGAATTCCACTATGAATGAAAAAGCCAGAGTTTCAAAGGAGCTTAATGCTAAACATATGAAGGTATTTTTCTATAGCTTTTCCTTCCCTTTAAATTTGGCTTTGTTTTATGTTGCTAGAGTATTTCTCCTCAGAATTATATAACCCAAGTTTGGATTTGTCAAGTAAATTGTAATCCATACGTTAATAGAGCATATATAGATATATAAGCATGCTCATGACTCAGTATTGTTCTTGGTATTTTTTGTTTGTGGGGTTGATTGATTCTTGAATTATGTACAAAAGACACTATCTTGCTTAATTTTTAATGGGGTTTCAACTAAACAACTTTTCTATGAAATTCTGAAAAAAGAAAAGATGTAACCTTTTTATATAGCAACAAAAATCTTAAAGGCTTGTTTGAGACCACAAATTTTCAAAGGTCAGTTATTCTTAAACGTTGTGTCCAATCAAACTTCACGATGCCACATAAATTGAAACGGAGGGATGGAGCAGTATTTTTTTCTCAGACACACAAGTTTTTCTTATTCTCCGGGATTGTTACACAAATAGCCGGTCAGATTCACTATTTACTTTTTTTAGCCGGTATACATAAATTATATATCGATTATACACAGTTATGCATATGTTATGCATGAATAATTCATATATTATACATTCACCGGCTATTTTTAGTTTAAGAGATTAGGTGGACGACTACTCGGGTTAATTCTTCTTCTCATTCTAAATTTAATTCTTAATTTGATAGAACTAGATTATAACACATCAGTATTCTTGGTATTTTCTGTTTCTGGGGTTGATTGTGATTCTTGGATTATGTAAGTTCAAACCAAAAAAAAGGACTTTCGGGTTTATAGTATTACCAAATTCACTTTCTTGCTTAAATTTTGATGGGGTTTCAATTAAACAGCTTCTGAATAAAATTCTGATAAAAAAAGAAGAAAAGATGTGAGCTTTGTTGGGTATTCAATGTTTTTGTTCATAATTATTTTTATTGGCTGTTTTATTTGGAGAATTTTCACTTGCTTGCGTGCAAAAACTACTATTATTGCTAATATATTTTGAAGAATTAATTAACGTTGAAGTCCATATATATATATATATATATATTTTTTTTTCCAGCTATTATTTTGAGAACGACTATACAATGTCATTTTTTCTATTTTCGAATCTGGATAATTTTGCTTCTTTTTTGGAACCTTGGGGTGTTTCGTGGCTTGTTAGATGTCTCTGCTCTTTATTTTTTACGGATGTATAATATAATATGTGTATACCGGTTAAAAAATTTAAACAGTGAATCGGGCTCGCTAGTTGAGTAAAGATCCGCTTTTCGTATTTGTAATTGAGGGTATTTTGAAGATAGGTATGCTCTTGTGAAGCTTTCTGTGAACAAGAGTTTCTGTTTGTTTGAAGTTGGATTTTCTTAGAATTTATGTATGAGGTCATTTTTGAGCTAGATATGCGGTTGTGGAGCTTCCCTGTTAGTAACTAACAACTTTTGTTTGTTTTGAAGATGGAATTTCCAAGATTTGTGGTAACGCGATTTATAGTTTGTACTGAATTAATTCACGTATTTTTAAAACCACATAAGAGTTTAATTGTTATCCGTTTTTTCAAGGTAAACAGAATTTCCAAGATTTGTGGTAAATATACCTCTTGTCTTAATTGCATTCTGCTGCTAAGTTTGACCCGACAGAAGTTCGAGTCGAACTAGACTAGCATGGGATGATTGGTCATTCATCCCACTATCAGAAGTTCAAGTCGAGTTTCTGTTTGTTTGAGTCAATAGAATTTTTTGGCATTAATGTCTATTATTGTAACGATATTAGAATATAATTAATTATCTTCAAGGGCATGGGCAACTACGAGAAGAAAAAAAAGAAGAATATCTAATACTATTAAAAAATAATTATCTTCAAAGGAAAGCTGGGGTATCTGCAGACTTGGCCACAAGAGAAAAAGAAAGAAAAATATCTATAAACACAGAGATTTATAATTTTTTTCAAAAAAAAATAGAGAAAGTGTTTACTAACTAATAATTAAGAATTTTTAATTCTTTTTTTAAAATAATAAACTAATAAAAGATAAGAAATAGATTTATTGGGATGTTGAAACATCAAAATCTAATAATTAAGAAAAGAAATCCAATGATTTTACGTATTAAAGAGTCACATTAGGCATATGGTCAAGGCACCATTTCTTAATTCAAAAAGTATGATTAGGTGCGTTTTATATTTTTTCTCTTTGTTCCTTCTTAATAATCGGTGAATACTCTCTAATCAAATGAAACATGATTTAGATTTCAATTATTATTTTGTCATCACGCATTTGTTGACACTATTAATTATGGAGCATAAACTAAGAAATCAACCTAATCCCTTTGCTGGAACCTTCTTTTACATTACAAGACGTTTTGTTTTTCTGTTCTTCCCATAATAGTCATAATACAATTGTATTATTTTCCATAAGATCTATTTTTAGCTGTTTTAACCATATTTTGAGAAGAAAATAAAAAAGAAAAATATTGATATACTTATCTTAGATCATGAATGTGATGCGAGAATTATTGTATTAGAATGTGGAATACATGTATTAATATTACTACAATAAAGTTAATTATTGACTTTGATTTTACAATATCTACATAATAGTTTACGTATTATTATTCATCACATAATAATTCCATAATAAATGTAATAATCATTTACTATCATGTTGATACATCACTGGTTCCTATCATATTTAGGATTGGCTCATTCTTTAGTGTAAATAGTTGTTGTACAGCTTGCATCAACCATTGTATAATTCTCTTATAAATGAATTAAAAAAAAATGCAAAACCATTTACCATTGTACAAGGAACTCGATCGCGATAACTTAAATTGCAAAGTTCACTTAAATTGCAAATTTTTTCATTTTTTTAAAAAAAGTTTCACTTTTTTCGAAATCAGCGTTTGTTCATAAAATTTTCAATTTTCACTTGAAGATGCATTTTGAAAATTTTCGAAAATTTAAAAAACTCCAAAAAACTGTTTTTCAAAATTTTCACTCAAATCACTCACAAAACTTCAAAAACAACCCAAAATTATATTCATGTCCAAACATAACTCTATATTTCAAATATCATTTTCACTTGAAAAAATTTTCCCCCTATTTTGGAATTTTACAATTCTTATGTCCAAATGCTTAAATGCATTGACAAGAAACAAAGAATCACATAACTGTCACAATCCAAACTCATGGCATATATTGTTTGCTTTGAACTTAGGCCTGTACAGATTTGTCTTTCGGATTACGCCACATTGAGCCCCAAAAGCACGCGTACTATACAAATTGTATTGTACCTTACAAAACTCTCTCATATTCCTATGCGAGATTTGCTTAAGGTGACATGTGCACCCATTCTTCAGAAGCTTGTCAGCCTACAAGCGTGTCAATCCTACTCGACCCACCCTCCGCCATGGGCTTTCAGGCTCTGATATCATATTTATCACGACCCAAGCTCATGGCACATATTGTCCGCTTTGGACCTAGGCCCGTATAAATTTATCTTTCGGACTATGCCACAACGAGCTTGAAAAGTTCGAGTACCATGTGAACTTGTGTTATGCCTTATAAAGCTCTTCACTTTGATCTCCCATTTCAATGTGGGATTTGCATAAGGTGACATGCACACTCCTTCTTTAAAAACTTGCCAGCCTAGAAGTCTGTCCGTTTTACTCGAACCATACTCGTCGGTCCACTCCTTCCATAATGTAACAAGTCTTTCTAGATTTAATTATTCTATCTCAAGTTTCCTAATAGTTAATATTTCCTTTTGAAATTAGACAATTGTTGTATCTCCATTTTCCTAACAGTTACTTCCTTTTAAAATTACACAAATTAGTTTTCTTCTTATATTGGGAAAAATATGTGTTTATGCGTATGTCAGACATTATTATTTTAGAGAAGTATTAATTTCACTTAATAGTTTCTGTCTTAAAAATAAATCTTATAATGAAAAGACGTCACTTTTTCTGGTCCCACCTCCACTAAGAAAAATAGAAAAAGTGTTAGCTTATGCATGGAAATTCCAACTAAGAATAACTACCAATGACGGCCTCTTCCACGCGGGATACACGCAACAATCCAAACAAAGCCGAAATAAATAAAATTTTCTTCTCCTATATATTATTATTCATAAAAAAAGAAACAACTCTACTTTCAAATTTTCTTCTTCTCTACTTTCTCCTTTCTCTCTTTCATCTTCACGTCCAGTTTGGCATAGATTCTCTCCTACCAGTTGATATATATATCTCCAATACTAGAAATAAATAAAATAAAGAGAGTTTTAGTTATAGCTTTTTTGGAATTCCACTATGAATGAAAAAGCAAGAGTTTCAAAGGAGCTTAATGCTAAGCATATGAAGGTACTTTCTTTAGCTTCCTTAATTCCCTTTAAATTTGGTTTTGTTTTATGCTGTAACAGTATTTTTGGACAGAATTAACCCAAATTTAGATTTGTCAAGTAAATTATAATCCATAGTTTAATAGAGCATATAAGTATGTTCATGACTCAGTATTGTTCTTGGTGTTTTTTGTTTCTGGGGTTGTTTGATTCTTGAATTATGTACAAAAGACATTATCTCGCTTAATTTTTGATGGGGTTTCAATTAAACAACTTTTCTATGAAATTCTGAAAAAAGAAAAGATGTACCTAGCCATAAAAATCGTTAGGCGCGTTTAAGATCACAAGTTTCCAAAGTTATTTTTCTTCATAAACAAGTTTTTCTTTACTTTTTCTAGCCGGTATACATAAATTATATATTGATACATACATTATACATGAATAATACATATATTATACATTTACCGGCTATTTTTAGTTTAAAAGATTAGGTGGACGACTATTTGGGTTAATTATTCTTCTTTCTTCTTCTTCCTTCTTCTAAATTTAATTCTTAATTTGATAGAACTAGCTTATAACACATCATTGTTCTTGGTATTTTTTGTTTCTGGGGTTGATGGTGATTCTTGGATTATGTAAGTTCAAACAAAAAAAAAAGGACTTTCGGGTGTATGGTATTACCAAATTCACTTTCTTGCTTAAATTTTGATGGGGTTTCAATTAAACAGCTTCTGAATGAAATTCTCATTTAAAAAAAAAGAAAAAAAAATGTGAGCTTTGTTGGGTGTTGACTGTTTGTTCATAATTATTCTTATTTACTACTTATTTTGTTTGGAGAATATTCACTTGCTTGTGTGCAAAAATAGAGAACTATTACTATTTGACTTTTCATTGACAGACTGCCATACGTATGTGTCCAACCTGTATTTCAACTGATATTGATTAATACAGATCTTATTCATTTGATATGTCTGAGGTTGGTTAGACATGATAGACTAACTTCTCTGTCCAAACCAAAAATATAAATTTTAGAATTTTGGGTTCTTTTTCATTTTAGGCTTTAGCAATGAAATTAAAAAAAAAATCACTAACTATATAAGTTCTTGGAGATTTAATGAGATAATTCAAACTATTTAATGTTAATTAGCTCCTACTTCTGACTTGTGATTCATGTCGAGTTTGGTGCTCTCACCAATAAATGTTACAGTATCAAATTGGTATGTTGTGGCTGTACACAACTGTACTAAGTTGCTCAGACTCGGGTACGGTACCAAAAAATGAAGAGTCCGAGCAACTTAGCAACTGTATATGTTGAGAAGGTCATTGGAGATTTTCTTTACTTGTTTAACCATAGCAGTGTTAGGTGCAAATGGAGGTTCAATCATTTTCGGATTGTCGTCTCTTTTCTGCCTTCCATTTCTTTAGTGATCATTTTTTCATCCTACGTGAACTATGAGATTTGTTTACTGAGTCGTTAACAAGAAAAGGTTGGTCGTCATAGAATTACTCTGGATGAACCTTTTTATTTGAATTATCAGTAAGTAATCTGTCTAATTCACTTAAAAATTTAATCACAATGTGAATAGAAGTCGCAAGAAACAAGAAAAGTTGCACTGTTATTTGTATGGTGTCACTTGCTTCTTTGAGAATTGAACTGTTACTTTGAAAGTAGATTTTCCACAAGGTATCAAAGAGGAAACATGATCAAGCTGACCCTAGAAAGTTGGGAATCGAGGCATAGTAGTTATTATTGATGTTGTATTGCAGAGAAAACATGCAACATATATTCAGTTTGAAGTAGTTCATTCTCCCCCTTTCTGAAGCTAGCAGTTTCTAAATATTTTTTCCATTAAGCTTATAGAATGATTCTTCTTTTCTTGTATCCTTGTTGCAGATACTTGAGGGACTACTCAAATTACCAGAGAATCGAGAATGTGCCGACTGCAAAAGCAGGTATGTCAATGAGCATCACTATCTATAGTTTAATGTGGACTAGAAATGAAAGTGAAGGAAAATGTGCTTCCTTTGTTCATTAAAAAAATTTAGAAATTGAAAGATCAAAAAGTAATAACTCAGTTAAACACCGTTTATGTTGCTCTCCATTATATTGACTATTTATTTCATGTAGAGGTCCAAGATGGGCTAGTGTGAACTTGGGAATCTTCATATGCTTACACTGTTCGGGTGTTCACAGGAGTCTTGGAGTACATATATCAAAGGTTTGGTTTCACAGTTCTAGTTCTTCATTTTTCCGTCTTTAAATTTTACATATTGTCTGCTCCAACTTGCTTTCATCTTGTCACTTCTACGTGTTAGAATCTGTGTTGCTCAGACTCTACAAAAATATCGTTGGCTGTGTGTCGAATCCTCCAAAAATAGTACATTTTTGGAGGATTCGATACGGATGCAACAACATATTTGGAGAATCTGAACAACATAGGTTAGAATGGTGATTAATGGTGCTATCTCATTACTACTGATCATCTTCGCAAACAACTACATTTAACTTCTCCATGTCTGTTCATTAGCATAATGACGTCCAATTCATTTGTTGATTTTGGATACTTAATATGCTAGAAGTTTTCTCCTATGTTGCTCGGATTCTTCGAAAATATTGTCGTATATGTGTCGGATCCTCCAAAAGTAGTACATTGTTGGAGGATCCAACACTGGTGCCGCAACATTTTGGAGAGTCCGTGCAACATAGGTTTTCTCATAACCTTCCAGTGGAACTTATGCATTACCGCGATGCAGGTACGATCTGCCACATTGGACACCTGGCTTCCGGAGCAAGTTGCATTTATTCAAAGTGAGCAAACCATGTTTTCCTCTGGCTCTTAATTATTATCAGCAGTCTTTTATTCTCCTTCAATAACTTGATTTCTTCCTTCATTTAGCAATGGGAAATCAGATATCAAATAGCTACTGGGAAGCCGAGCTGCCACCCAAATCCGGCAGAGTTGGTATTGAAAATTTTATCCGATCAAAGTATGATATCATAGTTGACTGTTCCGCAATTTTCTTACTATTATTGTTATCAAGTCATAAGTTTCTTCACCTGAATTTGGAAATATTCCACTTCAAGATCAACTTTATTAACCGCTGCAAATCTACTAGATATGTGGAGAAAAGATGGATACCACGAAACGGGAATGTGAAAGCATCTCCTCGTGCGAGAGGAGAACATAATCAAGTGCTTGATATGAGGAAGAGAGTCAATCTTGCACCGCCTGAATTACCGAAGCAGGTAAATACAACATTTCTGTTGATTTGTTTGATTGGTCTATATTCGCTCGAAGTATTTAGATGCATTTTATTCCAGTGCATGTTACAGGTCGTATCCACTGCTTCCTTCATTTTGTAGCTACTGCATTGATGAAATACAGGTTGGCTACAAGATATAATTTCAAGAAGTAAATTATGTTAGTGCTTATGAATAATTATGATATGGAACTTTTACTAGTTAAAATAAGAGTTAAATATTGCAAGGTTAATATTGTCAATTTAGGAGAGATTGTTTGGGTATGAAGGCCCTTTAAAGGATTTGCATTAAATCCTTTAAGTTGGATGTGATGTTTTTTCTGTGTTTCTGAGTCGTTTATCTGCACATTTAGATGATCTTCTAGAATCTTTTTAGATTCCTTATATATTGTATCAGTAGATATAAATTTTGTTGTTCAATGTTCTGAACAGATTGCCCCTGATCCTAAGCCAGAAGTTTTTGTTCAGAATGCAAAACCGGTAGCCGCTGCGGAAGAAGCAAAGAGAAAAACTAATGTAACCCCTGGCTGTCTGAATATCTAAAGTTGTGATATAGAACTTCACTAGCTAAAATAAGAATTAAATTTTGCAATGTTAATATTGTCGATAAAGATTGTTCGGGTATGAAGACCCTTTAGAGGATTTGCAACAAACCCATAAAGTTGGATGTGATGCTTTTTTTTACTCTCTAACTGCACATTTAGATGGATTTTTAGAATCTTTTTGGAGTCCTTATATCTTGTATGAGTTGATAAAAATATTTGTTGTTCAATGTTCTGAACAGATTGCCGCTGATCCTAAGCCAAAAGTTGTTCAGAATGCAAAACCAGTAGCCGTTGTGGAAGAAGCGAAGCAAATAGCTAATGTAACACCTGGCTGTCTGAATATCTAAAAGTTTTTTACTTTCTCTTCATAATTTGATGTTTGGATATGGTTAACAGGTTTCTCCTGATCCCCAGCAAAAGGTTCTTCAGAATGTAGTACCGTCAATCTCTCAAGTCGCAAAAGCAAAGCCAGAAGCAAGTTTCTCCCCAACTGTATCAACAGCTAGCACCAACTGTGCTATCCAGCGTATGTTCCTCTATCTACAATATTTATGTGGAGTAAAGTGGAAGTAACTATGCTCTGTTGCTAATTCGTCGGAACTTATTTCTATTTAATAGCTTGACTAGAATTGTTGATGGTAGATGTCTGAATCTTTCACCACTGACTTTGTCTCCAAAATTTGCAGCGGCGGAAGCAAAAGAAGTAATCGAGCAGAACGCCAGTTCTGCTGCTATAGAAAACAAGAGCAAATTTGATGCTGGAATTGAGGAACTGATTAAAGATTTTCGATGGAATACCCAACCTGTCTCAGTCTCAGAAATCCCCTTGAAAAATGTGAAGAATGATATGGTGGATCTCTTCGGCGAGGTGCTTCCTTTAACATTTTCAGTTAGAAATGCAAAATCTGTCAGTTGTAACAATCATAATTAGTAAGTAGCTTTAGTAAAGTCCACTTAAGAGGTGGTAAACATTGATTCTCTAGTGTTGATTTCAGCCAGTATTTTCACTAAAGCTGGTCAGAATATAAAGAAGTAAACACACGAAGAAGTCAAGGGGATTCACCAATCAGCATACAGTATTTATACAATAATAAAAAAAAATAAACCTATTTACATATTGTAATTTTTCGGCGAAGGGGTATCAATTGACTTCCCTTGAATAAGGGTAGCTCACTCCACTGATTGATTTCATAAGATGGTGCAAGTCTGTCAAAATTTGCAGATAATATGGTTGAATGTGTTTTCTTTTTAGCGCTTTACCCTTTTTTCTGCATGATTTCTCTTTAGCGATCATATTCATGTAATCCCGCACTGATGATCATACTTCTATCCATTTGCAGCAACAAAAGTCAGTAGGTTCACAACAGTCTCCTCTCGTGCCTACTCCGATAAAGCATTTTGGTGGTCCGCAAACCATGCATCAAGCTTCAAATGGGAACCAGCTCTTTTATCAGGTCCATGGAACTAAGCAGGTCGGCCTATTGAATATAATAAGTTTTTTTAAATCCTAAATCAAGAATTCTCTCTTACTTTTATCTCCAACTTTTTTCATTCAGATGGGAAGCGCTCAACATTTACACGCATCTATGTCTTCAGCCTATGCTCGAAATCCCAGGTACTCGAAGCAATATCTAGGTTTCCAAGGTGTTCATACCGCGCTTACTCTTTGTCGAGGCCGTGTAAATTTTCCTTATTAGGCTAACTCATTTGGTGAAATTTTGGTTCTTGGCTGTTGTACAAAGGTTAAGTTTTATGTGCGAGTTGAAACGCGCTACCATAAAAAACAACCTAATAACCTTAACAACCAACATTTAGAGCCTAATCTATACTTAATGCTTAATCAACAACTGAGAGATGGTGATTTTTTTTTTTGGGGGGGAGGGGGGGGGGGGGGGGCTAAAACAGGAAATGGGAGAAGAAAGAAGCGCAAAGCTTTTTCCATTACAAGCAGACCAGTGATACGAGTCAAACCTCTCTATAACATCATCCTGGACATTTTTTTGGCTGCTACAGCGAATTGTTGTTATAGAGAACATATATTAAAATAACATGACAAATTGGCTCCAAAAATATTTGATCGTTATAATGAAGTGTTATTATAGAGGATGGCTGATACAGAGAAATTTGACTGTATTTACTGCCGCTAGGCTTTCAACCTTGCCTAGGATCTCACATTCGGAAAGATTTGTGCTTATGTACTTAATCTCTCACAAACATAAAATAATTTCCTGTTTAATATTGATTTTCCAGTGAAATCGTCCGGCTTCGTCAGGGTAATACTAGCATGTGCTCCTACTATGTTTGTACCAAAGAGCTTATATGCAAAAAGCAACTATGTGAAATTGTTTGAATTATCTGAATAGAGTTAATTCAGCTCATTATAGGAAAGATCTAACAAGATCCAGGGGTTTCATAAAACTTAAATATGGACCATTAATATCGTCGTATAGCTAACTTAGCTATACGACGAGGTAATAACCTGTTGTTTTTTCAAATTTGCAGCATGTTTTCTGCAATGCCAGTTGCTCCAATGAATGGAATAACAGCAACAGGAGCTATTAGACCTTTGCCAGCAGTTTCAGTTGTTCCAATGCAATCAGGATACCATTATGATTTCTCATCGTTAACGCCTGAAATGTTATCAAGACGATAAATTATCACCGGATTAATTAATATCGCTTTTCCATTTATTTAGAATCTGCAAATATTGTAAATGTTAGAGCAGGCAGTTCCACAAAAACTTCTCCCATTTTTTCTTGGAGGTGTTAAGCATAATAGGGACCTAAACTATGTACCATCAATTATTGTTTGATCCATGTTATAGCAAGTTGTTCTTTTATTATACATGGTAGAATTTTATCATATATTAGATAAATTGAAAACGTGTTTCTCCACGTCGTTGTACTGTTGTAATACTAGTGTTATCTTCGTGTTCCCTATTTCTAGATCGCTATTATTACCTGATGTTTCCTTTGCTTCGGTTTTATTTTTTCTGGTTGTTGTTACTATTTCGCTTTCCGTTGTTCTTTGTCATAACTGGTGTGATTTTGCTTTTATTGGGCCGAAGGTCTTTCGGAAACATGCTAGGGGTAAGGTCTGCATATATACTACCCTCCCCAGACGCACTTGTGGGAATACGCTGGGTATGTTGTTGTCGTCGTCGTCGTTGTTGTTGTTGTTGTTGTTGTTGTTGTTGTTGTTATTGTTTGTGGTTCTCTACGTCGATGGATGGCAGAAAATACTTAACACTATGTGGTCACACCAAACCACTTCATTTACCAAAGTTAAGTGTAATTTAAGGTGAAAATACATATTAGTTAATCATTGTTAAGGGATAAAAGTGTGTGGAAAATATATGTGTATGTCTTAATTCTTTTGATATAAACATCACATGTGGGTAAGTATTTTCCGTCGGATGATAGCTAATTTATTGTAAATAGGGGCGGAGCTAGCATTTGATTTACGGGTTCGGCAAAATACATTAACTTTGACTTATACCCAATATTTGATTACTTAGCATTCTTCGGCTAGGTAAAAATTTAATTAATCTTGAAAATTTGTAGAGAGAAGAAACTATTGGACAACCAAATCTCAAACATCTTTTTTTTAATATATATTATCTCGATAATCAACACCAATGTAATAGAAATTTGTTGTCCTAACGTTTTAACAATAAGTTAAGTCATCAGTTCCCAACATTTGTCGGGTCAATTTTGGACTAAGGTGTTCCCATCATTATTAAGTTAACTAATTTCATTAAATTAATGAGTAACGTTTTGACCTAATATTTATGTATATCTTGCTTGAGCTAATCACTTGTCTTTTCTCATCTTATCTAAAGCCTATTCATCAATGGCATCTCATATCTACTTCTGTTTTTTTTATTTCTTTTTTAAAAAACCTTTGCACTTGAATATCAGAGTTGGTTTAAGATCTTCATGACATATATAATTTATTTTATTAAATGAAAACATCCTCATGAAGTTGCTGCCATATGACCAATCACGGGTACGAGCCGTGGAAACAGTCTCTTGCAGAAATGCAGGGTAAGATTGTGTATGATAGACCTTTGTGATCCGGCTTCCCCGGATCCCGCGCATAGCGGAAGCTTAGTGTACCGGGCTGCTCTTTGCTTATCCTCATAAACAAGCAATAACATTAAAATGAATGACACGATTCTCTTTTGTTAACTTTTTAATCATAGTATTTTTATTTTATTCTTAATGATATGATTGGTTGGAATCCAATTGGATGTAAAAAAAAAATTATAAGTAGAGAAAATGAGGAAAATATGTGGAATTGTCACCACTACTCATTTAAAAGGATAATAAAAGAGAGTAAATTGTATGCAATTTTGAAGGAGATAGTAAGAAAAGACACAATTCAACACCACATATAGATGACGGCTGTTTAGTCTCACCACCGGCCATAACTGTAATCCAAACAATTTAAAGATAAGATTTTGTAATTTTGTAGCAAAGAGTGTAATAATAATATTCACACCAGAAATGTAGCTTTCTTGTATTGTACGTACATGGTTTTGAAGGTTGCAAGTTCCTCGTCAAAGCACATATAAAGCAAATGCTTGTTTCAAAGTATAATGTGGTATTCTCGACTCAGAGACGGAGTCAGGATTTCAAGTTTATGGGTTCGAGATTATTCAACGACTCAGACTCGTTGAATAATTTATACATATTCAACGAATTTTTTAAACAAATACAAAGTCTGAACCAAAACTACTAGGTTCAGCGGAACTTATTCCGGTCACTCTAGCTCCGCCCCAGATTCTCGTCAAATTTCAGGAAATTGATGGATTTAGCATGGAGTGAAGAGTCACTATTCTGCAAATTTCTGTTTGAACTTACACATCTTGAGATCTGGAGCCAATGAAAAAGTAATTACCCAACACAAATTATTTCCCAAGTTATGGTTAATAATTTGATTGACAAGAGGAAAAGGAAACTTCAGCTTATAACAAGTCTGAATAACAAGTTTTTGCTAAGTCAGTCTGAGATTTTAATAAGCTTTTTAATCATTAAAGATGATACTTTAGTTGTTAAGTTAATAGTAGTTCATCACAAGTAATTTAGCCTTTATATTTTCATTTGAATTAGTTAAACGATCAACTTCCGTCAAATCAGGAATAAGCTAGGCTGAATACATACAATTTTTCATTTAGATACTTTAAGAAGGCTTTTTTCCCCCTATAATAGGCCAAAGTCTATCAATCAAATATATTTTGCTGACATAGTTGATAGCCTAAGTTGCATCGTGTAGAATACTCTTTAGCTTGATATTCCTGGATGTAGTTTGCTAAAAAATAATGAACCACTAATAGATTTTTAAAGTAAAAATAGAGTAATTTAGAGATGAAAGTGTGTATGAACTTATATTTATTTGTCGAACATATTCCTAGAACATTAGTAAAGGACAATGAACACGAGCATTATACAGGTGCAAGTCATGCCATCAACCATTTCAGTGTTGATGGTACACTTTGGGTTTACTTTATGTGTTCAATTAGAAGTGTCTAAAAACAATCGTGGCAACTTTAAGGGTCTCCCTATGTATTTAGCTAATAAGAAACCTAAGAATACTTTTTTTTTTTCCTTGTTATTCCTTTTAAAACATGATCTCATCAAATGGATAAAGATTAGGTGACGTAAATGGATAATATGGATTAGTTCGAGTCTTTACAAAGAGTTTATTTCAGAATTGGAATGTCAAAACAGAAAGAAATAGACAGTCCAAAAGTCGGTGGTCGTTATGTTAGTTAGTGTATGTTAGAATAGACCCAGTGGGTATAGGCTAATGTCAGACCCATTATATTGGGCAATATGTTGTAATTTATCCGGGTAGCCCAGTTTAGAGTATTATAGAGTATTAAGTTCCGGGTCATGTAAATACATTGGGCCCAGTCTTCAATTGTACAAAACATTTTATATTTTCTCTTCTGATATAGAAAGTATCTCGAAGTTTCCTCTCAAACCAAACATGAACACTAAATTTTATTCTTCCGATTTCACATAATTTCTACATGTTTACATGGTATCAGAGCGTAGATTCTGGTGAATCTCTCTCCTTGCTTTTGATCGATCCTACCTTGATGATTTTAGTCGACATTTTCCAACCGTGACAGTGATTTCTGCATCAGCGATTTTTTTAGGGTTTCTGCCAAATTTGGAGTGTTTCTTCCGATTTCTATCTACTGAGGCTATTTGTTGTTTGGTTCTGAGAAGCAAAACAGTAATTTTGGAGGATTTCGTGGATTCTTCTCAAATTAGGGGTTTTTCGTCCCGCTAGAGTTTCCTCGGAGCTTCGATTGGTAAATATGTGGTCAATTTTGAAGGCTGCTCTCTTTTCGGTTGCAAAAGAGGGGTAATCTTATTCATTCTCACAAATCTTCTTGCATGCCTATTGTTTTCTGTTGATTTTCATTCATTTGCTTTTAAAATGCCAAACGAGACTTATGTACCTTCTACTCTTGTACCTACTCACGTACCTTCTAATGTCTCTTGTGAGCCTCCTGTTTCTCGCACCATATTTCACGAGGATGACTATACTCACCCTTGCTATCCTCTATATGTTCATCCATCAGATGTGTTAGGAACTTCTCTTGTTTCTACTCCGTTTGATGGAAGTAGTTATGGTAGTTGGAGAAGGAATATCCTAGTTTCCTTGTCGATTAGGAACAAACTTGATTTTATCAATGGGAATTCTGTGAGACCTCCAGATGGTTCTCATCTTGTCAGACAATGGCAGCGATGTAATGATTTGGCTGTCTCCTGGCTGACAAATTCTTTGTCTAAGGAAATATCTCGAAGTGTTGAGTATTCTGAATATGCTAAAGATATATGGTCAGAATTGGAAGAGAGATATGGAAAGGCAGATGGTGCTAGGGTATTTGAACTTAAAAAGAAATTAGCTCACATTTCCCAGGGTTCCTTAGACATAGCATCTTACTTTAACAAAATTAAGTAATTGTGGGATGAGATAGCATCTTATCGAGTGAGGGTTTGTACTTGTGGGGGTAAGGCTGTTGAATATGAGGAACAAAAAGTATATCAATTTCTTATGGGTCTCAATGACACTTATATGCAAATTAGGAGCAACATATTAATGATGAAGCCTCTCCCTTCTGTTGGAAACACCTATAGAATCCTTTTGTCTGATGAAAAGTAGAGACAAGTCTCCTCTACATCTCATTTTTCAACTACTTCTGCTTCATTCAAAGTTGGCACATCCAAACCATTTTTCCCTTCCAAGGTTTCCTTTGAAACTCCTAGACCTATTGTCACTTGCAAGTATTGCAAGAAACCTGGGCAAACCATAGAAAAGTGTTATGAACTACATGATTTTCCTCCCAACTTCAAGTTCAACAAAGGACCTCCTCCTCCTTGCAGAATTGCTGCTCATGTTGAGACTACTAAACCTAATAATTCACCTGCTCATGGTGATTCGGGTACTACTGATGGGTTTGGTGGTACTGATGTTTGTGCTATGCCTGGTGATCCGTCCTCTGCCATCCCAGGACTCACCAAAGAACAATATTCTCAGCTGATGATGCTGCTTCAACACTCACAAATCTCTGCTTCCGACTCTGCTACATCTCAGGAACTCATAGGTTCTGCCAATTTTGCTGGTAAGCTCTTACCTTATAAAAGGGTTTCCTATGGAGCTTGTGTGTTATCTAAAGTAAATGGCATTGCCTAGATAATTGATTCTGGAGCTACAAACCATATGACCTCTGTTAAAAGTCTGCTCTTTGATATTCAAACATTACCTGTACCTTATCTTGTTTCCTTACCAAATGGATATAAGGTCAAAGTTACTAATGTTGGTTCTTTAACCCTATTTCCTGATCTAATTCTCTACAATGTTCTTTATATTCCTAGTTTTCAACACAATCTCATCTCAGTCTATAAGTTGTTGTCTTATTGTGATGATGTTGTTCAATTTACCAAGAATGCTTGTACTCTACAGGGCCCTTCAGTGAAGAAGTCAGTGGTTCTTGGTAGATTGGACAATGGCCTCTACAAGTTGTTTCAACAAGCCAATTCTACACCTTATACTAGTTTTGTTTCCTTTAATTCTTGTTTTTCCACTTCTTCTGTTCCTACAGCTTCTGTTGATGTTAATGTTGATAGTACAATTGTAAATACTATTGATGTTTCTTCTAAAGTGAATAAAGATGAAATTGTGTGGCATTATAGATTTGGACACATTCCCTTTTTAAAATTAAGACTTATTTCTGCTATTACTTGCAAATTCTCTCCTAAACACTCATTCACCTGCCCAGTATGTCCTCTAGCAAGACATGCCAGATTACCTTTCCCTGATAGCTCCATTCAGTCTACTCACCATTTTCAACTTATACACATTGATACTTGGTGGCCCTACCCTACACCAACCTACACTGGCTCCAAGTACTTTTTGACAATAATTGATGACTACTCTAGGGCAACTTAGACATATTTGCTGGGATCCAAAAGTAATGCCTTTGACATGTTAAAAGCCTTTATTGTTAAGGTTAAAACACACTTTAATTCTAAAGTTCAAACAGTTTGGAGTGATAATACTTTGAAATTGGGTTCTAGTTCTTCTGGCCATCAATTCTTCTCTGCTAAAGGAATAGTGCATCAAACCACATGTCCTCACACTCCTCAACAGAATGGAGTGGTAGAGAGGAGGCATAGATATCTATTAGAAACTGCAAGAGCTCTTCTCTTTCAATTCCATCTTCCCCTTAGGTTTTTGGAGGATTGTCTCCTTACTGCCACTTATCTCATTACTAGATGGCCTTCGGCCCGTTCTAGCATGGCCCCAACAATTTATGCTAAGATGTAATTTGTTTGTAGTTTATATCTTAACGAATTTCCCTACTTTTTTTTCCAACTAACTTTGGTATTGCAAGCATGTGTGGGTAGTTAAATGTCTAGTCGTACACCAATCAAAATAATTATGGAACAAATTCGTGTTTGTTGATAATAACAATTATCCTAACGTAAAGCTTTAGATTATACTATTCTAAAGTTTTGGTATTAAATTCCAAATCTTATACAACAAAATAATTAATATATTTGCTCTTTTTTTTTTTCCAGATTGTTCCTCCCTTTATTTTTTCAGTATGTCCTAGGTTGGAAAAAAAATCCAACCTATAGTAAATAAATATAGTTTCTACAATATTAAACTTGTTATAAATATATTATATTGTGGATGTTCATTTACTCCGTTGTAAATAAGCTTCCTGACGAAGTTTATTCATATGAGACTCCGCCGTAAATATATTTATCTATTTAGTACTCTATTGGAAATAAGCCTTCTGAAGAAGCTTATCATTTTGGTACTCCGTTATGGATAAACATAACCCCCGATAGAAGATTATCTATATCTGGTACAATAGCAGCTTACACAGCAGCTTGCAGTAGCAGCTTGCAGTAACAGCTTACGCAGCAGCTTCCTTTCTTCTATAAATAGAGGAGTTTTCAGTTCATTATATATATAAGTTTGAAGTTTGAATAATATATCAGTTTCTCTCTATACTTGTCTTTACTTTACAGTTTTTATGTTATAACACATTATCAGTACGAGACTCTGCCATCTCGAGCAAATACTTTGAAAGTATCAGAGGTACGAACTTTCCTTTTCTAAATAATGTCAAATCTTTCTAAACTTGAATTTGTAGCCCTGGATATATCAGGCAAAAGATACATGTCTTGGGTGCTTGATGGCGAAATTCATCTTGATGCGATGGGTCTGAAAGACACCATCAAGGACAAAAATCAGGCATCAAATCAAGATCGTGCCAAAGCAATGATATTCATACGCCATCACCTTGATGAGGGCCTGAAAATGGAATATCTTACTATTAAAGATCCAATCATACTGTGGAATAATTTGAAAGATAGATATGACCACCTGAAGATGGTCGTTCTTCCACAGGCACGTTATGATTGGACTTATCTAAGGCTACAAGATTTTAAATCTATCAGTGAGTATAATTCTGCTATGTTCAGAATTATTTTCCAATTGAAACTATGTGGTAATAATATTACTGATCATGATATGTTGGAGAAAACTTTTACCATTTTTCATGCCTCGAATATGCTCCTGCATCAGCAATATCGAGAGATGAGATTTAAAAAGTATTGTGAACTTATCTCACATCTTCTTGTAGCCGAGCAACATAATGGGCTATTAATGAAAAACCATAAAAGCCGACTTATTGGTTCTTGTCCATTCCCTGAAGTGAATGAGACGAACTTCCACCAAGCTAAGCGTGGAAGAGGACGTGGCCCCAGTCGTGGTCATGGCCATGGTCGGGGAAGAAACTCTAATTATGGTAATAATAATGCACCAAAGAACCTTCCTCACCACCAGCAGTGGAAAAGGAAGGAACAAATGCATGAAGCGATGCAAACAACAAAGCCAGAAAATGCATGCTATAGATGTGGAGAAAAAGGGCACTGGTCACGTACCTGTCATACGCCAAAGCGGTTGAGCTTTATCAGGCCTCCCTGAAGAAGGCAGAGAAAAATGATGAAGCAAATTTTATTTCTGAAGATAATTTAGACTTCATGCATTTGGATGTAACTGATTACTTTGCACTTCCAGAAGGAGAAACAAGTCATATGATCGGTGGTGAATCTGTAGAAATGTAAATATTTTAATTTTGGTTGTTTGTAATAGATAGTATGGTTATGTAATTATTGTACATAAATAAAAGTTATGCTTTGATAATGATGTTTACTATAACATATTTTATTTATGTCATTTTGAAGAATATGGATAATCCTCAAATTATGTTTGGATCAAAGACCAATCATGAAGTTATTTGTGTAAATGATAGTGGAACAACTCATGCCATATTCAAGGATCAGAAATACTTTTCTTATTTGCATAAGGAAAAAGCAAATGTTTCAACAATTTCTGGTAATATAAGTTTGATTGAAGGATCTGGAAGAGCCATTATATTTCTGTCTAAGGGAACAAAACTTATAATAAATAATGCATTATTCTCCTCCAAGTCCCGAAGAAACTTGTTGAGTTTTATAGATATCCGCCGAAATGGGTATCATGTTGAGACGACTGATGAAATGAATATGGAATATCTTTGTATTACAAAGAATGTTTCTGGACAGAAGTGCATTGTAGAAAAGTTACCAACTTTATCTGCTGGCTTATACTATTCAAAGATTAGTATAGTTGAAGTACATTCTATCGTAAACTAGAAGTTTACTGATTCAAATATTTTTGTGCTTTGGCATGGCCGTTTGGGCCATCCTGGATCAATAATGATGAGACGAATTACTGAAAATTCGAGTGGGCATCCATTAAAGAACCTGAAGATTCTTACAAATAATGAATTTTCTTGTGATGCTTGTCATCAAGGCAAAATGATCACGAGACCATCACCAATGAATGTTGGCATTGAATCCTCTGCCTTTTTAGAACGTATACATGGGGATATATGTGGACCTATTCACCCACCAAGTAGGTTGTTTAGATATTTTATGTTTCTCATAGATTCATCTTCAAGATGGTCTCATGTGTGCCTACTATCATCTCGCAACCTAGCGTTTGCAAAGCTATTAGCCCAAATAATTTGATTAAGGGCACAATTCCCAGATTATCCTATAAAGTCTATTCGCCTTGATAATGCTGGAGAATTCTCATCTCAAGATTTTGATGATTATTGTCTATTAGTTAGAATAAAAGTTGAACATCCTATAGCTTATGTTCATACTCAAAATGGCCTTGCAGAGTCATTTATTAAACGCCTGCAATTGATAGCAAGACCACTACTTATGAAAACAAAATTGCCCACTACTGTTTGGGGCCATGCTATCTTGCATGCAGCATCACTTATCCGTCTCAGACCGACACATTATAATAAATATTCTCCGTCACAATTAGTTTTTGGTCATGAACCAGATATTGCCCATCTACAAATTTTTGGATATGCTGTATATGTGCCAGTAGCACCACCACAGCGCAGTAAGATGGGCCCACATAGAAGGTTAAGAATATATGTTGGGTTTGAATCACCCTCTATTATTTGCTATCTTAAATCATTGACGGGAGATTTATTTACTGCTCGATTTACAGATTGTCGGTTTGATAAAATAAATTTCCCACAATTAGGGGGAGAGATAAAAGAAATCAAAAGAGAAATTGTGTGGAAAGTTTCATCGTTATCTCATTTTGATCCACGTACCCCTATATGTAATCAGGAGGTCCAGAAGATCATCAATTTACAAAATATAGCAAATCAAATGCCAGACGCATTTACTGATTTAAATAGGATACCTAAGTCACATATCCCTGCAGAGAATGTGCCTATTTGAATTGATGTCCCAATAGGACCATCTACTAGCATTAGAGCTAGTGAACCTAAAGCACGCCTGAAGCGTGGTAGGCCTTTGGGTTCTAAGGATCGAAATCCTCGAAAAAAAAAATCAACAAATGATAACGATACTATGAAGGGATCTCCCGGAGAGACCAAGAACTGATTAGTTTTGAGATTCCTGAACAAATCAATGAACCCAAGACTCAAGTGAGCAAGGAACTTTTAATAAGTTCTAATGGTGATGAGATTAATTTAAATCGATCTGAAATAGTAGTGGATAATATTTTTTGCTTATAATGTTACACTTAACATTATGCAAGATAGTGAGGATTTTGAACCCCCGATCTATCGAAGAATGTCGACAAAGATCTGATTGGCCAAAATGGCAAGGGGCAATTCAATCAGAATTGAATGCACTTGCTAAAAGAGAGGTCTTTGGACCAGTAGTCCAAACACATGCTGGTATAAAACCAGTTGGTCATAAAAGAGTTTTTGTGCGAAAAAGGAATGACAAAAATGAAGTTAAAAGGTACAAGGCTCGCCTTCTCGCACAAGGATTCTCACAACGACCTGGAGTCGATTATGAAAAAACATATTCACCCGTTATGAATGCCATAACATTTCGATAACTCATCAGTTTAGCCTTACGTGAAAGGCTTGAAATACATATGATGGATGTGGTTACAGCTTATCTGTATGAGTCACTTGATAATGAGATTTACATGAAAATCCTTGAAGGATTTAAAATGCCTGAAGCATATTCAAAATCTCGAAAAATGTACTTAATCAGATTACAAAGATCTTTGTACTGTTTAAAGCAATCTGGGCGCATGTGGTATAATCGCCTCAGTGAATATTTGCTGAAAGAAGGTTACATAAATGATGTTATTTGTCCATGTATTTTTATAAAGAAAATGGCATCCGAATTTGTTATACTTGCTGTTTATGTTGATGACATAAATCTTGTTGGAATTCCAGAAGAGCTCCAAAAGGCAATTGAATATCTTAAGAAAGAATTTGAGATGAAAGATCTTGGAAAGACAAAACTTTGTCTTGGTCTGCAAATTGAACATTTAGCAGACGAGATCTTTATCCATCAATCTGCCTATACGTAAAGGGTCTTAAAACGCTTTTACATGGACGAAGCGCACCCATTGAGTACACCAATGGTTGTTCGATCACTTGAAGTGAATAAGGACCTGTTCCGACCTCCAGAAGAGGAAGAGGAACTCCTTAATCCTAAAACACCATATCTCAGTGCAATTGGTGCACTTATGTATCTTGCTAATGCTACGAGACCCGACATAGCATTTTCTGTTAATTTACTAGCAAGATATAACTCTTCTCCTACAAAGAGACATTGGAATGAGATTAAGCATATTTTGCACTATTTAAAAGGAACTCTTGATATGGGTTTGTTTTATGCTAACAAAGGTAATGCAGATCTTATTGGTTATGCAGATGCAGGTTATTTATCCGATCCCCATAAGGCTCGATCTCAAACTGGATACGTGTTTACATGTGGAGGTACTGTCATATCATGGCGCTCCACAAAGCAATCTATTATTGCTACTTCTTCAAATCATGCTGAGATAATAGCTATTCATGAAGCAAGAAGGGAATGCATATGGTTGAGATCAGTGATTCATTTTATTCAAGAAAAATATGGTTTGGAATGTGATAAAAGATCCATAATTTTATATGAAGACAATGTTGCATGCATAGCCCAATTTAAGGGAGAATTTATAAAAGGAGATAGAACGAAGCACATTTCACAAAAATTATTCTACACACACGATCCTCAGAAAAATGGTGACATTGATGTGCAACAAATCCGTTCAAGTGACAATTCGGCAGATTTAATCACTAAATCTTTGCCAACTTCAACTTTTGAGAAAATGGTATACAAGATTGGAATGCGGAGACTCAAATATTTGAAACAAGGTTTCATGAGGGGGAGTAAAATACGCGATATACCTTTTTTCTTACTAAGGTTTTTCCCACAGGGTTTTCCTTATAAGATTTTTAATGAGGCAACTAGCAATGCGTATTACTAAATATATGTACTCTTTTTCCTTCACTAGGATTTTTTCCCACGGAGTTTTTCCTAGTAAGGTTTTAATGAGGCACATTATCTTTTAATGAACATTCAAGGGGGAGTGTTATAAATATATTATATTATGGATGTTCATTTACTCCGTTGTAAATAAGCTTCCTAAAGAAGTTTATCCATATGAGACTCCACCGTAAATATGTTTATCTATTTAGTACTCTATTGGAAATAAGCCTCCAGAAGAAGCTTATCATTTTGGTACTCCGTTATGGATAAATATTACCCCCGATAGAAGATTATTTATATCTGGTACAGTAGCAACTTACACAGCAGCTTGTAGTAGCAACTTACAAGCAGCTTGCAGTAGCAGCTTACACAGCAGCTTGCAGTAGCAGCTTCCTTTCTTCTATAAATAGAGGAGTTTTCAGTTCATTATGTATATAAGTTTGAAGTTTGAATAATATATCAGTTTCTCTTTATACTTGTCTTTACTTTATAGTTTTTATTTAACAACAAGTTTGAAGTTTGAATAATTTATCAGTTTCTCTCTATACTTGTCTTTACTTTACAGTTTTTATTTTATAACAAAACTCTTAATTGATTAATGTCACGACCCAAAATCCAACATGTCGTGATGGCGCCTCTCTTCTACCGGTAAGTATGCTAAGCTGCCCAAACTCTCTACCTTATGACTCAAGGCATTGGCCACTACATTGGCCTTTCCGGGATAATAGAGAATGGTGATATCATAATCCTTAAGCAATTCCAATCACCTTCGCTGCCGCAAATTAAGATCCTTCTGCTTAAACAAATATCGTAGACTGCGATGATCGATATATACCTCACACTGGACACCGTACAAGTAATGCCGCCAAATTTTCAAATCATGAACAATAGCTGCTAACTCAAGATCGTGGACCGGATAATTCTTCTTATGTACCTTTAACTGTCTAGACGCATAGGCAATCACCCTACCGTCTTGCATAAGTATTGCACCGAGACCAATCCGCGATGCGTCACAATAAACAGTATAAGACTCTGAACCTGTAGGCAACACCAATGCTGGAGCTCTAGTCAAAGCTGTTTTGAGCTTCTGAAAGAAATCTTCACATTCATCCGACCACCTGAACGGAGCACCTTTCTAGGTCAATTTAGTCATAGGCGATGCAAAAGACGAGAAACCCTCCACGAAACAACAATAATAACTCGCCAAGCTGAGAAAACTCTGAATCTCAATAACTGAGGATGGTCTGGGCCAATTCTGAATTGCCTCTATTTTCTTCGGATCCACCTTAATACCTTCACTGGACACTACATGTCCCAAGAATGCCACTGAACTAAGCCAGAACTCGCACTTAGAGAATTTGGCATAAAGTTTCTCCTCTCTCAGACTCTGTAATACAATACCCAAGTGTTGTGCATGCTCCTCCTGTCTACGTGAGTACACCAGAATATCATCAATGAATACCACGATAAATAAATCAAGATATGGCTGAAATACATTATTCATCAAATGCATAAATACTGCTGGGGCATTGGTTAGACCAAACGACATCACAAGAAATTCATAGTGGCCATAACGAGTCCTGAATGTCGTCTTTAGAATATCCGAATCCCGAATTTTTAATTGGTGATACCCAGACCTCAAATCAAATTTGGAGAACACCCTCACTCCGTGAAGCTGGTCAAATAAATCATCAATACGCGGCAATGGATATTTATTCTTGATTGTAACTTTGTTCAACTGCCTATAATCAATGCACCTCTGCATAGTACCATCTTTCTTCTTCAAAAACAGAACCGGTGCACCCTAAGGCGACACACTAGGTCTAAAAAACCCTTTTTCAAGGAGTTCCTGAAGTTGCTCTTTCAATTCTTTTAACTGAACTGGTGCCATACGATACGAAGGAATAGAAATAGGTTGAGTGCCCTGTACCAAGTCAATACGGAAATCAATATCCCTGTCAGGTTGCATACCCGGCAGGTCTGCAGAAAATACATTCAAAAAGTCTCGCACGACCGGTACTGAATCAATAATAGGAGTATCTGCATTAACATCTCTCTCAAAGGCCAAATATGACAAGCATCCCTTTCCAACCATACGTTGGGCCTTCAAATAAGAAATTACCCTGCTAGGAACAAGATCTAGAGAACCCCTCCATTCAACCTTTGGCAACCCCAGCATCGTCAACGTCACCATTTTTGCGTGACAGTCCAGAATAGCATGACATGGAGACAACCAATCCATACCCAAGATTACATCGAAATCAACCATATCGAGTAATAAGAGATCAAATCTAGTCTCTAGTTCCCTAATAGTTACCACACACGACCAATACACATGATCCACAGTAATAATATCTCTCACTGGTGTAGATACACAAACAGGTGGAACTAAGGACTCACAGGGCATATCCAGATAACGAGAAAAATATGATGATACATATGAATAAGTGGAACCAGGGTCAAATAATATAGAAGCCTCCCTGTGGCACACTGAAACAATACTTGTGATCACTGCGTCTGAGGCAACAGCATCTGGCCCGGCAGGAAAAACATAGAATCGAGCATGCCCGCCACCTGATCGGCCTCCCCCTCTTGGTTGACCCCTAGCTGCCTGACCCCCATCCCGAGATGGCAGGGCGGGTGCTGTAACTGCTGGTGCTGGTGTCGTCAGTCGAGAACTCTACTGTGAAGCCCCACTCAACAGCCTAGGACACTCTCTCTTGAAATGACCAAATTCTCCGCACTCGAAACCACCCTTCTTCTGACAGAACTGTTGCTCCTGATAACCCGATGAATGACCTGTAGAAGCCTGTGCGGATGAGGCATGATGAGAACTCTGCACTGTAGTGCACTGAATGAAGACTTGCCTGAGTGAGCACTGTAAGAACCATGGCTAGCTGATGCACCACGATGAGCTAGATGACCCGTCTGAGCGTGTCTGTAAGAACGACCCCTGCCTCAGTGAAACTGACCCCCTAAAGGAACACCATTGTAATCACCTGGACCACGAGGCCTCTTAACCTCTATCTCTCCACGTTCCTGGCTATGAACCATCTATATCTGCCGAGCAATGTCCACTACCTCATCAAACGTAGCACCAGATACTCTCTCCCTAGTCATAAGTAACAGCAGCTGATATGTGAGGCCATCAATGAATCACCTAATCCTCTCCCTATCAGTGGGAACCAACCAGATTGCGTGACGAGCCAACTCAGAAAATCTCATCTCGTATCGCGTCACAAACATATCACCCTGGCGAAGCTGCTCAAACTGTCTGTGCAGCTTTTTTCTGCGGGACTGAGGTACGAACTTCTCCAAAAAGACCACGGAGAACTGATGCCAAGTAATCATAAGTCTCCCACCATCTCAGTGCAGCCCCAGAAAACTGAAAAGTAGTGAATGAGACCCCACTAGTCTCCAGAATACCTGTTGTCCGAAGCATCCATTGGCACCTATCCAGAAATTCCTGAGCATCCTCTGACTCAGTACCGCTAAATGGTGGAGGTCAAAGCCTCTCAAATCTCTCAAGTCTCCTCTGCTTATCATCTTCCATAACAGGAACAACCGGGGCCTGAGCAGCTACAACCGGCTAGGCTGGTAGTGCCCCCGGTATCTGAAGTCCTTGTACTACCTGGTCTGGAGTACGGGCAATGGGGATATGAGTTCCTCCCCCAGCCTGAGAAGTGACAGGTACGATCTGAGTCGAAACCACCAGAGCAAGACTAGTGCAGGCTGCCAATATATGGGCCAAAGTCTCCTGAATGCCTGCAATCTCAATGGGCACAGCTGGTGCCTGAGCTGATCATGTCGGCTCAACTATATTTGGAATCTGCTCCTGAGCTGGAACAGCTGGTGGTACTACAGGTGCTATTCCAACTGTGGTACGAGCTACACCTCGACCTCTACCTCGGTCCCGGCCTCTTCCACGGCCCTGGCCTCTCGCGGCCCTAACTGGTGGCACTGATGGCTGACCGTCCGATCCGGTAGTACGTGTCCTCACCATCTGTGAGAGAATAAAATAGCAGAAATTTAATTTCCAGAATCAACAAATTCGCATGACAGAATACAAGAAAGTGAAATTTTCCTAAGGATTATGCAGCCTCTCGAAGATAAGTACAGACATCTCCGTATCGATCCGCAAGACTCTACTAAACCTGCTCATGACTCTTGAGACCTATGTAACCTAGGCTCTGATACCAACTTGTCACGACCCAAAATCCTAACCCGTCGTGATGGTGCCTATCTCGATACTATGCAAGCCGATAATCTCAATAAACCAAAACTTCTCTTTAAGGTTGAAAATATAATATTTAAATACAATACAAACACTCCCCAAAACCTGGTGTCACTGAGTACATGAGCATCTAATATGAATACAAATTTGGAAAATATAGTCTATAATAGTATAAGACCAAATACAATAAACAAAGAGAAAAAAAAGGAGAGACAAGGTCTGCGGAACACAGCAGCTACCTCAAAATCTCCTGAAAATCAACCGCTCGAAGGGATCAACACCCGCTATGTCCGGGAACACCTGGATCTGCACACGAAGTGCAAGGTGTAGTATGAGTGCAACCAACTCAGCAAATAACAATAATAAATAAGGAACTGAAGATAGTAACGAGCTATACAGTTATGGTTCATTTCCAGTAATTCCAGCAAAGAATAGACGTGCTATCAAATCTGGTAGTTTAATGTCTAATCAATTTTTATACAGTTCCTGTTCATGTAATCCGTATATCAACAATCTTTCAGAGATTTCACAACAATGACAGATAGCAACTAAGTGCAACAATAAATGGAAATCAAGTACAACCTCTTAGGACAACAATCACTCACAGGGCTCCCGGCACTCATCACTCCCTGGGCTCCTAGCCTTCATCACTCACTCTTAATGGGTATCCGCACACACTGGGGGTGTACAGACTCCGAAGGGGCTCCTACAGCCCAAGCGTTATAAACTGCACGGATAACTCACGTGATGCACGGACAACTCACATGACATAATATAAATATCTGGATCTGCACAGCCAACTCACGTGTTGCACGGCCAACTCACATGCTATTGTATAATATAAGGATCTGCACGGCCAACTCACATGCTGCACGACCAACTCATGTGCTATAGTATAATATAAGGATCTGCACGACCAACTCACGTGCTATAGTATCAATATCTCACAATCAGACCCTCGGCCTCACTCAGTCATAAATCTCTCCAATCTCTCGGGCTCTTAATAATCATGAAATCAGCCCAAACAACAATGATAGGATGTATAATTAATAATAACAGAGACTGAGATAAAATGTGCAAGTAGAAGCTGAGACTGAGTACATATAGCATTTAGCAGGCAATTCAACAAGTATACGACCTCTGTGGGTCCCAACAGTACTATCACATAGCCTAAGCATGATTTCTAACATGATTTACAGTCAAATTTAATCAACACATAGAGAGCATATAGCTAACAACAAATTATTCAACTTTACAGTTTCCCATGGTGGACCAAGTCACAATCCCCTCGATGCACGCCCACACGCCCGTCACCTAGCATATGTGTCACCTCCAAAATAATCACATGATACCAAAATCCGGGGTTTAATACCCTCAAAACCAAATTTAAAACTGTTACTTACCTCAAAACGTGAAACTATTTACTCTGCTATGCTTTTGCCTCGCAAATCGGCCTCCGAATGCCTCGAATCTAGTCACAAATAGTTCGTTTCAGTCAATAAAATTTATTGGAATTAATTCCATAAGAAAATACTAATTTTTCATAAAAATCTGAAATTTAGCTCAAAAATCGCCCATGAGGCCCACGTCTCGGAACCCGACAAAAGTTACAAAATCCGAAAGCACATTCAACCACGAGTCTACCCATACCAATTTTACCAAAATCCGACCTCAACTCGACCCTCAAATCTACAAATCTTATTTCCAAATTTCTAAGCTTTAATCTCCGATTTACACCTCAAAATCATGTAATCTAGTCGGATTATTCGATGATAATTCAATATTATGGAGTAGAAATGATCACAAGGGACTTACCTCAAGTTTTCCTTGAAAATATATCAAAAATCGTCTCTCCTCAAGCTCCAATTTGTCAAAAATGGCGAATGGGACGAAGTCCCTGTTTTTATAATTCTGCCCAGACAACCTCGGTTCTGCCTCGATCTTTACCTTTGATCTTGACCTTCGATCGAGGTCCTCGATCCTAGACCTCGATCCTGGTCCTCGATCCTAGGCCTCGATCCTGGCCCTCGATCCTAGGCCTCGATTGTGGCTTCGATCCTGATCCTCGATCATGGCCCTCGACCCTGGCCTTCGATCATGTCTTCGACCCTGCCTTCGACCGTGACCCTCGACCCTGGGCTCGATCATGGCTTCGATCGTGGCCCTCGACCATGGGCTCGATCATGGCTTTGATCGTGGCCCTCGACCCTGGGCTCGATCTGGGCTCGATTCCGAGAGATTTATGGGCTCGAATCTGGCAGAAGAAATTTCCAATAGAAGGAAATTGCAGCAGCTGTTGTAGTTCAATTTTTGATCCGTTAACCTTTCGAAACTCACCCGAGGTCCTCGGGACCTCAACCAAATATACCAACAAGTCCTAAAACATCATACGAACTTAGTCGAATCCTCAAATCACCTCAAACAATGCTAAAACCATGAATTACGCCCCAATTCAAGCCTATTGAACTTTAAAATTTTTAATTTCTATAAATAATGCCGAAACCTATTAAATTATGTCCGATTGACCTCAAATTTTGCACACAGATCATAAATAACATAACATACCTATTAAAATTTTCAGAATCGAATTTCGACCCCGATATCAAAAAGTCAACCCCTCGGTCAAACTTCTCAAAAATTCAACTTTCGGCATTTCAAGTCTAATTCCTCTACGGACCTCCAAAAATTCTTCTGGACACGCTTCTAATTCCGAAATTACCATACGGAGCTATTGGAATTATCATAATTCGAATCCGAGGTCGTTTACATATAGGTCTATATCCGGTCCACTTTTCTAACTTAATTTTTTTCAATTATGAGACTAAGTGTCTCATTTCACTCTGAATTGCTTCTGGACCCAAACCAACTAACCCGATAAGTCATAAATCAATAGCAAGGCATAAATTGAGCAGTAAATGAGAAAATGGGGTTATAATATTCAAAATGACCGGCCGGGTCGTTACATTCTCCCCCTCTTAAACAAACGTTCCTCCTCGAACGGGTTTAGAATAATACCTGGAGTCTCAAATAAGTGTGGATATTTGTTCCGCATCTTCTGCTCCATCTCCCAAGTAGCTTCTCCGAATGGCTGGCCTCTCCATTGCACCTTCACTGATGCTATATTCTTCGACCTCAGCTTTCGAACCTGCCAGTCTAAAATAGCCACCGGCTCCACATCATAAGTTAAATTACCGTCCAGATGTACTGTACTAAAATCCAGAATGTGAGACGGATCCCCGACATACTTTCGGAGCATAGATATATGGAACACTATATGAACACCTGATAGACTAGGTGGCAAAGCAAGTTCATAAGCCACCTCCCCAATTTTCTTAAGTATCTCAAAAGGCCCAATATACCGAGGGCTCAACTTGCCCTTTTTTCCGAACCTCAACACACCCTTCATGGGTGAAATCTTTAGTAGAACCTTCTCCCCAACCATGTGAACAACATCACGAACCTTCCTGTCGGTATAACTCTTCTGTCTAGGCCGTGCCGTGCGAAGCCGTTCCTGAATTACTTTAACCTTCTCTAAAGCATCCTGAACCAAGTCAGTTCCCAATAGTCTAACCTCACCAGGCTCAAACCAACCCACCAGAGACCGACACCATCTCTCATATAAAGCTTCATACAAAGCCATCTGAATGCTTGACTGGTAGCTATTATTGTAAGCAAACTCTATGAGTGGCAAAAATTGATCCCAAAAACCCCAAAAATCAATGACACAAGTGCGTAGCATATCCTCCAATATCTGAATAGTGCGCTCGGATTGTCCGTCCGTCTGAGTGTGAAATGTTGTACTCAACTGAACATGTGTGCCCAATTCTCGTTGTACTGCCCTCCAAAACTGTGAGGTAAACTGTGTACCCCGATCTAAAATAATGGACACGGGCACACCGTGTAGGCGAACAATCTCGCGAATATAAATCCCAGCTAACCGCTCCGAAGAATAATTAGTACCGACTGGAATAAAATACGAAGATTTGGTCAACCGATCTAATATCACCCAAATAGCATCAAAGTCCATGGGAGTCCAACTACGAAGTCTATGGTAATATGCTTCCACTTCCACTCCGGAATTTCAAGTCTCTGTAGCAATTCGCCCGGTCTCTGATGCTCGTACTTTACCTGTTGACAATTTAAACACCGAGATACAAACCCAACTATATCTTTCTTCATCCACATCCACCAATAGTGTTGTCTCAAATCCTGATACATCTTCGCGGCGCCTGGATGAATAGAGTACCGCGAACTGTGAGCTTCCTGGAGAATCAGCTCACGCAAACCATCTACATTAGGCACACATAGCCTTCCATGCATCTGTAATACACTGTCATCTCCAATAGTGACTTCCTTGGCATCACCATGCTGAACCGTGTTCTTAAGGACAAGCAGATGTGGATCATCATACTAGCGCTCTCTTATGCGATCATATAAATAAGACCGAGAAACCACACATGCCAAAACTCGATTCGGCTCGGAAATATCCAATCTAACAAACTGATTAGCCAAGGCCTTAACCTCCAAGTCTAAAGGCCTCTCTTCTACCGGTAAGTATGCTAAGCTGCCCAAACTCTCTGCCTTACGACTCAAGGCATCGGCCACTACATTGGTATTTCTGGGATGATAGAGAATGGTGATATCATAATCCTTAAGCAACTCCAACCACCTTCGCTGCCGCAAGTTAAGATCCTTCTATTTAAACAAATATCGTAGACTGCGATGATCGGTATATACCTCACACTGGACACCGTACAAGTAATGCCGCCAAATTTTCAAGGCATGAACAATAGCTGCTAACTCAAGATCGTGGACTGGAAAATTCTTCTCATGTACCTTTACCTGTCTGGATGCATAAGCAATCACCCTACTGTCTTGCATAAGTACTGCGCCGAGACCAATCCGCGACGCGTCACAATACATAGTATAAGACTCTGAACCTGTAGGCAACACCAATGCTGGAGCTGTAGTCAAAGCTATTTTGAGCTTCTGAAAGCTCTCTTCACATTCATCCGACCACCTGAACGGAGCACCTTTCTGGGTCAATTTAGTCATAGGCGATGCAATAGACGAGAAACCCTCCACGAAACGACAATAATAATCGGCCAAACCGAGAAAACTCCAAATCTCAGTAATTGGGGATGGTCTGGGCTAATTCTGAACTGCCTCTATTTTCTTCGGATCCACCTTAATACCTTCACTGGACACTATATGTCCCAAGAATGCCACCGAACTAAGCCAGAACTCGAACTTAGAGAATTTGGCATAACGTTTCTCCTCTCTCAGCCTCTGTAATACAATACCCAAGTATTGTGCATGTTCTTCCTGGGTACGTGAGTACACCAGAATATCATCAATGAATACCACGACAAATAAATCAAGATATGGCTGAAATACACTATTCATCAAATGCATAAATATTGTTGGGGTATTGGTTAGCCCAAACGACATCACAAGAAATTCATAATGGCCATAATGAGTCCTGAATGCCGTCTTTAGAATATCCAAATCCTGAATTTTTAATTGGTGATACCCAGACCTCAAATCAAATTTGGAGAACACCCTCGCTCCCTGAAGCTGGTCAAATAAATCATCAATACGCGGCAATGGATATTTATTCTTGATTGTAACTTTGTTCAACTGCCTATAATTAATGCACATCTGTATAGTACCACCTTTCTTTTTCACAAACAGAACCGGTGCACCCCAAGGAGACACACAAGGTCTAATAAACCCTTTTTCAAGGAGTTCCTGAAGTTGCTCTTTCAATTCTTTTAACTCAACTGGTGCCATATGATACGGAGGACTAGAAATAGGTTGAGTGCCCTGTACCAATTCAATACGGAAATCAATATTCCTGTCAGGTTGCATACTCGGCAGGTCTACAAAAAATACATCCGGAAAGTCTCGCACGACCGGTACTGAATCAATAATAGGAGTATCTGCATCAACATCTCTCACAAAGTCCAAATATGAGAAGCATCCCTTTCCAACCATACGTTGGGCCTTCAAATAAGAAATTACCCTGCTAGGAACAAGATCTAGAGAACCCCTCCATTCAACCTTTGGCAACCCCAGCATCGTCAACGTCACAATTTTTGCGTGACAGTCCAGAATAGCATGACATGGAGACAACCAATCCATACCCAGGATTACATCGAAATCAACCATACCGAGTAATAAGAGATCAACTCTAGTCTCTAGTTCCCCAATAGTTACCACACACGACTGATACACACGACTGATACACACGATCCACTGTAATAATATCGCCCACCGATGTAGATACACAAACAGGTAAAACTAAGGACTCACAGGGCATATCTAGATAATGAAAAAAATATGATGATACATATGAATAAGTGGAACCAGGGTCAAATAATATAGAAGCCTCCATGTGACACACTGAAACAATACATGTGGTCACTGTGTCTGAGGCAACAACATCTGGCCTGGCAGGAAAAGCATAGAATCGAGCATGCCCGCCACCTGATCGGCCTCTCCCTCTTGGGTGACCCCTAGCTGCCTGATCCCACACCGAGATAGCAGGGCGGGTGCTGTAACTGCTGATGCTGGTGCCGTCGGTTGAGAACTCTGTTGTGAAGCCCCACTCAACAGCCTATGACTCTCTCTCTTAAAATGACCAAGTTCTCTGCACTCGAAACAACCCCTCTTCTGACGGAACTGCTGCTCCTGATAACCCGAGGAATGACCTACAAAAGCCTGTGCGGACGAGGCATGATGAGAACTCTGCGCTGGTAGTGCACTGAATGAAGACTGGCCTGAGTGAGCACTATAAGAACCATGGCTAGCTGATGCACCACGATGAGCTGGACGACCCGTCTGAGCATGTCTGTAAGAATGACCCCTACCTCGATGAAACTGACCCCTAAAGGAACACCGATGTAATCACTCGGACCACGAGGCCTCTTAGCTTCTCTCTCTCTCTCTCTCCACGTTCCTGGCTACGAACCATCTCTATCTGCCGAGCAATGTCCACTACCTCATCAAAAGTAGCACTAGATACTCTCTCCCTAGTCATAAGTAATTGCAGCTGATATGTGAGGCCATCAATGAATCTCCTAATCCTCTCCCTATCAGTGGTAACCAACCAGATTGCGTGACAAGCCAACTCAGAAAATCTCATCTCGTACCGTGTCACAGACATATCACCCTGGCAAAGCTGCTCAAACTGTCTGTGCAGCTCTTCTCTGCGGGACTGAGGTACGAACTTCTCCAAAAAGATCACGGAGAACTGATGCCAAGTAAGGGGTTTTGCGCCAACAGGCCTACGCCTCTCGTAAGTATCCCACCATTTGAGTGCAGCCCCAGAAAACTGAAAAGTAGTGAATGAGACCCCACTGATCTCCAGAATACCTGCTGTCCGAAGCATCCGTTGGCACCTTTCCAGAAAATCCTGAGCATCCTCTCACTCAGTACTGCTAAAAGGTGGAGGTCGAAGCCTCTCAAATCTCTCAAGTCTCCTCTGCTCATCGTCTGCCATAACATGAACTACCGGGGCCTGAGCAGCTACAACCGACTGGGCTGGTAGTGCCCCCGGTATCTGAAGTCCATGTACTACCTGGTCTAGAGTACGGGCAACAGGGGTATGAGTACCTCCCCCAGCTTGAGAAGTGGCAGGTGCGGCCTGAGCCAAAACCACCTGAGCAAGACTAGTGCAGGCTGCCAATATCTGGGCCAAAGTCTCCTGAATGCCTGCAATCTCAATGTGCACAGCTGGTGTATGAACCGATCCTGTCGGCTCAACTATATCTGGAATCTGCTCCTGAGCTGGAACAACTGGTGGTACTATAGGTGCAATTCCAACTGTGGTACGAGCTACACCTCGACCTCTACCTCGGTACCGGCCTCTACCACGGCCCCAGCCTCTCGCGGCCCTAACTGGTGGCACTGATGGCTGACTGTCCGATCCGGTAGTACGTGTTCTCACCATATGTGAGAGAATAGAATAGCAGAAATTTAATTTCCAGAATCAACAAATTTGCACGACAAAATACAAGAAAGGGAAATTTTCCTAAGGGTTTTGCAGCCTCTAGAAGATAAGACAGACGTCTCTGTACCGATCCGCAAGACTCTACTAAACCTGCTCATGACTCGTGAGACCTATGTAACCAAGGCTCTGATACCAACTTGTCACGACCCAAAATCCCAACCTGTCGTGATGGCGCCTACCTCGATACTAGGCAAGCCGATAATCTCAATAAACCAAAACTTCTCTTTAAGGTTGAAAATATAATATTTAAATACAATACAAACACTCCCCAAAATCTGGTGTCACTAAGTACATGAGCATCTAATATGAATATAAGTCTCGTAAATATAGTCTATAATAGTATAAGACGTAATACAGTAAACAAAGAGATAGAGAAGGAGAGATAAGTTTTGCGGAACACGGCAGCTACCTCAAAATCTTTTGAAAATTAACCGCGCGAAAGGATCAACACCAGCTATGTCCGGGTACACCTGGATCTGCACATGAAGTGTAGGGTATAGTATGAGTACAACCAACTCAGCAAGTAACAATAATAAATAAGGAACTGAAGATAGTAACGAGTTACACAGTTATGGTTCATTTCCAGTAATTTCAGCAAAGAATAGACGTGTTATCAAATCTGGAAGTTTAATGTCAAATCAATTTTTATACAGCTCATGTTCATGTAATCCGTAAATCAATAATCTTTCAGAGATTTCACAACAATAACAGATAGCAACTAAGTGCAACAACAAATGAAAATCAAGTGCAACCTCATAGGACAACAATCACTCACTGGACTCCCATCCCTCATCACTCCCCGGGCTCCTAGCCCTAATCACTCACACTTAATGGGTAACCGCGCTCACTAGGGGTGTACAGATTCCGGAGGGGCTCCTACATCTCAAGTGCTATAAACTGCATGGACAACTCACGTGTTGCACGAACAACTCACGTGCCATAATATAAATATCTGGATCTGCACGGCCATCTCACGTGCTGCACGACCAACTCACGTGCTATTGTATAATATAAGGATCTGCACGGCCAACTCACATGCTATAGTATAATATAAGGATCTTCATGACCAACTCACGTGCTATAGTTTCAATATCTCACAATCAGACCCTCGGCCTCACTCAGTCATAAATCTCTCCAATCTCTCGGGCTCTTAATAATCATGAAATCATCCCAAACAATAATGATATAATGTATAATTAATAATAACAGAGACTAAGATAAAATATGCAAGTAAAAGCTGAGACTGAGTACATATAGCATTTAGCTGGCAATTCAACAAGTACACGACCTATGTGGGTCCCAACAGTACTATCACATAGCCTAAGCATGATTTCTAACATGATTTACAGTCAATTTTTTTCATAACATAGAGAGCATATAGCTAACAACAAATTATTCAACTTTACAGTTTTCCGGGACGGACCAAGTCATAATCTCCTCGATGCACGCCCACACACCCGTCACCAAGCATGTGCATCACCTCCAAAATAATCACATGATATCAAAATCCGGGGTTTAGTACTCTCAGGACCAGATTTAAAACTGTTACTTACCTCAAGTGAAACTCTTTACTCTGCTATGCCTTTTCCTCGCAAATCGGCCTCCGAATGCCTCGAATCTAGTCACAAATAATTAGTTTTAGTCAATAAAATTTATTGGAATTAATTTCATAAGAAAATACTAATTTTTCATAAAAATCTAAAATTTAGCTCAAAAATCGCCCATGAAGCCCACGTCTTGGAACCCGACAAAAGTTATAAAATTCGAAAGCACATTCAACCATGAGTCTACCCATATCCATTTTACCAAAATCCGACCTCAACTCGACCCTCAAATCTACAAATCTTATTTCCAAATTTCTAAGCTCCAATCTCCGATTTACACCTCAAAAGCATGTAATCTAGTCGGATTATTCGATGATAATTCAATATTATGGAGTAGAAATGATCATAAGGGACTTACCTCAAGATTTCCTTGAAATATATCAAAAATCGCCTCTCCTCAAGCTCCAATTTGTCAAAAATGGTTAATGGGACGAAGTCCCTATTTTTATAATTCTGCCCAGACAACCTCGGTTCTGCCTCGATCTTGGCCTTCGATTTTGGCCTTCAGTCGAGGTCTTCGATCCTAGGCCTCGATCCTAGGCCTCGATCCTGGTCCTCGATCCTAGGCCTCGATCCTGGCCCTCGATCCTAGGCTTCGATCGTGGCTTCTATCCTGATCCTCGATCATGGCCCTTGACCCTGGCCTTCGTTCATGTCTTCGACCCTGCCTTCGACCGTGACCCTCGACCCTGGGCTCGATCATGGTTTCGATCATGGCCCTCGACCCTGGGCTCGATCGTGGCCCTCGATCCTGGGCTCGATTTTGAGAGATTTTTGGGCTCGAATCTGGCAGAAGAAATTTCCAGCATAAGAAAATTGCAGCAGCTGTTGTAGTTCAATTTTTGATCTGTTAACCTTCCGAAACTCACCTGAGGCCCTTGGGACCTCAACCAAATATACCAACAAGTCCTAAAATATCATACGAACTTAGTCGAATTCTCAAATCACCTCAAACAATGCTAAAACCATGAATTACGCCCCAATTCAAGCTTATTGAACTTTGAAATTTCTAATTTCTACAAATAACGCTGAAACCTATTAAATCACGTCCAATTGACCTCAAATTTTGTACACAGATCATAAATGATATAACATACCTATTAAAATTTTTATAATCAGATTTCGACCTCGATATCAAAAAGTCAACCCCTCGGTCAAACTTTTCAAAAATTTAACTTTCGGCATTTCAAGTCTAATTCCTCTACGGACCTCCAAAAATTCTTTTGGACACGCTAAGTCCGAAATCACCATAAGGAGCTATTGAAATTATTAGAATTCAAATCCGATGTCGTTTACACATAGGTCCACATCCGGTCCACTTTTCTAACTTAATTTTTTTCATTTATGAGACTAAGTGTCTCATTTCACTCTGAATTCCTTCCGGACCCGAACCAACTAACCCGATAAGTCATAAATCAATAACAAGGCATAAATTGAGTAGTAAATGGGGAAATAGGGTTATAATATTCAAAACGGCCGATCGGATCGTTACAATTAATTGTTCCTCAAAAATAAAATACACTACAAACTTCTATAACTTTAAATGTAATAATATATCTTATCTCTTTAATAATATTTTTCAAAATCTGAATATACTATATTTGATTTTATCTAGATTTTCTCTATTAAATAATTTACCGTCTTTTATCATAATAGGGTACCCAACATCGAAAGTAGTAATCCAAATAATACCTTTTATTTTCTTACAATGAAACGTGTAAGTTTCTAAAGTATTAAGTCTGTACACTGTTTTACTTGTGGTGAAACTTATAAATAATATATTTAACAATACAACAATTTATCATTAGCTCTAGAAATTAATGAAATAGACCTTAAATAAAATCTGATTTGAAATTGATAAATTAATAAGTGATCTTGTTAGCACTCTTTCAGTCTCATTTAGGTGATTGACCTATTGGGTAGAATGTAATATAATTGTCTTCTTATCAATATTTATTAGTAGTTAACTGTATTTTCAAGTATTTTTAAGTTAATAAAACTTAAAATTAGTTCCTATGAATCAAAAGAATATACCACACTAAATTTATTGAGAAAGAGAGTCGTATAGTAGTACATAGTTATTTTACTTTGTTACAGGTATCAAAACTAATCGAAATTACATCTACTTTATTAGTATTGATGATAACAATCACAAGAAACTGAAAATAATTTTTAAGGTTTATTCATCATATTTTAAACATAATCTCAAAATAATTCATTAATGATCATATGAGCCTATTTATTCTTGAGAGCGAAAAGCATTATCTATTGCAAATATTTTATTGAATTTAGCAACCTTATTTTTTAAAATTTGAGTTTTGTTGTCTCTTTGGATGGGTGGAATGTGGGGTCCATGTGAGGTAGTATAAAGAATGTATATGGTGATGACTGATGATATAAGCAGAGGACTAAATTGGTCAAAGTGCTCAAAAGTTCTAAAGGTGCCTACAGTAAGATTCTCTATCAACTAATCATATAGCTTCATTTCAACTGAAATGACCAGATACCCATCAAAAGCCCAAGCAGGTATTTCATCCAGCTGTCTGCTAACTCCCTCTTATTAGATAGTAGAAATAGGTTTTCTTCTCCCCTACTTCACTCTAAGAGTCTTTATGAACTTTTGTACAATAAGCCTCCCATTTACTTCCATCTCAGGGCTTTTGGGTGTTTGTGTTACTCTACTGTCACCAAACCACACAAAGACAAGTTTTACCCTAGATCTTTTTCTTGTGTCTTTGTAGGTTACTCTTTTGGTAAAAAGGGATATAAGCTATATAACTTATCCACTAAAGTCTGTTTTGTATCAAGAGATGTAGTGTTTCATGAACATGTCTTTCTTTTTCTCATGTCATCTTTTCATTCTTCTCCTTCTCTTCTTTCCCCTTTACTCTAATGCTTTGATGACCTGCCTTATTTTCCTACTCCTTTCTCCTCTTTTTCTCCTCCTTCTGAATCCATTTCTGTTTTCTCCCCCCCCTCCCCCCCACCAATGTATCTCATAGCCTGCCTTCTTCTCCTACTCTTTCTTCTTCCAGTCCTTCCTCCTCCCTTCTCCCATTTCTTCTTCTTTTGTTCCTTTGAGGAGGTCTGATAGACCTCACAACCCTCATAGTTATCTTCAATACTACCTCTACAATACCTTTATTTCCTCTAACAATCACAATCATGCTTCTGCTCCTGACACTGTCACCCCTAGTCACTTTCACATCCTTGAACCTTCCTACTACTCTCAGGCTGCAGTCATACCTGAGTGGCATGATGCCATGAGGTTAGAATTTAAACCTTTGGAGGCCAATAAGAGCTGGGATATTATTGTTATTCCTCCTGGTAAGAAGCCTATAGGCTGTAAGTAGGTGTACAAAGTTAACTATAAAGCATATGGTAGCATAGAAAGGTATAAGGCCAGGATAGTTGTTAGGGGGGACACACAGGTTGAGGGGTGGACTTTCATGAGACCTTTTCCCCTG